>NC_139035.1:1078868-1482769 GCF_964662115.1 Mustela nivalis
GAGAATGCAAACCAAAACCACGAAAAGATACCACTTCACACCTACTGGGACATTACAATAAAGCAAGAGAAAACAATATAGGTTGGTAATAATCTGGAGAAATGAGATAACATACTCCGCTGGCAGGAATGTAAAATGGTGCGACCATTGTGGAAGATAGCTTGGCGGTTCCTCAAAACATTAAACATGGGATTATCGTGTGACTCGGAAACCCATGCCTGTATGTACTCTAGAGAAATTAAAAGATAGGTCCACACAAAAAGTTGTGCACAGATGTTTAAAGCAGCACTATTAATAATAGCCAAAATGTGGGGGGGAAAAAACCAATGCCCATCGAGAGATGAACGGATAAACTGTTGGTTTATATGGACAGCAAACTATTCATCCATAAAAAGGAACGGAGGATTGAAACATAATATAAGAAAGCATTACACTAAGTGAAAGAAGTCAGACACAAAGATCACAAATTACATGATTCCTTTTTTTAAAGATTTTATTAATTTAACAGAGGGAGAGAGAGATCACAAGCAGGCAGAGAGAGGGAGAAGCAGGCTCCCTGCTGAGCAGAGAGCCCGATGTGGGGCTCAATCCCAGGACCCTGAGATCATGACCCGAGCTGAAGGCAAAGGCTTAACCCACTGAGCCACCTGGGCGCCCCTATATGATTCCTTGTGAATGAAGTAAATATCCAGAATAGCAAACCCCACAAAGACAGAAAGCAGATGAGTGGAAGGGAATAGAGAGTGATCCCTTCAGAGATACTGAGCATTCTTTGGGGCTGATGAAAAAGTTTTGGAACTAGAAAGAAATGGGGGTTGTACAACATTGTGAATACACACTGAATTTTCACTTTAAAATAGTTGATTTTATATTATGCCAATTTCACCTCAGTATTTAAAGGACACATCTACAACACAAATCCTGTCTTTCCTCTCAGAAATTTACCCATAAACGGCACAACAAAATCCCCACTACTTATTCTGGCATTCAAAGCGCTTTATAATTTGTCCCGAACTCACACCCCCACCCGCCACCCCAGTTTCCACACTCCCGAGTCCTCCAGCCTGAGCGTGCGCACACACAGGGCTCTGTAGCTCTACTCTGGGACGTCCTTGCACAGCTGACGGCATGTGTGTCCTACTTCCCCAGCCAGGCTGTGAGAGTCTTGAGGGCAGATACAACATCTAATTCATCTTCGGGTTCTCAGAGTCTAACCCTGCGTCTGGTATTTACTGAGCACTCGATGAACGTTTGCTGAATTAAACTGAATGCGCTCGGAAACCCTGGGGAAGATCTCCCAGAATCCCTCAGGGATGGGGAATATGTGTGCAGTTTTGGGCAAATACACAAACAAAAAACATAAGGAATGTTGAAGTGCAGTCAATATTCTCAAAAGGTTTATGCTGTATTATATTGGGGTCGGGAAGAAAGAATGGGGTAAAGCAAGCAGCACAGGAGAAATCTTTGCACTTGGGTCTTGGAGGAATAACCACACCTGAAACACCCCAGGGCCTTCCACGGGCCTCCATTCAACAGATGGGGGTGAAGGGGGTAGATGTCAGGCAAAGGGGCAGTGGATCCAAGCCGGCCCGCTGTCACTGCTGCCACTGCTGCCACGCTGTGCTACAGAATTCATCTAGGGCAGAGTGGAGGATCACGTACGAGTGACCCTTGGTAACGTGGCGGTTAGGCATGCCGGCCCCACATGCAGCCGAAAGTCTGCTTCGGGTGTTTGACCCCCAAACTTCATCACTCACAGCTACTGGCGACCGAAGCCCAGCCAGTACCACACACAGCCGACCGACACGTGCGCGTTGTGTTATCCGTAGTCTCACAGTAAACCAGAGAAAAGAAAATGGTATTAGAAAATCATAACGAAAAGATACTATGTTCACAGTTCTGTGCTATGTTTTTTGAGAAAAAGCCCATGTGTAAGTGGAACCACACAGTTCAAAGGTCATGACCCATGACACGACCCATGTCATTCCAGGGTCAACTGGATATAGGGGTTGCGTGGGGGGTGAGAGGTTGAAAAGACCCCGTGGCACAAATGCGGCCGCCCCTTATTTGAACATGTCACTGGGAAGTCACCCGGCGCTCCCGACAGGACCGTCTGAACTCCTCGGTGTTGACAGTCCCCTGCGCAGGGAGCGCGGCCCCGTTTAAAGGCAACAAGGATAACACTGATGGCGACGGCTGCCATCAAATACCATTTCACATGCCCATTAACGTCCCAGCTGGGGGCAGGGGACACTGAGATGAGTCAAAAACAATGTTTTAACCACAAAAGCTCGCAGCTTACTGAGATAGACAAATCATTAACTCAGTACCAAGGGTCACTGCAGACTCATGAGGAAGTGCTGCTGGACCCTTGTGTCTCAGTCATTTTCTCTGTAAAATGGACTCAGAGTTCTAAGACGTCTTGATTCAAAGAGTGAATTAAACTGGGAGCAGAGGCTTCTTCTCTCTCCCCATAAAACCACACCAGTTGCTCAGCTCTGAAAGGGAACATCTACCCGGGACAGACATGCGAAATTTATGAAACTCTGTTCCTCCCCAAATCATAATGCACAGCGGATGCTCGAATCTGAGTCTATGTCATCTCAGCAAAGCAAGGAGAACACGTCGTACCTCGAAGACTCCTGCCGAACATCGGGCCTGCCGGAGGCGGCAGGAACGCGAGCTTTCTCCCGCGTACCACTGAAACCCAGCTCCTAAGCACGGAGGGAGCGACCCAGAAAGTGGTGGACAGACTCTCTACTCAGAATTTGTCACCAGCAGCAAGAAACAAAAACAAACAAAACCAAAATATGTGACACCCTGAAGGGGCCCCTTTACAAGGTTGGTTCCTGACAGAGTTATACTCCATCAAACACAGGCTCACAGAAAACAGTCAGAAACCATGTCTGTGATTTCTTCCAAAGCCAGTCCCTCTGGGTGAGAGGAACGTGCCTCTGCAAGGCAAACCCCGGTCCCACTGGGAAGGCGAGTCCTTAGTCACAGACACTTGTGCTGGTATTTTTCAGGGTCAGCTGGAACCAGCGCATCCCAGGGGGGACATGCTTTGAATGTTCTCCCCTGAAGTAAGACTTAGAAAACGAGCAGCCTCAGTCGTGTCCCTGCTGAAATGAAAGACAGGACAACGTCCACTTTCTAACACTGAGACCCCTCCCAGATAACTCTGACGCCCCCTGGACAGGAAGCAATTCGGAACCTCTAGGCCAGCCAACACTCCGCTTCCGAAAGGATTTACGTGTGAAAGCCCTTAGATGGAGCCCGGGTGAGCCCCGCGGGGCTGCACAGAGCCCAGGGGGTCCTTTGGCTCCTCAACCTAGGAACACACTAGAGCAGCCACACTCCAGGTCCAGCCATTCCGGATCTTATCAGCCGTGGGCTGGTAGAGGCAGAGAGAGCTGAACAGCTGAACCTTAGAAAAAGTGTTCTATTGTGATTGACAGGCTAAAGCCAAATGGACTCCAGAAAGTCCAGCGTGGAAAACCACAAGAAAACCCCATTATCCGGGAACGTACTTCGTCTCTTTCACCCGCCCCACCCTCGACCCCCCAGGGAAGGTGGCTGAGGCTTTGCTGTGGGGGGTGGGCTTTGGTTAGAGGGGAGGCCCACGGTCGTCAGAGTCGGAGTCTCTGCAATGAGCCCGGCCGCATTTGGATGGCCGCAGGAAAGGTTCCTCCTCCTTGCCCTCTGCTCTCCCGGCGCGGTGAAGGTGACACTCTACTGTGGACAATTACTTACGCTGAGTACAATATGGCCGTGGCTCTGCGTCCCTCTTTAAGAAGCAAATACTCATGGAAACATAACATGGAAGTCCCTTAACCACTTGCAGACTCTGCTGGTCGGTGCTTCTCTCACTGAAGAGAACTGCATCAGCGGGAGCTAAGACGATGCCCAAATGCAGGGAAGGGTGACAGTTCTCCAACTGGCCGCCGCTCTTTTATCCCCTACAGCACCACGGAGAGGGGAGACGGGAGGTCTGACGTGCGGGCGGTCTGCCTCAGCTGATACAGATGTAGTGAAAAGAAGGGCCATCTGTACCCCAATGTTTATAGCAGCAATGACCACAGTCACCAAACGGTGGAAAGAACCAAGATGCCCTTCAGCGGACGAACGGATAAGGAAGATGTGATCATATACACTATGGAGTATTATGCCTCCATCAGAAAGGACGAATACCCAACTTTTGTAGCAACATGGACGGGACTGGAGGAGATTATGATGAGTGAAATAAGTCAAGCAGAGAGAGTCAATTATCATATGGTTTCACTTACTTGTGGAGCATAACAAATAGCATGGAGAACAGGGGAAGTTAGGAGAAGGGAGTTGGGGGAAATTGGAAGGTGAGGTGAACCATGAGAGACTATGGACTCTGAAAAACAATCTGAGGGGTTTGAAGCGGCGGGGGGGGGGGGCGGGTGGGAGGTCGGGGGACCAGGTGGTGGGTATTATAGAGGGCACGGATTACATGGAGCACTGGGTGTGGTGCAAAAATAATGAATACTGTTTTTCTGAAAATAAATAAATAAATTTAATTTTAAAAAAAAAAAGAAAATTTAAATACTGCCAGATGGTGCTACAGCTAATGCAAAGACTTCCTTCAAAGCTTTGATTTTCCATAACTTTTCATCGTCTCTCCAGAGCATGAGACTTGACTTCTCTTCAACTATATGGAGCATATAAGGCAGAATCGATCCTTTAGGAAGAATCAGCTATGATAGGAGAATTCCTCAAAGAGTCTTACTTGAACTTGACCTCGACTTATATGTTCCACTCAGGGTCAAAGAGTCTTACTTGAACTTGACCTCGACTTATATGTTCCCCTCAGGGTCACTTGTAAATCCCAGCACTCTACGGACTCCTGTGCCCGCTCCATGTCTCTGCCTGGACGCCTCACCTGCTTCAGTCACCGTACCCCAAATCGAACATACTCTTTTTCCTCCCCAGGCAGCCTATCCTGGTAGCCACAGATACAAATCCTTCCCTCCCTCTCCTTTAACTTAGGACTGCTAAAGCCTTAATTTTTTAAAAAGTGTGTTGAAGCCCGGACATTTGGAAAAGTGTTTTTACACCTTTTCTTTTCCGTTCCCACAGCTTCCGCTGGAGAGTAAGGTCCCCACAGCAGGGCCATCGCACCTTCCTCCTCCCTGCTCCCCCTCTGCAATCGCTCTTACAAAATTCCATCGCATTTGTCCTCCTGGAACCCTTCACTGAGTATATCCTGCAAAGAATTCGAACCACCAGTGTACCCGCACTGCTCACATAATAAAACCCAAATCCCTTCAGGCTGTTGTTTCCAAGTCCTCACTGAGCTGTGGTGTGGAGGTGGGTTCAGAGACTGCACTTGCCGGCGGCTTCACTCTGACTTTGCTCCTGAGCCTCAGGTTTCTCTGCTACGATATTAGTGTAACGATCCCCACGCCTGGCCAAGCGTCATGGGCCCACCAGTTCCGTGCAAGGCACATGCAAGCCATTTCACATGAAACACACCGGGGCACTGGTGATTTCACGACGTGTAACTGTTCTAGGGACTCAGGTGGCAACTGTTCTGCTTATTTCAAAAGTGCATTATAAGCCCTTTTTCCTGCACACATTCGCTTACTCTGACTCCTCTCAGTGGATTCTTTTCATTTTTTCTTGTTTCCGTTGGTGTTTCCCTTTAAAGTACCAATAAATTTCATCTCTTCCATGAAATTTTCCCTAATGCCCTCACTCATCTTGGATCACAGCCCTTATATTCTGTGACCCTTTGAATTTCTAAGGTTCTGGACCACTCATTTTTTAAAAAGATTGTATTTATTCATTTGACAGAGAGACACAGCGAGAGAGGGAGCATGAGCAAGATAAGCAAGAGGAGGGGAAGCTGAGCAGGGAGCCTGAGGCAGGGCTCCATCCCAGGACCCTGAGATCGTGACCTGAACCGAAGGCAGACGCTTAACAACGGAGCCCCCCAGACTCCCTTGCACCACTCGTTTGGCACTTAGATTGGCACAACCTGGACCGCTTTTCTCTTTGCATGTGCCTTGGACCCTAGTGAAGACATGAACTCTTCGGAGCAGTGAGAGCTCAGCTGGCTCGGGGGCCTGCGTATGTAAACACCTGTCGCTCTGGATGAGGACAGTAACAGCTCAGTTATGAAGCATAATCATTTTCTCAAGTAAACTGGAGAATCTCAATCTCTGTCGGTATGTTGACACTCTGGTGAATTCTTAATTAGCACATTGGCAATTATACTTCAAAGCTGCGTTCATGGGGCACCTCACAATTGTTCATTAGTTTTTGTCAAGATGGTCTCAGGAGGTGAGTGATAAAGATCATTCCCTGACTTTCTTTTTTTCTAAACTGAGGAAAGCAAAGTACTTTTATGAGATATACTGGGAATACTGAATACAGAAACTGACCTGAAAAGTAAAATAAATTGTTTTTCTTGCCCCCTATCCCTTTCCAGGGACAATGTTTCTCTAGCAATTTTTGTTTCTAGGAAAGCAAATACTGACTTACTTGGTCTAATGGAGCTGCTGACGTCCTCAGAGGCTGGGAGCTCTCTACTCTTCTTTATTCAAACCGAAACTTTTTACTTTACCTGAAAAAGAGAGAATTCTGGTATGTCCTGGAGTCATGTTTGGGCTTTGCTTACTGGTTTTTTTAATGATTAAAACAATGCAAATTAAACCAAAAGTAAGTAGAAGCAATGAAATAACGACAGAAAATAATGGAAAATAGGTAATAGAAAAATAGATTAAAAAAATAAAATCAATAAAACTGGTAAACCTGTAGCCAAAGAAAACAAAGAAAGATACAAACTGACAATACCAACCATAAGAGAGGAAACATTATAGCCCTTACAGACACTAAGAGGTTAAAAATAAAAAAGGATATATAAACAGCTCTAGGCTAGTGAACTCAGTAACTTAGATAAAGTTGAAAAAAGAACATTTTTTAGAAATCTTCAATGAGTTATTAAATTGTTTTCCAGGAGGATGGTATTGATTTAACTCTGACCAGTAAGTAGTATGTGAAAGGACAGGTTTTACTGCGTTCTTGCCAGACCTGAATTGCTATCATTGATTATTATTTGAAATAGTTGCTTAATCCTTCCACTTAGCTTGGTACCAGGCTGTAACCCTTCTCTAAAAGTCTGCGCATAAACAGCGAGTCCAAATTGTTTCCCTCCCGGTGGGCAGAGGCTATTTCGCACTCCTGAGGATGGCAGGCTTTCGCAGAGCCTCTGGTTGTGTCATCTCCTCCGGCGTCACCCCCCGCACGGTCCTCAGCCAGGGTCTGCCCATTTTTCACTTCTGTCTGCCTAGGAGTGTCTTGACGACGTATCACGTCTAATGCTTCAGGCATTCGCACCGCACAACACGGCCGAGCTAAGCCCGTCCACACCTTCAGTTCTGGGGGCCTCGCCGTGGCTCCCGCTCGAGCTCGTCTCCCCGCCCCTGACCTTCCTGGCCGTCTCCTCTCACTTGGCCCAGCGAGCACCTCTTCCCCAGCTCCACGCGTGATCGCACAGACAGAGAGATGGAGAGGATACCAAAGAGATCGGGGAGGGAGGGAGGCAGGGACGGGTGAGACAGTGACAGGGATTCAGACGGGCCCTTGTGGTGGGCGGCCGGCTGTGCGGACGTGTCCAGTCACTCTACCATACCCCTGAAACTGACCCAACACTGGCTGTTAGAACTGACTGGAGCTAAAGTAAAAACTTGAAAACAGGGTGATCGAGTCCTCTCTGTGGCTAGGCTGGGTCAGATCCAGCCCGCCTTCCTCGGCCCCTTCCCTGCAGGCACTCAACGTTCCCTTCCCGCTCCTGCCCAGGTAAGGCCGTCCAGATCCTGGGTCAGCACCGACCATGGCTGCCGCAAGGCAGTCTACGCCCCTGGAAATGTGAGCTCCGGGAGATCAAAGACCAGCTCGCTCGTCTGTCTACCTCGGACGTTTGCACAGTCCCTGGATTTCAAGGCAAGTCTCCCTGTCTGCACACTCGTCTTCCCACCACTTTCTCTTCTCACAGCAGCCATGGTGCCCTTTCACGAACACAATCAGCTTCCACTTTAATTTACTCATTTCCCGAAGAAGGAGTTGGTGTCCTACTTTCCTGCAGTGGCTACCTGTGGGTTCGTTTTTCTTTTAGCAGGAGGTTTTGTGGTTCTCAACCGGTTCTTATTTTTGGTCTGTATCATTATGAACTCACAGACTTATAAAATGTATTCAAGATGAGTCAATCAATCGCAGCTGCCTTTTTTTTTTTTTATTCTCAAAGTACCCCATCTTGTACCAAAAGAGCTCCCTCAAACCAGCTCCTGGGAGATCTCTATGATGAAGTCCTGTTTTCGGTTTGTTTGTCTGTTTGCTTTTGACAGAGTCTTTGCTTACTGGTACTACAGTTCATTATTATCTTATTTCCAGCCTCACCTTTGGATCAGCCCTTTTTCCACAAAGCCCTAATTCCTTGTGATGTATAATGTCACTTAGAGACCACAATCTGGGCATTATGGCTATTCCTTGTTACTGGCTTGTCATTGCTTGTAGGACTTTAATGTGGACGAGATTAGGAACTATGCATTTATCTGACCTGTCTTGTATGGCTACATTTTAGAACAATCAAAAAAGACCTAGCTGATGAGGAATTTTTCTTTTGATAGAGAAGAATTACAGTTATTAAATGCAAAAGGATTAATAAAATTGGAACATCACCATTTATAACCAGTAATGAAATAACGATTCAGGCAATGCATATCAAGAGATGCTAAAGACATTAGGAAAAAGGATGGCAGGAACCTTCAGAATGGAAAGATCAGGCTGCTCTCTGAACCGCTGATCAGTTTTAGCATGTTTCAAAATGAGACCGCCAGACATTGTGTACTGTGTAATGTAATGCAGTAAGAAATACACAGCACCACTTATGAACGAGTACTGCCAAAACCTGTTACACTTGAATTTAGTCAAGATTCAGATCTAAACTTCAGTTTGCAAGGCAGCAGGAGAGCAAATACACAAATCCAGAACTTGGTACAATTTCTAGGACAACTCAGATAGTTTATTCAACAAGTCAAGGACCAAAAACGGGGGAGGGAAGTGGCAGATCCGTTGCAAACTAAAAAGAGACTAAAAGGCATTACAATCAAGCACAATGACTGGACCTCATTTGGGTCCTAATTCAAACAAATCAACTCTAAAAGTCTTCTTTGAGGTAACTGAGAAAATGTGAAGGCATATTTGGACTCACAAGTTATTAATGGATTTTTGTTAATTTTGTTGGACATGAAAACAGAATTGTGGTTGTGAGAAAATAACCCTTTTCAAAGAAATATATGTGGAAATAGTTAGGGTTCAGATGAAATGTGACAGGAATTTTCTTTAAAATAATGCAGAGAAGGGGCGCCTGGGTGGCTCAGTGGGTTAAGACTCTGCCTTTGGCTCAGGTCATGATCTCAGGGTCCTGGGATCGAGCCCCACATCGGGCTCTCTGCTCCGCGGGGAGCCTGTGTCCCTTCCTCTCTCCCTGCCCCTCTTTTTGCTACTTGTGATCTCTGTCAAATAAATAAATAAAATCTTTAAAAACGGGGGCGGGGAGGAAGAAAGGGAAAATAAGGAAAGAAAAGGAATAATGGAGAGAGGCAGAAAAAATATTAAGTACTGAATTTAGAGACAGTTCTCAGAAAGTTAATCATACTGTTTTACCTACTTTTGTGTATTTGTGTATATTTAACATTTTTCATTTGAAAGTTTTAAAACATTAATTAGATCATTCCCCTTTTACTTTCCCCTTTTCTTAAGAGAGAGAGAGAGAGAGAGAGAACACATGTGGGCATGTATGCAGGGTGGGGAGGGGCAGAGGGAGAGGGAACATTCTTAAGCAGACACCACGCCCCAAGCACAGAGCCCTAGGTCGGGGGTGGTGGGGCTTGATCCCATGACCCTGAGATCATGACCTGAGCCCAAGTCAAGATTTGGAAGCATAACAGCCACCCAGGCATCCCTGATTTCCCCACTTGATGTATGACAATCATGGAGTGTGTCCGTCGGCTTGGGACCAGCAGGACCACGTTCAGACATAGAATAAAAAGAAAGCCATCCGGGTCGCACCGCCCAGTCATGACCAGTGCTGACACTCCGGACACTCTCTCCAGGCCCCCTTCACCTCCGCACCAGCAATGGCTATTGTCCTACGCCAAATGGTTTTTGTCATTTGTCAGTTTATGCCAAATGACACGTTTTATGTCAAATCAGTCCAAACGCTTGTCTTGCTGTTGTATGTGGCTTTACAGTCATTACCAGAGAGGCAGGACCTTCTCTCATAGGCTCATTGGCCATTTGTATTTCTTTTGTGAATTATTTGTGTTAAGGGGTTCTCATTCACATTACAAACTTTTTTCCTGCAGTTGTTACCTAGTTGCAAAGAAATGTGCACGGACTATGTAGCATAAGCACCAACAGGCAAAGGAGAAGGAGCCACGGGGTTTGGCAGCTTTGAGGATCTCAGTGTCCTGTCTCTGAAGACTCAGCCAAGCCTCCCTGATTCTCAGGGCAACCAAGTTGCACAACCCCAGAGAGCACCGTTCCCTTATAGACAATGGGCTACTCTATTC
This sequence comes from Mustela nivalis, assembly GCF_964662115.1. Lineage (NCBI taxonomy): Eukaryota > Metazoa > Chordata > Mammalia > Carnivora > Mustelidae > Mustela > Mustela nivalis. The sequence continues at coordinate 1,089,473 of NC_139035.1, forward strand.
TGAGAGAATGAACAGAGTCGCAGTTTGTCTTGGCCGCAGACCTCTAAAAGAAACAACATATAAAACAAGTCCGGCAAGTAGGAGAAATTCAAAATATGGATTACATTTTGGTGAAAAAATATTTTTTAAAAGAACGTGACAAACCACTGGAGAGATTGAGTTTTTAAACGATTTTCCTCTTCCTATTCAAAGAACATTTTGTTTCAGGAGGCAGTAAGAACACAAAGAAATGATAACAAGCTATCAGTCACCGTCAGCAAAGCGAGGCAGCAGGCGTACTGCTGGAGATTTTATTGTGAAGGCTTCTCCTGTGTGTTCTAGCATCTGTTCTCTGTTTCCTGCTCTGCCCTTACTCTCCGCCCGGTCTCCAGGAGTCCACTAAGAGTTCCCTTTCACCCCCTCCCACTCTCCCTCCCTCTCCTTGTTGTTTCTCTCGGGTCTTTCTAAGCTAGAAGTCAAGACTCAGGAAAGAAAATGCTTTCAGGCAACTGTGATGTGTTTGCGTGAACTGTGGCAGCCAGAGGACAGACAAGTATGGGAAAGTCAGTTTTTGAGAGAAAGACAGTAAGGGTCAGCGGCCAAGCGCTTGGAAGGAGCCGACATCCGAGAACAGAGCTGGGAGAGGCAGGGGCGATCGGAGAGCCGGAGGATGCTTCCCGGGTGCGCGTTCTGGGCCATCGCCCTTACTGACATGAGTTCCGGTCGTGCTCGTGACGCTGGACAGGCAAGTCATCCCCACGTCACAGAGGAGGAAACGGCAACCAGGGAAGGTTACGCAGGCTGTTAAATGTCACACAGCCAGTATATGGTGTCAGCAAGATTCAGGGCCAGCTCTGGCTGGTCTGCAAGCCCACAGTCTTTCTCAAATCACAGAAGCTTCCAGAGGACAGAAGACGAAGACAGGTCATGGACAGCTAATGGGCTCTAAAATACACATACTGGTTAAGGCATCAAAGCGTCACTCTTCAAAGATAATTCTTACCATTTTCTCTTGAAAATAGTGGTAACCGGGTTATCCAGACTGTACAACTGGCAAACGCAGGCAAGATTTAAATCAAATTTGCTTACATGTCCAGGAGATAAGGTTATGTTAATTTCATGAGATTTTATTTCTAGAATGGCCATGGTCTGGGGGGAAAAAAAAAGGAAAAAAGGGAAGTAGGGTATGTATTTGTGAGCTCTGTGCCCCGGGAGATACTGTGCTGAAAGAGAACTTAAGCACTGCCAGGCGCTACCGATTGTATCTGAAGGTTCTCCGTCACTGCTCTCATCTGCCTGGAGAACTCCTACTGACCCACCGAAGCCCAGCTCAAATATCACTGCTCCCGGAGTCCCTGCTTATAAACTTTCTGCATCTTCTCCCTACGTTGAGGCTCATGCACTGTAGCTCTGTCATTTTCCTTCCTTGTCACCTATGGTCTTCCGACTTCCTGACATGAGAGCATTCTCCACTGAGAGCTCGCAACCCTTTCCCCAGCGGTCCTGCATCACCTGTGTCTTTCGTGCCCAAAAGGAAACCCCATCGAATCCGCACAGCCCCTCTTTCCAACCACAACCTCTCGTCTTTTCAGGGCCCTCCTTTTAGCACCCATTTGGCCACCTCAATGAGTCTTCCAGTCCTTTCTTGGACCCTGGTCTGAAACCCCCACCACTCGTCGGTCAGTGGTCTCAACTTTATCCCACCCCATCTGTGGACCAACTGCACCTGCCCAGAGAAATCATAACTCTGGGTCAGTCCAATCACTCATTTCTTTACTGCCATACCTGAGTTGCCAAGTATAGGGAGAAAGAGATCACACACCTATGCACATTAATGACAATAAAAAATCCATTCTTTTACATCTTAACTCAGTCCTGAGAGCCACGAGGCCATCCTTCTCAGTGCCCTGAGCCAGCCTTAGCTTGTTATCCCACGGCAGCCTTTCCAGGTCCTCATCGTTCTTGTAGAAGACACCAGTCCACTACCTTCTCCACCTTTCTCGGATGGTCACCCTGTCATGTACTCACAGAGGGCTCCTGCCTGTCCCCTGCTACTCCCCCCCACCCCCCATCCAAGGCCTGTCTCTCCACCTGCCCGTCAGTGCCCCTCCCTCTCTCTTTGTAGCCACACATTCAGTCTCCTCAGCTCTAATGTATTTTTTTTGGCTGTTTATAAACACACTCACACCACTATTATCTTCAAAAAAGATATGATCATATATACAAATATTGAATCACTATGTTATGGGTCTGGAAATAATACATTATGTTAATTATATCTTGGTAAAAAATACAAACAAACAAAATTCTTCTTCTGCTTCCTTAGATCATTGGCGTGTGTCACCCCAACTTCCTCCCCTCTCATTCCGTCCTGAGTCCGCCGCGTCTCCTCCTCTGCCCTCAGGACTCTACTGAAGCTGATCTCCCCATGATCTCCCCAAGGTCATCCATGCGGTCATCCAATGTTCCCCTTTGTAGCATTTTATGCCATCGTCTCTTCTGTCCTTCTCACGCCTCTCTTACCCCTGGCTTCTTCGCCTCATTCCCTCTACTTGTCCGATGACTCCTTCTCCATCCCGTCACAGGCCTCTCCTAACTCTCCCTTGGATATGGCCATTCCCTGGAAGTCCCGGGCAGAATTCTACTAACATATTGCCCACTTCCCTTCTGTGTTCATTCGCACCATGGTCTCAGGCCCTTCCTGCACACCTATGACCTCTGAGTCCAGACCTTTGCTCAGGTTCCTCTCTTAACCTCTAGAGCTCCCCAACCACTGCTCTACTGTTCATGTCCGCACCCATGCCTAACATAGGCTTTCAGTTCAGCAGTCAAAGTGTGTGTCATTGTCCCTTAGCCACAGCTCAGCGAATGACATCATCATCTATTCATTTTCCCAAGTTAGAAAGCTGGAACTCACTTTGGATTCCTCCCTCTCCCTTGTCTTACAAATTCAGCACTCGAGTTCCACCTGCTTAACATATCCTGAATCCATCTCCTTTCCAACCTCACTCCCACTGCCATGCCTCAATTACTGGCATTGCCTCCTAGAGTCTCTGCTATGATCCTGCCTTCCCTACTCTACCCCAATCTATTTCTGACACCATAATTCTGAATTATAAATTGGATAATATGACGCTCTGCCTGTCCTCAAAACCCTTTAATACAAACACTAGAACATCTTGATTGTCATTTAATTGTTGAAGGATAAAATTAAAAAGAATAAATCCAAACTCCTTCAACAGGACACAAGGACCTGTTTGGAGCCTTCTGCCATCCTTCTCACCACATCTTTAGCCACGTTGCCCTCACATCCAGGCCTCACTGCCCACGGCCCAGGTTCCCTGAAATAGCTGCACTTCCAGGAAGATTCCACATGCCACCTTCTCTACGTGCTAGCACTCAGGTGGGTCCCCCATCTGAAGGCCTTGTGATCTCTCCTTCCGTCTTCTTGTCTCACTTGGCTCATCACCTTCCAAAAATCAGACTCGTTTTCCCAAAGCAATGTGATCCCACAAGATCCCCACACATTTTTATAACAACACTCACCATCCTGTATAACATTCTTCCGTTCGTTTGTCTGTGTCAGCAGCTAGGTGTTTCTCAAGCAGACACATCAGGCTTTACACCTCACATCTCGCCCATCTTTGAATCCCCAGCACCCACCTTAGGACCTGGTTCAAGAAGCCATGCAGAGTGTTGAAAAAAAGGAAGAACACCTTAATTATTCAAAATACTTTTATTTCTGTTCTTGTTCTTTATTGCTCTATTATATACATCCTAAAATTCCATGCCTTAAAGCAACAATTGACTATTAACTCTCGTGGTTCTATGGATTAACTAGGCTCACAAGGTCTCCCTTGGAGGTTCTGTCTAATGGTAAACAGGGATGGAGTCATCTGGAGGCTCTGATGGGCTCGGCAGCCAAGATAACCAAACCCTATGGCCAACCACCGGCTGGAAGTCTAGCTGAGACTGTTTCCTGGAGCTGGTACGTGGTCTTTCCTTTTGGCTTAGACTTCCCACAGCATGACGGGTGAGTTCCCAGTGCATCCCAAGAGGAGTGCTCCGTGAGGTCAGGTGGAATCTGCCAAGACTTTTTATGACCTTGGAAATGCTGTTTTTACTTCTACCTCATTCTGTTGGTCAAGCAAGAACTTAAGGTCAGCCCTAATTCAAGGGGAGGGCAATCTGACTTTACCCTTTTATGTGGAAATGGCACTTAGGTGCAGAGAAGGAACGGACTGATGGTGGTCATCTTTAGAAACAACCTACCATGACTTAGAATTATAAGCAACTTTAAATAACACACTCAAGTGTGGCTCCTAAGACCTTCAGTTTCCCTCAATTTGGCCATTTTACTCTTTTTTTTTTCTGTTCAGTGTAACAGAATTCATTGTTTTTTGCACCACACCCAGTGCTCCATGCAATCCATCCCCTCCACAATACCCACCACCAGGCTCACCCAACCTCCCACCCCCTGCCCCTTCAAAACCCTCAGATTGTTTTTCAGAGTCCATAGTCTCTCATGGTTCACCTCCCCTTCCAATTTCCCCCAACTCCCTTCTCCTCTCCATCTCCCTTTGTCCTCCATATTATTTGTTATGGTGCTGGGAAAGCTGGACAGTTATATGTAGAAGAATGAAACTCGACCATTCTCTTACACTGTACACAAAGATAAACTCGAAATGGATAGAAGACCTCAATGTGAGACAGGAATCCATCAGAATCCTAGAGGAGAACATAAGCAGTAATCTCTTCAATTATCAGCCACAGCAACTTCTTTCAAGATATGTCTCCAAAGGCAAAGAAAACAAAAGCGAAAATAAACCTTTGGGACTTCATCGAGATTAAAAGCTTCTGCAGAGCAAAGGAAACAGTCAAGAAAACAAAGAGGCAACCCACAGAATGGGAGAAGATATTTGCAAATGACAGTACAGACAAAGGCTGATATCCAGGATCTATAATGAACTTCTCAAACTCAACACATACAAAATAAATAATCATATCAAAAAATGGGCAGAAGACATGAACAGACACTTCTCCAATGAAGACATACAAATGGCTATCAGACACATGAAAAAGTGTTCATCATCACTAGCCATCAGGGAGATTCAAATCAAAAACCACATTGAGATACCACCTTACACCACTTAGAATGGCCAAAATTAGCAAGACAGGAAACAAGTGTTGGAGAGGATGTGGAGAAAGGGGAACCCTCTTCCACTGTTGGCTTTTTGAACCAGGTCCTAAGGTGGGTGCTGGGGATTCAAAGACGGGCAAGATGTGAGGTGTAAAGCCTGATGTGTCTGCTTGAGAAACACCTAGCTGCTGACACAGACAAACGAACGGAAGAATGTTATACAGGATGGTGAGTGTTGTTATAAAAATGTGTGGGGATCTTGTGGGATCATTCCACTGTTGGTGGGAATGCAAGTTGGTGCAGCCTCTTTGGAGAACAGTGTGGAGATTCCTCAAGAAATTAAAAATAGAGCTTCCCTATGACCCTGCCATTGCACTCCTGGGTATTTACTCCAAAGATACAGATGGAGTGAAAAGAAGGGCCATCTGTACCCCAATGTTTATAGCAGCAATGGCCATGGTCGCCAAACTGTGGAAAGAACCAAGATGCCCTTCAACGGACGAATGGATAAGGAAGATGTGGTCCATATACACTATGGAGTATTATGCCTCCATCAGAAAGGATAAATACCCAACTTTTGTAGCAACATGGACGGGACTGGAAGAGATTCTGCTGAGTGAAATCAGTCAAGCAGAGGGAGTCAAGTATCACATGGTTTCACTTATTTGGCCATTTTACTCTTGAGAAGCATTTCCATTCATGGAGTAAATAGGATTATGTGAAAGGACAGCTTTCAGTGAACTACCTAGCACTCTCCACCAGCTCTCTGGGAAGTTTAAGCCTGAGGCTAAAATAAGATTAGGAAATGATTTGTATGTTTCCATCATCATTTCACTCTTACATGGTCTTTACAATAGCAGCATTTGAGAACAAAAATGCAAACTCCTCGGGGTCTCAATTTTTCTCTTTAATTCCTTTGCCTTTGTAATTCTGTCATTTTGATGGATAAGAAGATTAACTTCAGAAAACAAGTTTCTCAGAAGAGATGATCAAAGAGGGAAAAAGAAAAGAGAAAGGTAAACCATGAGAGAGACTCTTAACTACAGAGAATGAACTGAGGGTTGCTGGAGCGAGGTGGGCAGGGCTTGCGTAATATGGGGGTGGGGGTAAAGGAGCAGGTCATGGTGAGTACTCCATGGTGTATGCAAGTGATGAATCACTAGATTCTATTCATGAAACTAATAGTACACTGTATGCTAATAATTATAATTTAAATAAAAACTTGGGGGAAAAAAGAAACTAAAGTTTCTTTTGGCATGTTAATTTCTATAGAACAATACTCTTTTTTTTAACTTAAACTTACCTTCAGTATTATTAATAGGTGAACGAGTATTGACTATATGTCAACAACATAGAACAGTGGTTTACCAGTGATAGATTTAGGTATTCAATATTTTTTGGTTGATATTTAGGAGTGAATTTTCCAGTTGCTATTGAAACTGACCCTGATGTGGGATGTGACTCTTCTGTACTTCAGACTCCTGGTTTAAGATGGGAGGTAGAGAACCTATTATTTACTTCAGGAGAGTAGAGTAGAGGGTGTAGGGCAGTACTAGTTTGGGCTGTGCTGCAAGTCTAGAGGGGAGATTGTAACATTGAGAGGACCCAAGATTGTTTTCTCAGGAAAGTGGCATAATTTAATATCAATGAATCGTTACAGGGCTCCCTTCCCTTTACAGGGTCTGGGGAAAGCGGGACGAGGAGGAGGAAATTTCAGCCTCTACTGTCCTTTGGTACCAGTGACATGTGAGGCAGAACAAGCAGGCTGGCCCGAGCGAACACACTGCAGGCTCCGTGGCTAGGACAGCGGCGAGCAGAGAGTGGCAAGAGACGCAAGGCTCAGCCAGATCACAGGAGAGGACAAGAGAGAGCCCCGCGCTGCTGCCGCGGGCCCTGCGTCCTTGCTTCTTTTCCTCCTCCACTTTACAGTTTCAGCTTCTCTCTCCTGTGTTCATGCGTGAAGACCAAGAAAGCGAGGCAGCAGAGTGTGGAGGGAGGAGGGGGCAAGTGAGGGGCCAGTGAACCCCCTCCATCCCCTCCAACTTGCACAAGAGTCCGTGACGGGAACAACAGGGCCTGTCCATGCCAAGATTTCAGGGGGCGGAGGGGCCTGGTTCGCAGTCTGCACAACGCGATGCAGGAACATGACGGATGGAACAGCAAGAAGCAGCCAGACGGGAAAGGGGGGATGGAAGGGTCGTCCTCAGCTCCCTCCTCCTCCCTCGGCCTCCCCCTCTAAAAACTATCTTGAAAAGTCTGAATAGACTCACGGCCATCATTACTTCTAGGTAAGGAGTGGGACTGACCTTATTTGTGTCTAATGAACAGGCTAACTCAGCTGACACGTGGCCTGTCTACACAGCTCTTGACTTAGATCTAACCCTCTGTGATCTGCAGCCCTTGAAGGCAGACAGTTGAGATAACCCGCCTCTGACTCCCTGGTCTTACTCCCTAAAACACACAGACACCAAATGTTGTTGCGGTTGAAGAAAGGAAAGGGGGGAGGGAAGCAGGCGCAATAAATGATCATTTCACTAACTCTGTGTTGTGGTTCTAAAGCGCATCTCTGCAGAACACTCTGTGAGCGCCTCACAAGATGGAAACCGGGGTAGAAGTGCTCCGTAGGTTATTGACGACAAGCTGACCTTTAATACCACAAGGCCAGAAACTGCGGAAGTTCTCCTTAGCTAACCAAACTTGCACGGATGTAGATTACTCATGAATATTAATTGGCTTAGAGTTAGGAAACATTAGCTATGACAAAAACAAGAATGTGAACCTTAAGAAGACCTCCAGCGAAAGCTCCAAATGCCCGTGTAATACTCCTGGGGCGTTTACGGCCTTTTCCGTGGTGGATCGTTCTTGCGATACTGGAGAAGTTTGAACACTTCTGAGAAGTGCTGCGATACTGACAAGTTTGGAACAGAGCATCTCACATGCAAATTACTTCACGGTTGGCACATACGAGCAGCACATGGAGAGGATGACGCGCTACAGCAGCTATCAGAGTACAGTGGGCCTTTGTCATTGTCCTCGGTTGACGAACAATGTGGCCCCATGCAATGCCCTAGACCCAGGGGAACATTCATTGTAAAGCCCTTCCAGACTTGAAAATGGCCTCACACGACTCAAGCAATAGGATGGCCTGTATTCTAAGTACATTGAGTTCAAGAGGGAGAACGTGGATTTCTTGTAACAAATCGATAGAAGCAGCGGAAGCTAAAGAAATACAAGATTCAGCGGCCATACCATACGTTTAACAGCGTTCTCTCCTGTAGAAATCTCCTCGTTAGCAAAGTGGATGGAGACAAGCACATTCCTATGGTACCACAGTTACTCTCGGCAGAGTGATCTCTGTGAAATCACGATTTTTGAAAAGCAAGTTCATAACCAATTTGGTAACTACCTTCTTTGTCACTGAACAAAATTCACTCAAATGAAGAAAACCTGGAAGGAAGTGAAATTTTTCATCCGGCTGATTTACGGTGATTCATCACAACTCCACATTTTTTTAGAGCTTAGAAATTTTGGATTTGATTCAGAAGCCCTGCACCTCTGAGTGGCCCGTGTGAACCTGGCTGTTCACGTTCCCAGCTGCTCTATGCTCTTGATCTCCTTCTGTCCTCCTGCCACCACCCCTTCTCCATTTACTCGGCTCCCACTCAACCTTCCGAGAAGGTCCCGCCTTGCCACTGCCGCAACAGAGCGAACTGTAGCCTCTGTGACATCTTCATCGGTGTGTGATAGTCCCTCCTCTGCCTACTGGTACCATAACTACTCACGCCACTTCCTAGTCACTTGGCAGGAGGTGCCTTGTTGAGTAAGGGTCTCAGCTTGAAGCTAGGTGATGGCACTGCTTTCTGATTCCCAGCTCAACTCTAGGGTGTGCCCAGTGGAACCATGACAATATGATCACAGTATGGAAGCAAGAATCCCACGGCGGCTGCCCCTTCTATGCCACCAGACCCATTCTATTTTCTGGCATGCTGCTTAGAAAATAAATTTTTTTCTGACAAACTGCCAATCCTTTTTCCTGGGGCAAGAATAAATGAGGATTTCAGCTACCCATCTTTTGTCATTTCATTTTTTTTTTAAGATTTTATTTATTTATTTGACAGAGAGAGATCACAAGTAGACGGAGAGAGAGGCAGGCAGAGAGAGAGAGAGGGAAGCAGGCTCCCTGCTGAGCAGAGAGCCCGATGCGGGACTCGATCCCAGGACCCTGAGATCATGACCCGAGCCGAAAGCAGCGGCCCAACCCACTGAGCCACCCAGGCGCCCTGTCATTTCTATTTTTTGTTGAACCCATTATTATCCATAACCAAAATTGAGCTCTTAAAAACCTAGGGGACTTAACACAACTGTTCTCAAGCCTGAATTGTTCTTACCATAGCTAGAGTCATTTTAAAAGACTTGTTTTAGACCATGTGATCCTGAAGCTGGAAAGGAAGTTGGAGATTTATTATTTCAAATCTTTGTTTCGCTACAAGAAGAAACTGGGGCTCGGAAAGAGTTTAGAATTTATCCAAAGCCGCAAAGGGGTATGGCTCTGGAGTCGGACTCACTGCAGAGGTCCTGCTCACAGCGTTATCGCCCCGTCCTATGCCCCTTTGCCTCCCTGACCTGGAGAATTCCTCTGCCGAATGTATCCTGCTCTTCCCCTTTAAGACAGGCTTCTCTCGGTTGACACGTTCTTGAAACTGCTGACAAACCATGCCCACGTTTTGCTCCAGCACAGGCCCTGACAAAGAGCACAGGGAACCAGGAGGAAGGCAGGCAGAGGACAGAACACAGACTCTGGGCTCAGCCAGCACTGTGCAGCTCTGTCCGGGCCTCTGCCGGATCAGATGGGTTGAATGTGATCCAGCAGAGAGCCTTAAGCACACAACAGGACAAGAAATGGGATTTCGCCTTCCATCCGCTAACCAGAAACCAACTGTGATCATCAGCAGTGCACCCAGCTTCTGAAACTGGAAAACAATAATGATGGCTAAAATAAACTTATTTTTAGGACACATGTGCATGAATAGTAATATGAAAAATGGCGAAGTCCAGCTTGGAGACCTGCTTATTCTAGTCGGGGACTAGCCTTTCGCTTATTCCACTGTAAACTGAGAATGAGTAAATGATTCACCAAGGACACAGCTGCATGTGCTGAATATAGATTCTCCAGTGCTTGGTTTGCCATTAGAGTTTACATTTCGGAGTTTAATGCCTGCAGGGCAGCCTAACAAGTTCTATTGTTTGTGTGTTCACTTTTTAAAGCTGAGTTTAAAAGATGGGAGGGGAGCTTTAGACACTAAAAGAATAGACTTAAATGGCAAGAAAACTGTAGCTCCAGATTATTCTGATGTATTAAACTGACAATTTTTCAAATTCTTAATTTAGCCTCCTCTTTGCTCTTTACTGACAAGAAAATCATTTCCAAGGAAAACAATCGGTTATTTGCTTAGCAATTACATAGGTGGCAATGATTAAATTGTAAACATCTTGGAAGCAGAAGAAGATATTAAGTTTTCAAACATGGAGAAATGAAAACAATAGTGATATCTGAGGATCTGCTTCATGCCAGCGAATCTACTAAATAACTCGGACTATGTCATTTCCGAGCCACTACCATGGCGGGGCGGGTATTACTAACCTGTTTCACAGACGAGATGAAGGGGCTCTGGCTGACTCATCAAGACCAGACGGATGGTGGGGGTGACTCTGCCGTCCTTACCAGAGGCAATGGAGGGAGACAAACCATGAGAGTCTCTTAATCTCAGGGAACAAACAGGGTTGCTGGTGGGGAAGGGGGCAGGGAGAGGGTGGCTGGGTGATGGACACTGGGGAGGGCATGTGCTATGGTGAGTGCTGTGAAGTGTGTAAGCCTGACGATTCACAGACCTGTACCTCTGAGGCAAATAATACATTGTATGTTAAAAAAAATTTTTTTAAGTAAAAATTAAAAAAAAAAAGGAAAATTTAAACCAACTGGTTTTAAGGGGAATACAAGGCAATGGGAATACATCTAGATTTGGAGTCAAAATCAAATTTTAGGGCTCACGTCATTACTTGTAAGCGCTTGGAGCATAGTCAAGACCTACCACTTTCTGGGGTTTAATTTCTTTTCATCTGTAAAATGAGAAAGCGAACACCTACTTCACAGGGCGTTATGAGGATTAAATAAACTCCCATGATTTGCGAAAGTGTTTTAGCTGCCACAGGCCATCCAGAGAGAGATGTCTGGGAGGCGGGCAGGCTGTCCCTGCCCCTGAGCCGCAGCCGCCCCCTCTCAGAACCACCTCGAGGAGTCACTGGAGGCTGTCAGGGTCCCTGCAAGCCCATGCAGCAGCACTGAGAATGTCAAGTTTTTTAACATCCTTAGTAGCTTTGTAAAGGTCAAGGACTAAATAAAATAGGTCTTATAAACTTAGTTTTCCCAATGTAAGTAGTGTAGCCTTTCAGAGGGGCAGAGGCTCAGAGAATATTTTCCGAATCTAGTTTGGGAAATGAAGACTCAGACAGGACACAACCTTTACTAGAATATACGCGTTAGATTTGCGAGAAAGCACAGAGAATACACAGAGTCAAATCTTAGTTTTGCAGATGAGTCAAGGGACATCTAGACAGCACAGTTAGCTCCAGAACTCGGGGGTCCTGCTCTGAGTGAGCTGTTCTCCACTGCACTCATCCTTCCAAACGTAGATAAATACCACTGACAAGTTAGTGACAAAGTTATCAGCTGTTAGGCCCCCCAGGTAGAACTCTAGATGGGTTTCTATTTACTGTGCGACCTTGCTGCGTGACCTTGAAAAAGTTACTTTGTATCTGCACCTCAGTGTCCTTACTTGTAAGTCATAATGACACCAGCGTCACTGATTATAGTGAAGATAATACACGAAAAGTCTAGTACAGTGCTGTAAGTGCTCAGCCCCACCAGCCACTATCTAATCATACTTTCTGGGCCATCAAACTCCAAAACAGGACTCCCCGTGCCTTCCCTGTTTAAGGTTACCCCCTAGCAAGCAGGGAGCCTACCAGGAGACTCCCTGATGGCACTTGGGCAGACCCTCTTTGCGATCAGTCTGCTTATCTCCACTTTATCCAGTTTGAAGCTGTCATAACATGGGGGGGGCAAGGCTGGATGTGGAAAGAGGGGAGAACGTGACGCAGTCACTCTGAGCCTTGGAGCCTGAGTCCCCTATCTCCTCTACAGATGGGAAATTACTATCCATTCTTTTTCACTCTGAGGTACTCAAAACTGTCAGGTGCCATAAAAAAAGTACATTATAAACTATCCGTTGTACATAAATACAAAGCCTGTAAAGCAAAGAGAAGAAATGGTCCTGGGTTTCTCCCCATGTTAATAAGCCACAGTCTCTCGCTGGAGTGGCTTTTTGTTTCCTTTCTTACATGCAGCACTTGGATTTAGTTTCTAGCCTAATGAGTTAGCATTCTATTAATAATGTCTTATCTAATGGCCATGAACCCAAGTGTTTGCTCACCTCCAGCAAGAAAAATGGAGTCCTTTCCTTAGAACATGAGATCCTTTCTAAATAAATTACGAAAGTCTTTTCAATAGCTTGCTTGTTCTGTGTACAGAGTTGCTCAGATTCTGGATTATCTTAAACCCCTGCTAGCCAGCTACCTGCTTTGTGTATTGTCCCAACAATTTGCCCTTTGATTTCACGTTTTTTTCAGCAGCGTTAAGGCACCAGGCAAATATTACTCACCAAACTGGTTTGATGGTGTCCTGTGAAATTTAGGTTTTTGTTTTTTTTTTTCACTTTTGTGGCTCAGTCACATCTAGTCTCAGAGCTATGACCTACATGAGCTCTGAAGACTCTGGGCAGAATGGCCACATCAGAGCTTCCCGTGGACAATCCAAGTGTCCAGAGCTCGCTTTCTGGTTGGCTACACCAGGTTGCCTCCTCCCGCTGCTGTCGCCCGCTCAGGGTTGTCCTGGGGTGGGGGTCCATCTACATCTCTGCCAGGAGCTTTCCCGCTTACGGACACGAACCACAGGGCCCGTGAGTCTGCACTAGCTAGGTGAGTTGGTGCCTAACTAGACACCGCTTCTTTAGGTTCAACCTGAGGAAGCTGTGGTCAGTGTCAGCCTCAGTCTCCTCCAGGCCTCCTCTGCCAAGACCACGCTTTCCCCCCACCCACGGTCCCGTGCTGATGTGGGACCACGAGTAAAGAGGAGCTGTCTGCAAAGTCCTCTGATTGTCACAATCCACACCCCCTACCTGCTCTCTCCTCCCACTCAACCTCCCACTTCACAAACCCATCGATCCCAGTAGCTTCCTCTCCTGGGAGCAGCTGGTCCAGCTAAGGGGGAAATGAGGTAGCAGAGAGGCTCAACATCATCTTCTTCCAATAGTTCAGCTCCAAAGGGGTAACAAAAACCCCAGCTGGAGAGTGACCAACTATTCATCACTCCACGGGGTAGCTGGTCTCTGCTGGTAATTCCTGCTTCCAATTAATGAAGTGAGAACTTGGGATCCACGAGCGAATGCGACACTGTCTGACTCCAACAGAAGGGCTGCTTTCAGAGAAGCAGAAGTAGACGGATCCCACAGCACTAATCAACGTGCTAATATTTAATCTGTTAAAAATAAGCATTTGCCATCCCTCAGGTGAGTACACCTTGCTTAATCTTTTCCCCTTCCTATTTGTCCATATTTCATTAACACAAACTTTTCTTGCCTGAAACGGTATTCTTGCTTATGGTCTGCTTCTCGTAAAGGGAAGCGCGTTCTGATAAAATTTACCTGAACTGAGCATGGCCGGCACGCAGCATCACGTCACTTTCTGGGGCCGCCCCTGAGCCCCTCTTCCTTTGTGGCTCTATTTGCTTCTGACTCGGGGGCTTCCCAAAATAACTACGGTAATTCAACAGAGAATTTTGAAGCCCTCTAGATTACATGATGCTAAAGGTCACCTTTCAGTGGGAAAAAGTTTTGCTGATGAATGTGTCTCGGTAACTGCACTGCCCTCAGCAGAACCCGATGAGAAAGTGCACCTGATCCCACACCATCCCCTGCCCCACACTCCCTTAAAACCAGCAACACTGGGCGGAGAGAGGCAGTAGAAAGCAGAGGCTTCCAGGGGAAGGCTCAGAGGTTCAAAACTGGCTCTGCCACTCGCCATCTCTGTAACTAGGGTCAGGCTACTTAACGTCTTCTTCCTTCATCTGTAAAGTTAGTGTTAGTAGTACCTTCCTCTCGGGCCTAATTTGAGGAAATGTATATACACATGCATGCACAATACACATGCACACATGCTACACACGCTACACACACATCTAACAGTACTCGGTAAGTGTTGGATATTGTTCTCAATGCTCACAGGTGTTGAGAGCCAACTACGCACCAATACAGTGCTAAGCATTTCCCACGCGTAACTCATTTATTTCTTGTAACCATCCTAAGGTTTAAGCTGTATCGCTAGGCTCTTTTGCAAGGCGAAGGCAGTGGAGGTTGAGATGACTTGCCTTAGGTCCCACAGTGAATAAGCCGCAGAAGTGGCACTGGAGCTCGGACCTTAGCAGAGCCCCTTGCTAGGCTCTGCGGACAGCCACACTGTAAGATGCTACAAGAATCCGGGCTGCCAGTTTCAAGTAGCCAGCCACTTTTTCTGTACTGTAGGGTCAATCAGAGTGTACACATAGACATATATACAACAAAATACTTAAAATATTTCATCGTGAACACTTCCTCTCTATTCAGTAAGTCACTCAAAAATATTCTTCACCAAGAGCTTGCTCAGCACTAGCCTCTGTACAAGTCTTGTAGAACCCAGAAAAGACCGAGGCAAGCCCCCACCCCCAGGAACACTCCAGCCTGAGGCAAGAGAAGAGGAGACTTGAAGTGGCTGCTTGCTCCCCAGAGCTATTCCTTCGGCTGGAAAGAAGACTTCTTAGGGGTGGGAGACCAGAGTCCATCATGGGCCCTAAAGCCCTTGAGGTGCTGTGCTTCCTACTTCCTTCCTTGCTCCAATTTAAATAGTAAATCCTCGTTGTTTTATCTTATTGAACAAGGGCTTAAGTATCCTAGACCCCTACATATTATAGAAGGATCTCATGCCCCTGCATAAAAATGTCCACAAGAGAATAAAATATGAAAAATAAAGGTGGTGGTATAGCTTCATTTACTTTCTCATTCTGCAATAGCTATCGAACACCTGAAATGAGCCAGCCACTTAGAACAAAAGGACTACAATGGGGACTTGCAGAGGCGAAATGGTCCTTCTCTTTAGACTCACAGTCTGGCGAAGGAGACATGCAGACAGACGGGTAAATTGCAGGGGCTGTCAACAGCAGTCACTATAGGGGCGGCTAGAGCCACGCGACATCACAGAGGCGACGAGACTGTTCGAGACGCAGAAATAATGAGCAAAGGCCCTGAATTGTGAGCACGTAAAGGATACCACAAAGACTAAAAGGAAAATGCTGCTGTACTGCGAAAGCATGATAAAACCTTGGATACGGCGAGAGATGAAACTGGGTATGTAAGTAGTACATGTACATGCACATGCTTCAGACCTCAGTTTTCTCATTTCAAAACAGGAAAAGTCTAACTGTGATGTAAGATCCCTACTAACTTGAGAGATACTGAACGTCACCCACAATCCCAAACAAGTGCCCCAAGAACCCTCACCCCACTGCAGCTGTTTAAAGGGGAAGCTGTTTTGCATTAATGAATCTGCAGGAGTGGCACCCTCTGGTTCCGTGTTTTCTTTGTAAGGCTTTCTTTACAAACAGATGTTTTGTTCAAGGCATATAACTTCCATATCAAGAAATGGATTCCAACCTCTTAAGAAGAAAGACACCTTTTCTGAAAAAAGACCAAGGTACTCAAAGGGGGTAATTAGCCCTTCCTCAGCCCATGAGTAGTTCTGTAGTATGTGGCCAACGAGAACAGGCTGGAGAACACTTTGAGGACGGCGTCAGTGAGCTCCCAGGACGGGCCCACGTCTCCAACGCCGTCTGTCCAGCCGGTGACTGACGGTGCAGATCTGGACAAAGGGAAGCTCAGGGTGCACTAGACTCCAGCATTCACCCCTGGATGTTCTCAGCAGACGAGTTCACAATTTCATCCTTTAACTCTTCAGTTACTTAAAAGCATCATCATCCTCATCTTCTTCAAAATAATAATAATTTTAAACGGTTTTGTGGATTAAAAATGTTTTATATGTATAATCCTACTCAAGACTTCCTGAGAACCCAGTGAACTAAGATTTCTTATTCCTTTTTCACCATGGAAAACCTGGGTTCAAAGAAAGTGACTCGCTGTGCGTCAATGATCCATCACAGACCAAGGAATCTTTGGTTCCTTCTGCTGCTAAACAAGACTATGAAGACTTTGTTGGTGTGGAGGTTCTTGCTAACAAGTCTCAAATAAAGATGAAAATTTAACAATTCTGGCTCTTCATTTCCATTTGTGCTTTGTATCTTAAGTGTGTTACTTAAATAATCTCAATTGTCTGTCATCAGCCTCAAGTCAGTCTTTACACAGAATCTACCTTAAAATTTCATCAACTCAGATGTCACACAAAAAGATCATTTCATGAGTTATTTCATCTCTGGCATCCTCATTCTCCCTTCCAGAATTGGAAGCTAACATATTAAAATGCTAAAAACACTGTGCAGAGTGCGTCTGCATGAATTACCTTGTTTTGTCCTGTGAAAAACAAGACAGCGGGCCCAAATGGAGTCACTTATGCTAAGCTCTAAGTTACCGGAGACTTAATTCAATTTCAGCTTTTCCAGAAATGAAATCTTTTTTTTTTAATTTATTTTCAGCATAACGGTATTCATTATTTTTGCACCACACCCAGTGCTCCATGCAATCCGTGCCCTCCATAATACCCACCACCTGGTACCCCGACCTCCCACCCCCCGCCACTTCAAACCCCTCAGAAATGAAATCTTAACCAGTCAGGAATTGCCTGATCAGCGCCAGTTAGATAATCTGCCCGACAGACCCTTACCATCCCCTAAAGTAAGTAATTTAGCAAGAACCAACCAGTCTGGCTTGTTCCTGCTCCAAATGGCCGATAAAAGTCTTTCATTTCAGCGCGACTTTCTGTCTGGTAGATTGGATACTGTGCAATTCAAATCAAATCAAATAAACTCAATATTTCTCATATGTCTCAGTTTGCCTTTTAACAGTTCTTAAAATACCCTTATGAGGCAGGTACAGACTTCTGATCCCAAATTCTAGATAATGAAAAAGTTAAGAGATTTTCCCATGTTTTCATAATTAATGCAGTGCTGGAGCCAGAATGCAGCTGAGGCACTTCAGTGGCCAAATGACGCCCGTGCTCTTCAAGTCCAAAGTCCTGTCCCACACGCACCGCCCCAAGTGGCAGGGTTCCATGAAAAACAAAGGCAGCCTGAGTAATCAATGCAGTCTCAAGGTTATGTGTGCGATTTCTGACTCAAGGCTGGGGACACAGAACATTGTGCACTTTACATTTTAGCTAGGATGACCACGTCACTGAGTGTCACAGATTTACAATAGCAGTGAAATAGCTTCTGAAGACTTGCCTTCTTCATACTCAAATAGAGGTCCACCTTTCTTGGGTGGAGAGAGGAACTGAACTGCTCTACCAGTGAGCGAGATGGAAGGGCAAGTCATCCCTGAGAGTGTCTCAACCGGCGGGCATGGTGATCAAGGCCTTAGGTCTGCAAGGTCCAGGAGTGCGGGCAGTGGGTGTGGAAACAAGAAAGCTCAATATCCCATATAAGATATCCCACCCAGGGATCAGATGTACAAGTCTGGGATTGTTAATATGGACCATTAATCAGTCAAGCACACTTGCCAAAACTGCATCGACATCAAGTTTATGTGCCAAACTGCAACTCTTCTACTGGAGAAGGAAACGCCGTACATTTGCATGCTCTATTGTATTTTTTGACAAATAGCGTATTGAACTGCCGCCGCATTCAAAGCTGGTCCCCACTTAGTGCTGGCAGCACAGGAGTGAGCCCCAGGAGCTGCCCTGGCACTCCTGCTCTTGGCCCCTCTCTGGGCACCCACTGCCGGGGCGGCTGCCAACAGCACTTTGGATCCTGTGAAAAGGAGAGAGAAAGCACAAGAGTTGACACGCTTTTAAAGAAACTATTATCCTGTTGAAAGATTTTCATTTCAGTTAAATGTTAGCCCCAATTTTAGATGATCTTCTTAATGTGCTCTTTTCAAAAACTGAAGGTTAAAAATAAAACCTTAAGAATAATCCCACCGTCATTTACACAAATAGTTATTTCCATTTGGCTATTGTTTTCCTCCACCAAAGTGTAGAAAGCAATTACTCAGAGGGATAATTATGGGGACTGGAGGGACTGAGGACCTGAGCCACCTCCAAATTCGTTCTTTAAGCATCTGCTCATAATTACCAAACTCGAATAATGAGCACGATGGGCCCAGTGTCATGTTGGAGATAAATGCTGAGAGCATCAACAACATAATAAGGTAAAATCTGATTTGTATTCATGTAATTGTTTTATAAAGATACTACGAGGCATTCACCAGCTTGTTTAAAGAGAGCTAAGAAGAGACACATCCATTAGCAACAGGGAACAGAGCTCTGATGTGATAAGCACTTGGATGCAAAGTTTGAGATCTAAGTTGGAATCCCAGCTGTGGACAGCACCTCGCTCAGACCACGAGCCTACTCCGAGTCTTAGAGTTCCCACCTGCCAAATCCTAACATTCAGGGGGCTGTTTCAGATGAGATAAGGTAACAAGATGAGAAACACACAGTAAGCCTCCATCACCATCTTTTGAACAGAGTCTGAGTATTCAGATGTCCGGACATGGAGATAAAATCCAGGCGACTGAGTCATAGGGTTGCAACGTCACATGCAAAAAATAGCCACTCCTTAATTAGGTACAACTTGATGTCCCTCACTTACAGGCATCACAAGGCAATTATTTAAATAAGAGAAATAAGAAATATATTGCAGTTACGGATGAATGTTCTGGCAAGTCCAAACTATAGAATATACAAGGAAAACCTGTGAGAACACCAGGATGGTTTCAGTGAATTACCACAGAAAACCAAAACGACTTACAGAAATGTGGCAACAGTATCAATCCAGAACGGCTTCAGGACACAAATACTGCCATGACACTGTCTCAGTCCAATGCTAAAATGCAGTTATGCTTTGCTTTCTTTGCTTGGTGTGAATCTCTGTATAACAATCGGCATTTTGTCTTCCTTGGAGAGCTTCCTCCCAGAGTAACACTATGGTAAGTCTTTTTGGCAAATGATCATCCTAATTTTATCTTCTGTGTAACTACAGATCTTCTGGTATCTCCTCTTTCCCGACTAGCCCCTTGCCACCCCCTTGTTACTTAGGAGTCCTGAGAAGGGAAGAGGAGGACCTCCACATGAGCCAGGGTCCCCCAGAAGCAGCCGTAGGAAGAGAGCAGGGTGGTCAGACTGCGACAGACACAGGTTCAAGCCCGAGCTCTGACAGGCACCGGCTGTACGAGCTTCGGCAATATCTTAGTCAATAGACATTGTAGATTTTCACCCGTGAAATGGGGAAAATAACAGAATACCTGTAGAGCCCTGAGAACATTAGTTACGGCCACCACCCTCATCCCTGCCCAGCACAGAGGCCAAGAGGGAGCTCGCTGTTCACACTTCAGCCAAGTCCACAAGACCCTTCCATCTCGCCCTTCTCTCGGCAGCCAAAGTTTACAGTCCGTACCGAACGCACTGGGGCCTCCGGCCTCCAGACTCAGCAACATGACATGACTTACTTGGAGAGAAATGAGAAAAAGAGAAAAAACATAAACACCTGCGTGCCTTTTTCTCCCCTTACAATTTCTGGAAGAGCTTATAAAAGGGTAATCAGAGAACAAAAAATACACGTTGCTTGAGACGTTCTTTTCTCTGTCCTATTCATCCCATAGAGATGTCATGGGTATCGGAAAATGCAGAAAGCAAGGAAATTAATTAATTAGCCTCAGTGAGGCACCAACCAAATAATGTCATTAACTTCTTACCTAATGGGCTGGGACTCCATCACAAGCTATTAGGGGACATTAATGTCTGTAATGGTTTTTGGGTTTCACAAATGTGACCTCTTCTACTAAGAAGTCAGACTTGAGGGGTGCCTGGGTGGCTCAGTGGGTTAATGCCTCTGCCTTCGGCTCAGGTCATGATCCCAGGGTCCTGGGATCAAGCCCCGCATCAGGCTCTCTGCTCAGCCAGGAGTCGGCTTCCTCCTCTCTCTGCCTGCCTCTCTGCTTACTTGTGATCTCTGTCTGTCAAATAAATAAATAAAATCTTAAAAAAAAAAAAACAAAAGAAGTCAGACTTGGTCAAGACTGTGGATACTCACGACACTCGGTGAAAATGGCCATGAAGAAGTACTCACAGACCCTCTCATAAAATATGAAACCAACACAGAGACGCTCTAAAGGACCTAAAACAATACCTGATTCCAGACAGAGCTGGCCCAACAGATTCTCTGCTCTCCTCAACTTCTACCAGACTTGGTACAGCCGACCCAACCCCGCTGAGGGTAGGGTGAGAAAAGGAGTATCTGAAGGACTCACAAATGTTCTGATGAACTCTGCTGACAGCAGAGAGAAAGCTGCCTTGGCCTGTGCGCTTTCCGGACTGTGTGCTGCACTCAATTGGGACTTAAAAGTCTACTCAGGCACTTTCTGCAGCGACCAAGGAAGAATGGAGAAGAGAGAAAGCAGGGAAGTCTGGGAGCTCAAAGGAGAGAAGGACGCCTCTGGGGAAGGCGTCCACCCACAGGCCCAGGACCAGGCAGGACAGCGGCAGAGGAGGCCCGGGTATTGCTCACTCTTCTCAAGTACATGAGGAGCTTCTCCTAATTGTGGAAAATCCGTTCCAGAGACTGGAGAAGCAAGGATGAGTAAGACCTAGCCCCTCTTCCTGAAGGTAGGAGAACTCGCACACACACACACGTACACACACATGTACACATGCCACACACACTTTTACCCAGTGGGATTCCTCGTGGCGAGCACTATGAGCAAGAGATACAAACATATCTGCTCGGATTCCAGAGAGTGGGATGAGGTAAGGATGTGGGGGATTGTCAGGGAGAAGGTATCAAAATAAGTCATGCTCCAAGCGAGCAACTCAAGGAGGAAGAAAGAGTTTGCAAAAAGCCTCGACGAAGGTGAAAGTTTTGGAAGAAGAACCTAGTCAGGGCGGAAGCCTCAGCACGAGCGACGGGCGGTCAGCTGGGGGTGGTCAGCACTGCTGCCGGCGAGGTGGGAATCACACAGGGAGGGGAAATGCTGGGACACTGTCTGCAGGGCCGGGGGCAAAACCACGAGGAGCTGAAACTTTGTCTTTTACTATGTCGCGTTAGTCACCATACAGTACCTCATTAGTCTTCGACGCAGTGTTCCATGTTTCACCATTTGAGTATGACAACCAGTCCTCCACGCAGTCCGTGCGTCCTTAGTACGCGCCGCCAGGCCAACCCATACCCCACCCCCTCCCTTCTAAAAGCTTCCGTTTTTTCCCAGAGTCGCGTCTGACATGGTCCGTCTCCCCCACAAGATCTCCCCCTTCATTTCTCCCTTCCTTCCGCTACTGTCCTCCGTGCTGTTCCTTATGCTCCAAGTGACTGTGCTTAGGGCAGAATAGCTCCCCGAGGGTGAGGAGTGTGCATTTAGCCAGAAGGTCCAAGTGCTCCGATATCGCGCAGGAACATGATAATGTGGACAGCCAGATGGGGAGGAAAGCCCAGCAACTACTTCAGTGGAGTAACATTTATCTTCAGTTACAAACAAATGACAATTTGTGGCATTTGTTCTTCTCTGCCTGACATTAGTTGATTGGGGTTGTAAGTCTTAATACTGTCTTAAATGAACACAATACCCTCTAATTTTCTAAAATTGCAAGGTAAGTATTTAAGAAAGACAGATAAAAACAGGGATTTTGTCCCTTTTGTTTTGCTGAGCTTAACCTTAAGGGTGAAAAGAAAGAAATCTTCCCTCACATCTCCACACCCACACAAAACACTGGGTTTGGGTATTACAGCGCTGTGCTGTGTTTTTTTCTTTGTTTGTTTGTTTGTTTTTTAAGATTTTACATATTTATTTGACAGAGAGAGATCACAAGCAGGCAGAGAGGCAGGCAGAGAGAGAGGAGGAAGCAGGCTCCCCGCTGAGCAGAGAGCCCGATGCGGGGCTTGATCCCAGGACCCTGAGATCATGACCTGAGCTGAAGGCAGCGGCTTTAACCCACGGAGCCCCCCGGGCGCCCTGTGCTTTGTGTTCTTCCTGCGGGAGGCAGCCCCACGCAATAACGTGTGAGGAACGCTACACTGAGGGGTTATGTTTCAGACTTGGCTCTTGGAGATCCAGGATAAAAACAACTCATAGTTCCAAGTAGGATCTCCGGTTACTGGGAACGAGCAGACATTGTTTGGGGCAGGGGAAGAGGGACAGGCAGGTGGGCGCCGATCTGCCCCCGTGTCAAGGTCATGAGACGTCCCGTCTCCTCCTTTCCTCCTCCTGCTTCACTTCCTCCTCCTCTTCCTTCTCCTCCGTTATCTCGAGCCCTGACCCCATCCCGCGGGCAAAGGGGCAGCCACAAAATAGGGCCAAATTCTCATGGAATTAGTTTGAGGGAAAATTATATTCCACCTGTTCTAGTAAAATTTCCTCAAGGACTCAAAAAGATGTGACAAGTGCTCTCTCTTCCCGAGGCACGTAGGTGGGAGTGTGGGCAGTTCCATGTCTAAGACGCAGGAAGCACAGCCGCGTGGCTGTAAGTGCGGTTCTTTGCGAAATGTGCTCATCCCTACAAGCGTAAACTGCTACTGAGACCATTGTGTGGACGAGAAGACTGAGGCACAGAAGAGCAGGAGGTTTTCCCAAGTCTCCCAGCTAGTAAGGGTAGAGCCGAGACCGCGGTCATGGCGGTCTGTCATTAGAACCCAGAAACACACCAGTATTTTACAAAGCCTCCAGCAGAAGCACGTTCGCGGAATCTCCTGGATGCAGAAAATAAATTTTACCAAAGCCTTTTCTTATCAAGCTTGTAAATTTTAATCCAGATGTACAACACAGTTTTTCAGGAATGCCGTACACTGCTCCGTGCTTCTCGGCACTCTCACACCCCTTCCCCCATGACATCCATCCTCACACCCACTTCCCGTTCGGAAACCCTCTGATTGTTCTCCATGGTTAAGTCTTGCTGTGTTTTGTCTTTTTCTTTTTATTCCCCTTTGTTCGTTTCTTAAATTCCACAAATGAGTGAAATCACAGGGTACTGGTCTTTCTCTGACTGGTTGACTTTGCTTGGCATTTTATTCCCTAGCTCCATCCATATTGTTGCAAATGGCAAGAGTTTGTTCCCTTTTACGACTGAACAGGATTCCACTGGATGTTTTATACACGACCTCTTTACCCATCCATGTATCGATACTTATTTGAGCTGCTAACAAAGCCTCTTTAATATAAATTATCTCCATGGATGAAGGTAACCATCTACTGTGCTTTCCAGGATTCTTACTGAAACCCACTCTAGAATTTACCGAGTGGTCTAAACTGGTGTGAGAGGCAAAAAGAGATCCGCATACATGTGACGTGGTTACCGTTCCCGCGCACAGTGCTCCAGTTCGTGTCTCAACCGTGGACCATGCTCCACTTTGACCCTGAACTCCCAGCCACTACTGTCCCTGAGCCACCAAACTGCGCCTTGGCCTGGTTTAACGCAGCGTGCCCTGCTGACACACGTGCCCAGGTGTTCTGAGCCACAACACCAATGATCTCTCCATCCCTCCTCCTTTAGCAAGCACGATGAAAACCTACTGCAGCAGAACGCCCAGGAGAGCGTATGAAATTCCGCACGGGGAGATTCTAAAGGAAAGGCTGCAGGACTCGCTCATAGGGCACTGTTCCCAGAGTGCTCAGCACGGCACACTGCCCTGTAGAGCTGGGAATGCAGAAGCAAAGGCCTCCAGTGTCGTTTCCATTTGTAAGCGGACTGAATTCGCGTTGCCAGGGGAACCAAACCCAAGTTTCCTATTAAATTTACTTGCAGCTTAGGCATCGCACCTCTGCCAGCCTAAGCGAAACATGGTTAACGGAAGAAAACTACAGTTCTTTTGTTATACCTCTCAAAGCACATATTTCCCAAGTAAAGATAATCCACAGAAGAACAGATCTGACAAATCCCTCCGTGAAAGTGATCTGACTCTGCCCAGATATTAGCATATGGCGGGAAAACACCACAAAGAATCCCGCACAGCTGCACTTCTCTCTCAGGAGCTCACAACCCAGGCATGGCGCTTATCTCTAGTCCTGTGGTGGCTTGTAACCTAGAGGTCTGTGGAGTTGTGCGACAGCCAATGACACAGGGTGGGGAAGGCTGGGACCAGTGTGGGAGAGGAGGCGGCCAGATGGTGAAGGTGGCGAGCGGAGAGGAAGAACACAAGTCTTGGGCCAGCTCAGTCATTAGGGATGAAGCAGGTCCGAAGAGGGTGTTGACCGGCCGACTGACGGTGGAAAACAAATGAAGGGGAAAGAAGGTTACTGGCTGAACCAAAACACACCAGGCGTCAAGAGATGACTGAAGAAAGAATACAGATGTCACTTGGATGAGGTTGCGTCTACACATGTATGGGCTCCTCCTTCCTTTGCAAAATATGCTGCCATCTTAAGAGCAAACACCAAGCAGGCTGTCGGCCGGTCACTCCGAGGTCATATGTGCACACTTCCAGGGGCCTGACAAACCCCAGCCCTAATTCATTATCAGGGTCTAAGGGTCTCTAAGGTAGTGCATCTTTTCCAAATCTCAGCTCAGACATCATTTCTCAGGGAGTTCTACCCCAAGTCTACAGGCTAGGCTCAATTCACGTTATACATTCTCAAAGCCTAGCTGTCATTTGCTCCAAATTACTCACAGTTAGAAATTATATAGGTAAATGATTTTTTTTTCCTTTCTGCTTTCCCTTGGCTAAATTATAACACTTCTTGAGTGTAGGAAGTGGATTTGTTTCTGCTAAGCATTGTGTTTCAAGTTTCTACAGAGAGCCCAGCACACAGTAGGTGTTCACCTTACATTGTTCAATGAATGAATGAATGAATGAATGAACTAATTCTAAACAGATAGAGTCAGAAGGTAAAGAAGTCACTCCATGGGGAATAAAGAGAGCAAGCCTGAAAGGCCACCAGGAATCCACAGACTCTCAAGTCAAATTCTGGCTGACCTCCTTTCCCAGAGAAGCACACACTTCCACAGAGTACACCTCGGAAGGCAGATCAGACAAAATCTGGATCTAGGATAAGTTTTTATCACAGCCTTAACTGACATCCAATGTCAGTGCTTGGCTTTTCTGATATGGCTGCGAGAGGCTTTCAAAATGAGATTCTGAATAACTTCTTAGAGGTTTTGCTGTACCAACGTCGGCCAAGGATCCCTTGTATTTCTTGTGACCAGAAAGATTTGGGCCTCATGAGTCAACAGCCTCTTGGATCCGTCACAGCAACCAGCTCAGCAGCACTCGGCAATCCCCCAGCAGCTTACAATTGCGGACCCTGCGAGCCTGCGGACTTAGGGTGAGTTTCCTTATCCTCTTCAAGAGTCTATAAATGCCCTTCCTCTTGAAAACAAGTAGCCAGAGGCAGAGAATAGTGACTACACATGTTCTCACTCTGCAAATGCAGGAGAATTCAGAATTACATCCAATGCCAGGGAGGAAGCAGCAGACCATGTACTCAAGACTCTTGGAGGCACATTTTTTTTTTCTTTTCAGCGTAACAGTATTCATTGTTTTTGCACCACACCTAGTGCTCCGTGCAATCCATGCCTTCTCCAATACCCACCACCTGGTTCCCCCAATCTCCCACCCCCTGCCCCTTAAAAACCCTGATTGATTTTCAGAGTCCATAGTCTCTCAATTTCCCTCCAATTTCCCTCAACTCCCTTCTCCTCTCCATCTCCCCTTGTCCTCCATGCTATTTGTTACGCTCCACAAATAAGTGAAACCATATGATAATTGACTCTCTCTGCTTGACTTATTTTACTCAGCATTATTTTTTTTAATTTTTAAATTTCTTTTCAGTGTACCAGAATTGTTTATGTACCACACCCAGTGCTCCATGCAATATGTGCCCTCTGTAATACCCACCACCAGGCTCACCCAACCTCCCACCCCCCGCCCCTTCAAAACCCTCAGATTGTTTTTCAGAGTCCACAGTCTCTCATGATTCGTCTCCCCCTCCATTTTCCCCCAACTCCCTTCTCCTCTCCATCTCGCCATGTCCTCCGTGTTATTCATTATGCTCCACTAATAGTGAAACCATATGATGACTGACTCTCTGCTTGACTTATTTCACTCAGCATAATCCCTTCCAGTCCCGTCCATGTTAATACAAAAGCTGGGTATTCATCCTTTCTGATGGAGGCATAATATTCCATTGTATATATGGACCATATCTTCCTTATCCATTCGTCTGCTGAAGGGAATTTTAGCTCTTTCCACAGTTTGGCGACTGTGGCCATTGCTGCTATGAACATTGGGGTACAGATGACCCTTCTTTTCACTACATCTGTATCTTGGGGGTAAATACCCAGTAGTGCAATCGCAGGGTCATAGGGTAAAGCTCTATTTTTAATTTCTTAAGGAATCTCCACACTGTTTTCCAAAATGGCTGCATCAACTTTCATTCCCACCAACAGTAGAAGAGGGTTCCCCTTTCTCCACGTCCTCTCCAACATACGTTATTTACTGACTTGTTAATTTTGGCCATTCTAACTGGTGTAAGGTGGTATCTCAATGGGGTTTTGATTTGAATCTCCCTGATGGCTAGTGATGATGAACATTTTTTCATGTGTCTATAAGCCATTTGTATGCCTTCATTGGAGAAGTGTCTGTTCATGTCTTCTGTCCATTTTTTTATATGATTATCTGTTTTGTGTGTGTTGAGTTTGAGGAGATCTTTATAGATCCTGGATATTAGCCTTTTGTCTGTACTGTCATTTGCAAATATATTCTCCAATTCCGTGGGTTGCCTCTCTGTTTTGTTGACTGTTTCCTTTTCTGAGGCACATTATTTTTAATCAAAAACTGTTTCATTCATTTGTGCTATTTCATTTGTAATGTCAAAGTTCAGGGGGTAAGTGTATCAAGAAAGAAAGGCTCTAGAGGATACCACAGAATCGTCAAGGGTGAACTTATAAAACCACACTATAGCTGTATCTTCATTAGTATCAAGGAGAAGGTCATGAAGAAAGGACTAGTTCTGACAGATTCTGAGCTATTTGGTGTTTTTAAAATAGAGTTTCCTTGGAAGAAGCAGAAAGAATGTTGAGTCAGAGGAACACAGACTTGTATGTGGTCTTGGCCGCTGTGCTGTTTGAACTTGGACACATTATCCATGTTTTTTTAATTCTCATATCCTTATTTTAAAAAATGAAGGTAATAATATTTGCTTTCCAGCACTATTTCAGGGTTGGAACTAATATACAGAGAGACACCAGACTGGGATCTGAATCATAGTCAGTTCCATCATTCATTCCACTCAATCCATTGGATGACCTCTGCAAACTGCACCCCCCACCAAATCTCCATTTTTCCTTATCTCTGTTACCATCCTGGACCAAGCTGTGTATCCTACATTCATGCCACTGTTTGTCATGTAGCTTGCTGAAACCTGTGGTATCATCTTTCTGGCTTTAACTATGACTTGAATTGCCATATTACCTGCATTTTTGTGGTCTTGCAGAATGAGAGAGAGCAAGAGCAAAAGTGAGAGAGCCAGTGTAGGGGAGAGAGCAAGCACATGGGGCAAGCAAAGACGGAGATAGAAACAGAGACCATATCTCCTTATGCACACTTGTCAGAGGTTCTGCCTGGTGCCCCTAAGGCTCAGAGACAGATGCATGCAATGATCAGGAATAAATGTTGCTGGAGCGGCACACAGGTACCTACTGTCCACTGGGCTCCTCTTCATGTTCATTCTCACTTCTCTTTCACTCCCCAGTCTAACCCCCCAGATTCAATCCTCCTCCTTGATGACCGAGCCTTTGGGCCTACCCTAAACCTGCCTTCTTCCATGACCAGCTTGATGAACTTTAGTCCCTGCCTTCAGAGCTTGTCCTCATCCTTGGTCTAGTCCACAGTAGTTCTCCTGTGTTCTCTGTCTCCATCTAATCCCAGGATGTCCTCTGCAATCTCCTCTCAAGTGGGCCCATTTTGGCTTCCAATTTCTTCCCTTTCCACCCATCCTCAAAAGGTTTCCTAAATCTAAAACTAACCCCATGTAGTTCTTGGCCTCAGTACTTCCTGGCCATAAGCCCCTAGAACCAGGAAGACTGGGAAAATCTCTAAGTAGTGATGTGTGCATATCACAGGGCTAACTCCAGCCCTGAACAAGCCTGACTAATTGGGGACCTTGAACTGGACCCTGTGTGGGCTATGCAGATGTCAAAACCTGGGCTCCTGCTGTCAAGAGGCTGACATATGACTGATGGGTAACACAGGCATATTAACAACATGAAGAAACCTGGCTATATCAAAGTCCCATATTGAGTCGTTAAGATTATGGAATAGTGTTTATCTGGGAACGAAAACACCTGAAGCACAACAAAAGGGTTCTACACAGATTATTTTTATGATCACCCACATTCTAAGTTATGTCAGTGTAATGAGTAAAACATGACTGACTAGAGTCCAGTGCATGGGGAAAATGGAATCTGCTAAGGTAAGAATGACCAGTCACTGATTCCATAGAGATGAACTACCTGCCAGAGACTACATGATGCACAATGTAAGGTGCAACTGAGAACATCATAAGATTCTCATCGGCAGTTGATAAACTTAGAGTTCTTTACTGTCTATATTTCAAGAATGCCAACTGTTCTAAGGTACCGAGTTTCAAATAAAATACACAACCACACACATACATACAACAGGCTAAAGCACCTTCGCTTGAATCGTTGCGCTTTTTTAGAGTTAAATATTTTAAATTTCAGAATTATTAGAAACAAGTCAAAGTGTTACCATTCTGAATAATGTCATTTTCCATGATGCAAACAAACAAGAGCTCCTGATGAACAAAACGAAGCCCTATTACTCCAATAACCGAACTAGTAAATTAAGGAAGTCCATCAGCCTTGCACGTTAGGGACCAGCAGGAAACTAGCCGTCAGGGAGCACCTGGCCTCGCTGAGAAGCAAACGCTGACTCATAGTTACAGTAACGTCACCGGGGCTCCCGGCGAGAACGGCTTAGAATTCTTCCTTCGGTGTCTGAGTAACGGCCACCGCGACGGACAAACGAAAGCCGGTCTCCCACGCTCTTGCCTTTGCTCCCCAGGTGCAGACATTCATGGCGGAGGCGCAGGAGCCCCGGCACCAGCAGGCCCAGGAGCTCCGGGGACAGTGGCCAAACCACCGTGAGCTCCGACGGACCCGACAGCACGATTCTAGCAACAGCAAAGCGACACTTTCCGGACGGTCGGACGCGCGGAGACGCGGCCCGAGGTGAGGTTCGGGCGGACAGACCGCGGGGAGGAGACGCCGTCGCCACTTACCGGCAGGGAGAGCAGCGGCCGGAGTCCCGGCGGCCGGAGGTCGCTCCAGGGGCGCCGCGGGGTGCGGGCCTCGCGGGGACCGTGTGGCCTCGGGTCGCTCGGGGTCGCCGGAGGACGGCGGGTCGGAGTCCGGCAGAGCTCCCGGGGCCGGGCGGAGACGGGCCGAGGAGGGGCTCTCAGCGCGGGGTTGCCGTAAGCCGCGGCCTGAGGCGCCGTCGGGCCACGGGTCGTCAGCGGGGCCCCCACAGCGGCGGGGCCGGGAGACCCTCCGTCCTCTCGCAGGGGGAGCGGCGAGGCCGCG
The DNA here is from genome assembly GCF_964662115.1 of Mustela nivalis. Lineage (NCBI taxonomy): Eukaryota > Metazoa > Chordata > Mammalia > Carnivora > Mustelidae > Mustela > Mustela nivalis. Next base: position 1,119,432 of record NC_139035.1, read on the forward strand.
CGGCAGGATCCGCGGGGTCTGGAGGCGCCGCACGGGCCGCGCCGGAGACAGAGCCGCTCGGTCACCGGCCGGGGCGCTCGGAGCGCCGCCTAGACGGGGGGACCGGAGGGACCGACGGCGTCTCCCCCAGGGCGCACTGCGGAGCGGCCCGAGCTCTCGCCTCCTGCGGCAGAGACCGGCGGCCGCCATCTTCTTTCCCGTCGTCCACCGCGGTACGGAAAGCGCTCAGGGACCCAAAGCTCCGAGCGCGAACCCGAGCACGTCGCTCAGCCCGGCCCCTGGCAAGGGCGGTGCGGTTCCGCCTGCGGCAAAGACGCCTGAGAGTCCGCGCAAGAGGCCCCGCCCCCAGGTCAGCAGGAACGTCCAGCCGAGACCAAGTATAGCGATGAACGAGAACTGCAAAATACCACTGCTAGGGGAAAACTGCACATAAAACTTGTGGCTATTACCCTATGATTCTTTACTCTTTCAAAGTTAAATTTTTAAAATTTTCATTGTTTTTCTTTTTTTTTTTCAATTTTTCCTCTTTTCTATTTTAACCTCTTTTAACTATTTTATCTTATCAATACCTTTTTAAACATCGTTCTTGATTTTCATTTTTGTAGTCAATGTCTATCCCTTCAATGTATTTAACCTTATTTTTTGGTTATAAACTTTGTATTGTATAACCATTGTATTTAACCTTATTTTTTGGTTATAACCTTCTTTCCACCACATATAACCTTCTTTCTTTAAGATTTTTAGATACTTTCTTCTAACAAACCAAAATATACCCTAAGTCTACAGTATGGCTTTGTTCTAGTCTCCAACCTGATCACATTCTCAGCTTTTTTCTTTTTTCAACTAACTTCTTTTTTGTTTTTAATTTATTTTTTATTTTCAGCATAACAGTATTCATTATTTTTGCACCACACCCAGTGCTCCATGCAATCCGTGCCCTCCATAATACCCACCACCTGGTACCCCCACCTTCCCCCCACTGCCCCACCCCATCCCTTCAAAACCCTCAGATTGTTTTACAGAGTCCATAGTCTCTCATGGTTCACCTCCCAATCCAATTTCGCTCAACTCCCTACTCCTCTCCCCATGTCCTCCATGCTATTTGTTATGCTCCACAAATAATGAAACCATATGATACTTGATTCTCTCTGCTTGACTTATTTCATTCAGCATAATCTCTTCCAGTCCCGTCCATGTTGCTACAAAAGTTGGTAATTCATCCTTTCTGATGGAGGCATAATAGTCCATAGTGTAATGGACCACATCTTCCTTATCCATTCGTCCGTTGAAGGGCATCTTGTTTCTTTCCACAGTTTGGTGACCCTGGCCATTGCTGCTATAAACACTGGGGTACAGATGGCCCTTCTTTTCACAACATCTGTATCTTTGTGGTAAATACCCAGTAGTGCAATGGCAGGGTCATAGGGAAGCTCTATTTTTAATTTCTTGAGGAATCTCCACACTGTTCCCCAAAGAGGCTGCACCAACTTGCATTCCCACCAACAGTGGAAGAGGCTTCCCCTTTCTCCACATCCCCTTCAACACATGTTGTTTCCTGTCTTGCTAATTTTGGCCATTCTAACTGGTGTAAGGTGGTATCTCAATGGGGTTTTAATTTGAATCTCCCTGATGGCTAGTGATGATGAGCATTTTTTCATGTGTCTGATAGCCATTATGTCTTCATTGGAGAGGTGTCTGTCCATATCTTCTGCCCATTTTTTGATATGATTGTCTGTTTTGTGTGTGCTGAGTTTGAGGAGTTCTTTATAGATCCTGGATATCAACCTTTTGTCTGCACTCTCATTTGCAAATATCTTCTCCCATTCCGTGGGTTGCCTCTTTGTTTTCTTGACTGTTTCCTTGGCGGTGCAGAAGCTTTTGATTTTGATTAAGTCCCAAAAGTTCATCTTCACTTTTGTTTCCTTTGCCTTTGGAGACATATCTTGAAAGAAGCTGCTGTGGCTGATATCGAAGAGATTACTGCCTATGTTCTCCTCTAGGATTCTGATGGATTCCTGTCTCACATTGAGGTCTTTTATCCATTTTGAGTTTATCTTTGTGTACAGTGTAAGAGAATGCCCAGTTTTCCCAGCACCATCTATTGAAGAGACTGCCTTTTTTCCACTGTATATTTTTTCCTGTTTTGTCGAAGATTATTTGACCATAGAGATGAGGGTCCATATCTGGGCTCTCTCCTCTGTTCCACTGGTCTATGTGTCTGTTGCGCCAGCTCCCATGAGGGGCTGGGAGCCTCGCCAGCCAACAGAAGCACAGCCTTTTTTCAACTAACTTCTTATCAATTCCTTTTTTAAAATCTTTTTTACTTTTCAGATGCCTGGTGGCTCTCTTGGTTCAACAACTGCCCTTAGCTAAGATCATGATGATGGAGTCCTGCATCAGGCTCCCTGCTCAGCAGGGGGTCTGCTTCTCCCTCTGACATTCCCTGTCTCATGCTTCCTCACTCTCAGTCTCTTTCTCTCTCAAATAAATAAATAAATAAATTTTTAAAAAACTTAAATTTTCATCTTTACATTCATATTCTATCCCCTTATCATGTTTACCATTATTTTTGTAGATATATAAATTTTTCTTTCTTTAAAATTTTGGGAGGCAGTTTTTTCTAATAGACCAAAATATACCCAAAATCAACTGTGTGGCTCTGTTATATTCACCAACTTAATTGTTTTTCTTTTCCTTTCTTCTCCCCAGGTTTTGGGCCTCTTCTGATTTGGTTACTATATATTTTTCTGGGGTCATTTTTACCGTTTTAACATCTTGTTCTTTCATTCATCTATACTTCTATGGACAAAAGGAAAGGATGGGATAACTCACCTCAAAAAATAAAAAACAAAAAACAAAAAAACAAAAAAACCCAAGAGGCAGTACCAACTGCTTGGTAGCTAATCAATACGGACATTAGTAAGATGTCACAACTAGAGGTTAGAGTGATGATTATAAAGATGCTAGCTGCATAAAAATATGCTTGAGAAAAAGCATAGCAGATACTAGAGAATCCCTTTCATGAGAAATAAAATCTCTTTCTGAAGAAATAAAAGAACTAAAATTGAACCAAATCGAAATAAAAAAAGCTATTAATGAGATACAATAAAAAATGGAGGCTCTTACTGCTAGGATAAATGAGGCAGAAGAGAGTTAGTGATATAGAAGACCAAATTATGGAGAATAAAGAAGCTGAGAAAAAGAGAGACAAACAACTACTGGATCATGAGGGGAAGAATCAGAGAGAAGTGATACCATAAGACAAAACAATATTAGAATAACTGGAATCCCAGAAGAAGAAGAAAGAGAGAGAGGGCAAAAGGTATACTGGAACAAATTATAGCAGAGAAATTCCCTAATTTGGGGAAGGAAAAGGCATCCAAAACCAGGAGGCACAAAGAATCCCCCTCAAAATCAATAAAAATAGGTCAACATTCTATCTTCTAATAGTAAAACTTACAAGTCTCAGTGACAAAGAGAAAATCCTGAAAGCAGCTCAGGACAAGATGTCTATAACCTACAATGGTAAAATCTTAGATTGACAGCAATCTCTATCCACAGAGACCTGGTAGGCCACAAAGGACTGGTATGATATATTCAGAGCACTAAATGAGAAAAATATGCAACCAGGAATACCATATCCAGCTAGGCTGTCATTGAAAATAGAAAGAGAGATAAAAAAAAAACTTCCAGGACCAACAAAAGCTAAAAGAATTTGCAAACGCCAAACCAGCCCTACAGGAAATATTAAAAGGGGGCCTCTAAGCACAGAAAGAGCCTAAAAGTAACAGACCAGAAAGGAACAGAGACAATCTACAGTAATGGTCACCTTACCGGCAATACAATGGCACTAGATTTATATCTTTCAATAGTTACTCTGAATGTAAATGGGCTAAATATCTCAATCAAAAGACACAGGGTATCAGAATGGTTAAAAAAAACAAGACCCATCCATATTCTGCTCATTTTAGATGCAAAGACACCTCCAGATTTAAAGCGAGAGGGTGGAAAAACAATTTACCATGCTAATGGACATCAAAAGAAAGCTGAGGTGGCATTCCTTATATCAGCAAAATTTGGTTTTAAGCCAAAGACTATAATAAGAGATGAGGAAGAACACTATGTCATACTTAACAGGTCTGTCCAACAAGAAAATCTAACAATATCTGTGTCCCTAACATGGGAGGAGGCAACTATATAATCCAATTAATAAGAAAATCAAAGAAACACATGGACAATAATACAATAATAGTAGGGGACTTTAACACTCCCCTCACTGAAATGGACAGATCATCCAAGAAAAAGATCAACAAGGAAATAAAAGCTTTAAATGATACATTGGACCAGATGGACATCACAGATGTATTCAGAACATTCCATCCCAAAGCAACAGAATACACATTCTTCTCTAGAGCAAATGGAACACTCTCCAGAATAGATCACAGCCTGGGTCACAAATCAGTTATCAACTGGTACCAAAAGATTGGAATCATTCCCTGCATATTTTCAGACCACAGTGTTTTGAAACTACAACTAACCACAAAAGGAAAGCTGGAGAGAATCAAATATGTGGAAGCTAAAGAGCATCCTACTGAAGAATGAATGGGTCAACCAGAAATTAAAGGAGAATTGAAAAAATTCATGGAAACAAATGAAAATGAAAATATAACGGCTCAAAATCTTTGGAACACAGCAAAGGCAGTCCTGAGAGGAAAGCATATAGTGATACAAGCCTTTCTCAAGAAACAAAAATGGTCTCAATACACAACCTAACCCTACACCTAAAGGAGATGGAGAAGGAAAGGCAAAGAAAGCCTAAACCCAGCAGAAGAGAAATAATAACAATCACAGCAGAAATCAGTGAAGTAGAAACCAAAAGAGCAGCAGAACAAATCAATGAAACTAAGAACTAGTTCTTTGAAAGAATTAGTAAGATGGATAAACCCCTGGCCACATTTATCAAAAAGAGAAAGAACCCAAATTAATAAAATCATGAATGAAACAGGATAGATCACAACCAATACCAAAGAAATACAAACAATTGTAAGAACATATTATGAGCAACTATACACCAGCAAATTTGACAATCTGGAAAACGTGGATGCATTCCTACAGACATATAAACTACCACAACTGAACCAGGAAGAAAGAGAAAACCTGAACAGACCCCTAGTCAGTAAGGAGATTGAAGCAGTCATTAAAAACCTCCAAAACAAACAAGAGCCCAGGGCCAGATGGCTTCCAAGGGGAATTCTACCAAACATTTAAAGAAGCATTAATACCTATTCTTCTGAAAGTGTTCTAAAAAATATAAATGGAGGAAATTGGAAGGGAAGGTGAATCATGAGAGACTATGGACTCTGAAAAACAATCTGAGGGGTCTGAAGTGGCAGGAGGGTGGGAGGTTGGGGTACCAGGTAGTGGGTATTATAGAAGGCATGGATTGCATGGAGCACTGGGTGTGGTGCAAAAATAATGAATACTGTTATGCTGAAAGTAAATAAATTTAAATTAAAAAAAATAGAAATGGAAGGAAAACTTCCAAACTCATTTTATGAAGCCAGCATTACCTTGACCCCCCAAACCAGAAAAAGATCCCACAAAAAGGAGAATTACAGACCAATATCCCTGATGAAATGTATGAAAAATGCTCACCAAAATATTAGCCAATAGTACATTAAAAGGGTCCAACTGTACATTAAAAGGATTATTCACCACGACCAAGTAGGATTTATTCCTAGGCTTCATGGTTGGTTCAACACCCGTAAATCAATCAATGTGATACAAGACATTAATAAAAGAAGAACAAGAACCATATGATATTCTGAATAGATTCTGAAAAAGCATTTGACAAAGTATAGCATCTTTTCTTGATCAAAACTCTTCACAGGGTAGGCACAGAGGGTACATACCTCAATATCATCAGAGCCATCTATGAAAAACCCACAACAAATATCATTCTGAATGGGGAGAAACTGAGAGCTTTTCCCCTAAGGTCAGGAACACAGCAGGGATGTCCATTATCACCACTGCTATTCAACATGGTACTAGAAGTCCTAGCCTCAGCAATCAGACAACAAAAAGAAAGAAAAGGCATCCAAATTGGCAAAGAAGAAGTCAAACTCGCACTCTTGGCAGATGATATGATACTTTATGTGGAAAAACCAAAAGACTCTACCCTGAAACTGCTTGAACTCATACAGGAATTTAGTAAAGTGTCAGGATGTAAAATCAATGCACAGAAATCAGTTACATTTCTATAAACCAAAAAGACAGAAGAAAGAGAAATTAAGGAGTCGATCCCATATATAATTACACTCAAAACCATAAGATGCCTAGGAATAAATGTAACCGAAGAGGCAAAGAATCTGTACTCAGAAAACTATAGAATACTCATGAAGGAAATTGAGGAAGGCATGAAGAAATGGAAAAACATTCCATATTCATGGATTGGAATGGAAAAACAAAGACTGTGAAAATGTCTATGCTACCTAAAGCAATCTACACATTGAATGCAATCCCTATCAAAATACCATCAGCTTTTTTCAAAGAAATGAAACAAATAATTCTAAAATTTATATAGAACCAGAAAAGACCCCAAATAGCCAGAGGAGTGTTGAAAAGGAAAACCAAAGTTGGCCATATCATTTCTTTGGTGTTAGTTGTGATCTCTCCTAGTTCATTCCAGAGGTCAAGCTCTATTACAAAGATGTCATCATCAAGACAGTATGGTACTGGCACAAAAACAGACACATAGATCAATGGAACAGAATAGAGAGCCCAGAAATGGATCCTCAACTCTACAGTCAACTAATCTTTGACAAAGCAGGAAAGAATGTCCAATAGAAAAAAGACAGTCTCTTTAATAAATGGTGTTGGGAAAATGGGACAGCCACATGCATAAGAATGAAAGTAGACCCTTTCCTTACACCACACACAAAAATAGACTCAAAATGGATGAAGGACTTCAATATGAGAAAGGAATCCAGCAAAATCCTTGAGGAGAACACAGGCAGCAACCTCTTCGACCTCAGCCGCAGCAACTTCTTCCTAGAAACATCACCAAAAGCAAGGGAAGCAAGGGCAAAAAATGAAGTGTTGGGATTTCATCAAGATCAAATGCTCTTACACAGAAAAGGAAACAGTCAACAAAACCAAAAGACAACTGACAGAGTGGGAGAAGATATTTGCAAATGACATATCAGATAATGGGCCAATATCCAAAATCTAGAAAGAACTTATCAAACTCAACTCCCAAAGGACAAATAATCCAAACAAGAACAGGGCAAAAGACATCCAGATGGCCACCAGACACATGAAAAAGTGCTCAACATCATTCCACATCAGGGAAATGCAAATTGAAACCACAGTAAGATACCACCTCATACCAGTCAGAATGGCTAAAATTAACCAGTTAGGAAACAACAGGTGTTGGCGAGGATGTAGAGGAAGAGGAACCTTCCTACACTGTTGGTGGGAATTCAAGCTGGTACAGCCACTCTGAAAACCAGTATGGAAGTTCCTCAAAAATTTGAAAATAGAGCTACCCTATGACCCAGCAATTGTACTACTGGGTATTTACCCCAAAGATACAAATGTAGTGATCCAAAGGGGCACGTGACCCAAATGTTTATATCAGAAATGTCCACAATAGCCAAACAATGGAAAGAGCTTAGATGTCCATCCACAGATGAATGGATAAAGATGTGATATATATATGCAACAGAATACTATGGAGCCATCAAAAAACCCACAAAATCTTGCAATTGCAACAATGTGGATGGAACTATAGGGTATTATGTTAAGTGAAATAAGTCAATGAGAGAAAGACAAGTGTATGATCTCACCAATATGAAGAATTTGAGAAACAAGACACAGGATCATAGGGAAAGGGAGGGAAAAATGAAACAAGATGAAACCATAGAGGGAGATAAACAATAAGAGACTCTTAATCTCAGGAAACAGACTGAAGGTTGATGGAGGGGAAGGCTGGGTGGGATGGGTGGCTGGGTGAGGGACACTGGGGAGGGTATATGCTATGGTGCGTGCTGTGAATTTTGTGTAAGACTGATGATTCACAGACCTGTACCCCCCACCAAAAAATCATATACTATATGTTAATTTTTTAAAAACTTCATGATAGATAATATATTATCCGACAGTCTGCCCTTACTTTTTTTTTTTTAATTTCTAGGAAAAAGTATAGACACATCCTGGTTTTTTGGTAGAAGTCATAGCTCCTTTGTGATTCAGGTACAAATAAGCAAAAACGCATTGTTTCCTTTATATGTGTAATAGAATTACATAATTAATTGGATTTTAATGCACAAGTACCAAACACTGTGGAAGGAAATACTCAAATGTGAAGTGCTTTCAGGGCACTCAGACATTTAAAATTACATAAAAGCATGTGAGATTTTCAGAGCCAAACAATGAGGTCAAAGATGAATAGCGTTCAAATTTTTTGCTAAAACCTTCATATCATGGGCATCAAGTCAAACCATATGGGGAAGAACAAAACAAAACAACTCAAAGCAGAAGTTCCCTGATTAAAGGAGAGAATCAATGGCTTGGGGCTCTGGTGCCTTCCTCACCCTCCCTGGCAGCCCCTCAGGTAGCCCCAGAGCAAGCATAATGCTCCAGGAGGCACAAAGTGAAAACCACTGCTGATTGCGGGATGCAGACACCTAGTCATGGAAGGAATACACCTGGAAGAGAACTGAAGGTGTAACTAAGTGGTAAAATATATAAAACATACCAGCTTCGGGAATATTTATTCTAGAGTCGAGCTTGATATGATGGAAGCAGTGAATATGACACTGGTAAAGTCTCTTACCATCCTCTGATCCAGACTTTGTGTTTTCTGTTATCCAGCCAGAGACTCCAAAGTCCACTGGAACAGTCACAGGGAGACAGATTATGAGATGTTCTGAGAGGTCACACCCTTCTTGTCCCCATCCATCTAGACCCACAAAGGCATTCTGTGGGTACTTATCATTTAACTATTGGGAAAATATGGTAGGAAAGTCTATTATGGCCAGACACTATCTTAGGCAGATGGACTGCATCATTAGACAAGACAGACAAGGTCCAGAGTCTCACGGAAACTAGTGAGGGAGACAGAAAAGCATGAACTAAATTAACGAAAATAATTTCAGAGGGATTTGTACTATGAAAAACTGAACTGGGTGGCAGGATAGAGAGCAATGATTTCATCATCCAGGCATGTTCTTTTGAGCCTGCTCTCAGCACCTCTACTCACAGAATAACATTCATTCCTCTCTAAATTTTCTCTTTCTGCACTGAATGAAAGATGGGCCTGGGCTCACCTCCGTTTTGGAAGAGAATCAGTCGTATCCCCGAGAAGGTCTCAAGGGAAGATGCTAAGGTTGTTATCCTCTCTCCTGAATTTTCTTTCTGTCATGCTTCTCTGCAATGAAGTGGTGAGATATCCAGGGTCAAGATTCGGAATCGGGCCCAGGAATAGCTGATGAGTGAGGCCACCCACTCTATCTTTAACACATCCTTTTGTAAAAGGATAAAAAAGTTCCAACCTACCCTTCTGGAGTAAGAGTCACAACTATGCAATTTTTTACTAATTGATCCTCTGTATACCTCAAATGTGAACAGATGAATCCCAGAGGCTCCCGATGGAGACCTTCAGAGTTCAGGATCCCCAAAACCTTTCTCTTTCTATGGTGAAGATAAAATGAATATTGTTGCTACTTAAAGCGTTGCCAGTGGCAGTATGAAACAAGTTTCAGGTGCCACGTTGCACAGCCCTTCCAAAGCCTTGAGAAAGACCCTAGCAATGTGTCTGTATGGTCATAAACTGTAAAATCTGCAAAGGGTGGTATATTTTTGTATCATTTCCCCACGTTTTGTTTCAGGCTCCAAAACCCATGTCCAAAACTATGTCTCTAGACACAGAGTTTCCCTATCTATAGTGCCAAGTGGGCTACAAGTGTTCTACTTGTTATACTAAAAATAACATTTAATTTTTACCTCATTAAATTTAAATATAGATTTTCCTCAAAAGAGGTTTTGACTGTTGAATTGTTGCTTACCGAGCAGCACAGTTACAACAGTCCTCACTTCCCCAAATACACGGAGATGGAATTTCATGCACTCAGTTCTGCCTCCCAAAGTAAATTAATGAAACGCTGCTTTGCACCTTTAAGATACTGCCCTTCGACACAGATGTAAGAAAAGGTGTGGTGAGCTCTTGTGTTTGATATTCAAGTATTTGAACAACATTGTTCAGTGATGAGTTCAGTCCATTTCCTTCCCAAGTTGTCTTTTCTTTCAAGAGTAAAGGCCACCAAAATAACGGTGTGCGAGGTAAACCGCAAGCCGTGATACCTGAGTACTCCCCATGCTGTGCAGTTCAGTACGTGGACGCACCTCACAAATAAAATGTGGCTGATGTGGCACAAAGGTGCTGGGAACCACAGAAGCTCAGACCCACTCTCTGGGGACCTCAGGCTTTCAGAAGACTTCCGAGAACTGTATGGAAGACCAAGTATTTTACCGTGTTCCTTAAACAATGATAAATTGAATCTTTTGTTCAAGTTCATTCACAAGACAATGGCTACTTCCCATAGATAATCCCCCAAAGTTGCCCTTGGAGACTCTGTCCTTCTGCGGGAATGAATGGAGGGAGCCCAGGAGTGCAAATCTAGAGAGGAGTGGGCAGTTTCTGGCTGTGTGGCGCAGTACAGGGGGAGCTAAAATACCCACAGTGTCAGCACATCTCAAACTTCTTTAGCCTTGGGTTTCATCCTTAAATGTTCCCCCACAAAGAAGCAAGAGAATTTCATCAACCACACATTCACCTGTTGCATGTAGTTGTCCTAGATGGGGTTGAGTCAACAGTATCATAAACACAAATAAATAACTGCACTTCCAGCAGTGGAGTTAGATGAACGCCCAGGGAAGGAAGCAGGAGAAAGATACAAAGACTGAGCCTGGGAAGGTGAGAAGAACCTTCACCTTTAAGGTCATATATTTTATTGGATAGCTGATAATAAATTTATAATAAACCATCTCTGTACATATATCATCTCGATAGAACTTTATCTTAGAGGAAACAGCGAAAGAATAACTTGCTATTTGCCTTTTTCAAAGTATATACTTATCTGGTAAAGAACCATAAATATATATCATATTCACGTACCCATGAATATGAAAATATATGTCATTATGGGTCTACTTCGCCTCTCTCCAAAAATCACATCTTTTTCCCTAAAAGTCAGACCTGAGTAAGTCGAACTCTCCTTTCAGATCACAAGTATCTCATCTGGGAACAGAGACCACACTTTTTTCTTGTGGTTTTCTCGGCATCTAACACAGATTGGCACAAAAACTGCATGGAATAAATGAGATCTTAAAAACATAAAGGTGTTGAATAAATTGATAACCGAGCGTATTTTAGTAGTCTAAAGGGACAAAAAAGAAATAGACTATTTTCAAGGCTAATGGAGCATAATAAAAAAAAGATGCATATTTAAAAAGAATATTTTCAAGGCTCACAGGGGTACATTTATGAAAACAACAATGTTCTATCAATAAATTTTCTAACATCAAGTTGTGGAAAGCAAATACATGGCAGTATCATAAAGAAGCATTTTGGGTATTCATGAAAATGGACTTTGAGGAATATATAAATTCCTAAAGCAAAAGTTTCATTTTTTAGAAGGAAATTTGGGAGGGCAGTGATGTGTGATGATGTCTGGATAGAATGACAATCCAACTTCTAAATTTTGGGATCTCTTCAGTCACAATTCCTGATATTAATCTCCACCAGTTATAAAATACACTGGTTGAAAGAAGCAAATATTTTCTCTTTCGACCTTCACCTATTTTGCACGACTATCTTCTAATTTGCCCTATCCTTATTCGCCCGATTTCTTACACCTGAATCAGAAGTTACAAACTGTTGGTCCTAGGCCAGGTTTAGACTTTTGCAATATCCTACTTGGTCTATAAAGAGTTAGATTTTTTCATATTTAAAAAAACCCAGATTTCCAAATTTGTCTTTTCTTGAGAACAAAATAGTGGAAACATGAGCATTAGACCCAAGTATTCATTATTAGTGAGAGTCTGGAAGAAAGAAGCTGCCTCTTCGAAGAGAGTACTACAGGCTCTGCGGGTAACCCCGTCCCTACCCAATCCCTGTCACTCACATCACCACATGGCCCTCCTGTCACCTGAGTGTTTAACCTCTAACTAGATGAACAGTTTTCACTTAAAATGAATTCTTAAATCTCAAGTCTCTCTTTAGTCCACTTGGCTACTCCCAACCAGGTGTTTAATGACCACGGCATGCTGGCATAAAGGGTCTATGCACTATATTAAGAAAACATTTTAATGCGTGTTTACTTACTGCAGGGGTCCCAGATGTGGCTTGAAGACTTGGGTAAGAAACTGAATTAAGTTTTTTTTTAACTGAACTTCTATTCTTGCTCTCTCTTCCATCCTTTGTTGAAGGAAATGTTCCTGAAGTTAACATGATTTAATAGGTCAGACTTAGGATACAGGAAGTTGATTGAGCATGATCAGTTCAAAGAAGGTAGGGCAGCAATGAGCCATGGCCCAAAAATCACACAGGTAGAGGGATGTCATCAACATGTTCTTCTTTGACCTGCAGTCTACAAGAACTGAATGTTCAATTTGTTAACTACTGCGATCAACTCTAAGGATTCAGTATGGCGCCACACAGTAAGGACCATTTGGCTAACTGGTAGCAAGTTGATTACATCGGTTACCATTCTTCATGGAAGCAGAAGCAATCTACCCTCACTAGAATAGAGTAATTGTTTGTTTGGATTTGTTTTTCTTATCCACCACTCTTTGGCCAGCACCAGTGTGGACCTACCAAATATTAATAGGAAATTACAATGATCATATATAGACAGTAGGGAATAAAGGTTAAATTCACCTTGCCTGTCAAGTCCCTATGACTCACAGGTCTGCTGAAGGCAAAAGAAAGTGAAATGGGTAGTCTAGAACAGAAATCATAAACACCAGTTTCCTCTTGTCCATGAAAGCCACTCAGACATAATTGATACAGTCTTATGTAAATCTTGCCAGCCAAAAGGATTTTATTGGGCTTTTCACTCAGAAGCTTTTGTTACAAAAATAATAGGGTTCTATATCAATAATAAAGGACATTTTAGTAGTGATTACACTTTTTCAAACTATATGCACTGCTCCACAGAATTTGCATGCCTTGTGGTGAAGGAGATGATAAGAATTAGTTCTTCAGGTCAATGCATGGGACTTCACTGTTGAGAGGAATTTAGTTCTCTGTGGACTAGCAGAACACTTGCAGTAAATAGACTACATTCAAGTCAGTGAGTCGGCTGTGTAGCAGTCCATGGGCAAGTGTCTTCTGAGTGCTCTCGAAACCGTTACTACACACCTTAAGCACTTGTTTCGATATTTAAGGATAATTGCTTATGAAAAGGGATCTTCAAGATGGGGCAGAGTCATGTTAAGAAAATATACAGATCCCCAAGGCAAATTAATATCACTTTAAGAAACAAAACACTGCTGCGCTGTTTGATATCTAATTTTGAAACTTTATTATTTTAACAATTACATGAGTGGAGTCTTTTCCAGTAATTTTTCCATTTGATCATCCTAACCATTTAGCTCAAAATGACCTTCCAGCAAGGACGTGTATCATGAGCTCATGAAGAGAAGCCATTCTGGGTAGTGTGGGGGGAACGGGTCGCAGGCCATCCACAACGTAATTATGCACCTGCTGGGAAATACTCACGTGCCCTTCCTCCCACCACAAGAGGAGGATTTTTTGGAGTATGTGTTGTACCAGAGTCTTCACAAAATTCTTGATCGGGGGTTGTTTCATTGACTAGAATCAAACAGACACAAGTCACTGGGATTTACAGCCAAACCTGAACTGCAAGTGGACAGCAGAAGTAAGGACAGTATTGGGTTCGAGGGACAGGAAGAATCAGAAACCAGTCACCGCTTCAAGCACCAAAGCCAGGAAGGAGCATTTACCAATTTACCGACCAGAATCTAGGATGAAGGAAGCGTCGATTTTCACAACAGAGGCAGACACAGAGCGATGGCAGGCTTGAACTCAATCAACAGAAAGGATGATTGTTTGCAGGGAGGGTGGCGTGGGCCAGAGTGTCCCTGGAAGCACCCCGGATTTATTCTCTAAATATCCAGGTGACCCTTGACCTCTGTAAGCGTCCTCCTTTTTCATCTGTTCCCCTCTCCTGTGGCCCCACACCCTATAGCCATTGTTCCTTGAAGAACTCTGACTCAGTTACCTCTTTATTATCCATCATGCGGCACTTCAGAATGGCTTTTGCGTTCACATAGTCAAGGCCTCCATATCAAGTTCTTGGCCTCCCCATCACCAGGCCTCTCCCCCCACCACGTCAGCTACGCCCTCTCAAAGCCACGCCCTGGACTCATGGCACCATTTTTGAGATCTTCCGTTCAGACACATGACTGTCCAGATGCAGGCTCCTTCCTGGGTCTCCCATCCAATCCCTACCACTTGACCTGCTCCGGATCCCCACAGGCCTCCAGTTGTCTACACCGCTCTCCTTATTCGACCTGGGCCCCACAGCCCAACCCTTGGACCACCTGCCACAACTTCTGCTACCTTACTGTCTTTTCAAAGTTTTCACAGGGTAAAAGCTTAACACCAAATGAACCCATATCCGTTGTTATTTAACCTCCGGTAGCTACATCAAGTCCTCTCCCCCACCCCCGTTCCTCCTCATTATTCACAGACGACCTTGCCTTTTACTTAATGGAGACTATCAAGGCCATGAAGCGGAAATGCCCTCAGTTCTCCGCCGTGAGCGCTGCGAGCTCAGCACGTCGTCACTGCCGCTCTCTAACGGGGAAGCTGTCTCTGTCTTTCTCTGGTTGTCCGAGTGCTTTCTCAGCCGTGCTCTGGACCTTGTACCTTCCAGCTCCCGTTTAAATCTCTTTCCATAATTTTGGGGCACATGGGTGGCTCAGTGTGTTAAAGCCTCTCCCTCGGCTCAAGTCATGGTCTCAGTCAGGGTCCTGGGATCAAGCCCCGCATCGGGCTCTCTGCTCAGTGGGGAGTCTGCTTCCCCCCCCCCACTATCTGCCTGCTTCTCTGCCTGCTTGTGATCTCTGTCAAATAAATAAAATCTTTAATAAATAAATAAATCTGTTTCCATAATTTAGAAAGTCTAATTTAATAATCTTTAAAAGAAAATAATTTATTTAAGTATAGATGCAGTCTCTCTCTTTAGTGTGTCCTATCTTTTGGCCAGTCTCTCCAAAGCACCTTCAAACAACAGTTTTTAAACACCTACCCCAGGCATTTTACATTAATTAGTAACTACCACACCACGTAGCTATCATTCCCATTGAACCGATTAGCAAACTGGGTCTCCAAGTCATGTAAATTTCTTAGCATTCCGCAGTGACTTTGGCAAATTTGAGACTGAAATCTAGGTCTGTCTGTGCAGATGTCTGTCTCTTTCCTTTTTGCTATTTTGCCTTGGATACCCTCCCCTGACCTATACTTGTCTCTTTTTTCTGTTCGTAGCTCTCCACATCTGGAAAAAGTCAAATTAAAGCACTGCTGATAACAGTGGGAAGAACCCCTTAACCGGCAAAGAGCTTGTTGCAGTACTCGAAACAGGAGGAGTTAATAATAGGCAAACTAACCTCATCTTGTCTTCTCCGTAAGACATCGAGGTCAGCGAATAGTGCTCTGTGGTCGTTACCTCCCACAGCTCATGACGCTCCTGCTACAGGCTTTCAGAGACACAGCAACAGGGAACAGGACCACAAAATGGCCTGAAACTTCTCCAGTTAGCTTCAGATCCTACAGCAAATGGACTCAAAGATCCCAAGACAAATACCGGCTTTCCACAGAGCTGCACTACTCACAACCGGGGGTTCTCGATGACTGCTTACTGAGGATCTGTTACCAGGTCAACAGTGTACTACCAAGGGCGATCAGATACAAAGTGTATCCCCAACCACCTTACAAAGTAGTGGGGCAGATATAGTGAACCATAGTTCAAGATAGAAAAAGGCAAGTCCCCCCCACCAAATAAAAGAAAAAGTTTCCCCAAGAGAGATACAGATAAAGTACAAAGTGTGTCCAACGGATTGTATGTATGATCTAAAGAGAAACCTAGATATGGGGAATGTATGGTGAAGAGCAGATAATCTGGGCTGTCCAAGGCATTGAGAAAGGGATGGCCAGGAGCGGAACATGCTGGAAAACCCTTATAATTTCTCCCTTTCCAGGACCACTTCTGCCTCCACATCTTCCTTTAATGATCAGACAATGGGTCCAGCTCATGATGGCTCTTGAACGCCAGACTACGAAACGTGGTACTATTGATTAGGATATGGGGAGATTGTGAGGCATTTTGTGTTTTGAAACCAGGGATAGGAAACTCAAAGCTAAAAAAAAAAAAAAAAAGAAAAAGAAAGAAACTCAAAGCTGACCTCTAGTACCCTGATCTGATAGCATTATTTGAACAGATTGGAGGACTTCAGAGTCAGAGAATCAAGCTCAAAATTATGAGTACTATTCTAGTTCCTTCTACTCATATTTGTGAAGTTTTTCAACAAACCATAATATCAAAGAGAATTTACTGAAAATCCACGTTAGCATACCACTCTCTGTACTGTCTTTACAGTAGTATTTCAGAGATACATTAATCTTACCATCTGCTTTTGTAAATCTTATAAAATTAAGATGTAACTCTTACAAGGTAAGATGTAAAAGAGCACATAAAGTTATATAGCTGAAGAGATACATAGTAATAAAGCACAGGCTGCAGGAATACAGAGGAAAATATCACACACTGCTGCAGTGTTTTAAAATATAAATACACTTGTTAAAATACAGATTTCCAGGCTTAGAAGAGCAAGAGTCAATACGCTTTTCTGTAAAAAAGTCATATAGTATGTAATTTAGGATTTGTGGCAATATTTGGTCTCTGTCACAAATACTCAAATCTTTTTTTTAGCAAAGAAGCAGCAACACAAATTACATAAAAGAATAAGCCTGGTTGTGTTCCAGTAAGTTTATTTATAAAGACAGTAGGCATTCAATGGAAGCTAAAACTAGTGGCTAAAATTTTCATGAGAAACAGGATATTTACATAATTTCAGAGTGTACTCCCAGAAAATCCATATAAGAACTTAAAACATATTTGTTAACTTCACAATGGAGAAGCCTGGAAGACACAATGTTAGCCAAATGGTAAAATTAATATCTACAGGAATCATGTGCTGGCTGACATGATGCACTGAGATGAACCAGCATCATTTCTGAGATATTCCAGCCAAAGACGCAAAAGCTCAATCTAATCATGAGAAAGCATGAGACAAACCCCAAATGAAAGATGTTCTCCGAAGTACCTTGTCTGGACACATCTAACACATCTAACACTTCAAGTTCATGAAAGAGAGTCTGAGACACCAGTCCAGGTCAGCAGACCGAGAGACATGGCAGGGAAATGCACTGTGCCCCCCCTTGATGGCTCCTGGACCTTAGAAAGGGGATAATCAGCAGAACTGGAACAGGCAGCATGGTAGCATTGTGTAATTCCCTGGTTTTCGTGTCGTACAGGAGCTCCACAGCAGAGTGGGCTTGTTTTCAGGGAATGCGTATGGAAGCCTTACGGTGCAACAGGACAGCGTGTCTTTCATTTACTCTCGACGCTTGAGGACAATAATATGCCTAAATACAGGGAGTTGGGGAATGATGAATCCGTTGACGTAACTGATGTAATAATTGAAGAATCTGGAGAAAGTATACAAGTGTTCTTCATGCCATTTTTTTCACTTCTTATAAGCTCAAAATTATTAAAAATAAAAGGTTAAATGATTGGCTATCATATATCAACTGAAGGCAGGAAAAAATGCCCAAATCTTTGGGATTATATGAAAAGGTTTTTAAAGCAATGAGGGGCTAGTGTGACTAATTCAAGCACTGGCAGAACTTCAATTCATCAGAGCTTTCCAGCTGACTTTGAAGAGAAGTTCCTTAACTTCTAACAACACTTTCAATTTAAGGAGAAAACAAAACTGAGCACAGTCAAATAGAAAATGCTAATGAAATCATGGTGTACTTCAACACACCTCGGAATAAGTCCATCAATGCTGAAGAAGCTACACAGATCAAAATTACACCCCTAAGTCATAAAAACTAGTGTTACCACCGTGATGATGTGAGCGGCACCACTGGCCGACATCTGCCAGTTTAAATTTAAACCAAAACCATTTACATTTAAACCCAAAACTTGCAACTAAGAATAGGGCAAACGTGGATATTACTGATCCCTGGATTTACGTAACTTGGAGAATTCTCTCTAGGAAACACAGTATAAATTTGTGAATATGATTAGGTACAACAGTGAATAGTTATTAAGAAGGAGAAAATAGGGCACCTGGGTGGCTCAGTGGGTTAAGCCACTGCCTTTGGCTCAGGTCATGATCTCAGGGTCCTGGGATCAAGTCCCGCATCGGGCTCTCTGCTTAGCAGGGAGCCTGCTTCCGCCTCTCTCTCTCTCTGCCTGCCTCTCTGCCTACTTGTGATCTCTCTCTGTCAAACAAATAAATAAAATCTTTGGGGGAAAAAAAAAAGAAGGAGAAAATAAATCATAACAAGTTATAAATTTTTAAAAATTGACAAATACGACAATCCAAAGTGTAATTTAATGGTTTTATTATTTAGATGCCTGACATGAATTTTTCCAATGTTTCCCTAAGTTGCGTGGCTACTTATCCTTTGATCACATTTGCATATGATAAAATTCTATAAGGTGGTCGCCTATGCAGGAAAAGGAAGGCGATCTTGCTAGTGAGGGCCTGGGAATGCTCAGCTTCATTTGCTATGAACAAATCAACCTCTGCCCGAAAATGTCTCAGGGATGTTGCAGGCAGAGGACAGCGAGAAGAGGACGCCTGAGCTGATGAAGTCCTCGATCAAACCTGCAAGTCCAGAACCTCCAGCAAGGAGGTTCACTCTTGAAGCATTTTACTGATATATAATGTGAGCAGTTTAAGAATAAGGTTTTGAAACATGATGGGATTGATCTTTATTTATTATAAGAGTGACACAGGACTGAAAGTCTATTGCTAAAAAGTCTAAAAGAGTTCCTTGAAAAAGTATAAATAAAAATTCTAAGTGATACAAGAGCATGGTGGCATGGTTTAAGTAGACATCACTGCGCACACGTGTGTGTGTGTGTGTGTGTGTGTGTGTGTGTGTGTGGTGTGTGTGTGAGATACAGCACTTATTCTGCTTCCTTGCTGGCCATGAGGAAGTCTAGCTCAGAGGCCAAGGAGTTCGGGACAACTAGAGCAAAGCATTTACAACAAATGAAAACTTAAAAGTGATTTAACCCCACCACGTTATGGGCTGGGTAGGCCCAGTTAGGTCAACTAGGGGAGGCCTGGGGAGGGTTCCAGCGGCAGAACCGGAGAAGGAGGCAGGAGCTGATGGAGCTGGAGAATACGCTCGAAGGAAAGCTAGGACACGTGGAGGCTCATTCCAGAGCAGAGCAAGGAGGCCACGCCAGCAGGCAGGTGGCAGTCAGCAGGCTCCCGGGCACAGCACTCGAGCCCCAGTGCCGTCTCAGGGAACGTCCAACCAGCTCGCTCCTTGCTGCTGTGGCTGCGGAAGGGGCTCCGGAAACACAGCGGGCGACCACCCACCACCGGGGCAGCCACGGGAAGCTCCGCACCTGTTTAGTCAGAAAAGGCCGAGCTAAGGCCTTAGAACCGTCTTCACACGAGGGGGCGGCAGCCGGGCAGAAAGGGACCGAGTTCACTCTCCACAGTTGATGCGGCAGAAACAAGAGCCAGCGCGGGAATTCACACGAAGACAGAGTGAGCACTGGCGACGTGGACTCTACTAGAATTATTTGCCTCTGTTCATCTGCAGCAATGCTTGGACCATCCTAAAGTATTGATAATATTGGCTACATTAGTTAACAAAAGTAAGAAGTCTCGGCAGTAGAGGAGCTCACGGTGGGGTGGAAGCTGCCACTCCCTCTGAGCCCAGGGATTGTGTCAGAGGCTTGACCATAACGGGATTTTCTTGAGGCATTTTATTTCATTTTTTTATTTTTTAATTAACATATAATGTATTATTTTTTTAATTAATTTATTTATTTTCAGAAAAACAGTATTCATTATTTTTTCACCACACCCAGTGCTCCATGCAAGGGTACAGGCCTGTGAATCGTCAGGCTTACACAATTCACAGCACGCACCATAGCACAGACCCTCCCCAGTGTCCATGACCCAGCCGCCTTATCCCTAGCCCCGCCCTGGCAATCCTCAGTTTGTTTCCTGAGATTAAGAGTCTCTTAGACCATACCGGGATCTTACACATAAAACTGAGTATGTGCCAGGCGCGATCAAAGTGTCTTCCACAGAGCACAAGCTGGGGCGTTCCCTCAAGGCGTGAAGAACCGAGCTGCCATTGCACTACCGGGTATTTTCCCCAAAGATACAAACATAGTGATCTGCAGGGGCACGTGCACCCGACGGTCCACAACAACGGAACAATGGAAAGAGCCGAGCTGTCCATTCACAGATGAATGAGTGAAGGTGTATATATACATCACGTACCCACAACGGAGCATTTCTCAGCCGTCAGAAAGGACGAGTTCTTCCCATTTACATCGACACGGGTGGAACTGGAGGGTATAATGCCGGACGAAATCCTTCAGTCAGAGAAAGACAACTATCACATGGTTTCACTCACATGCGGAGGATAAGAAGCAGCGCAGACGATCCGAGGGGAACGGAGGGAAAATGGAATGAAAAGAAATCAGAGAGACAGATAAACCGTGAGAGATTCTTAACTCTAGGAAACAAACGGAGGGCTGCGGGAGGGGCACGGGTGCAGCGATGGGGTGACCGGGTGACGGGTAGCAAGGAGGGCCTGTGACATGATGAGCACCGGGTGTCCTATGCGGCTGACGAATCACTGAACTCTACATGGGAAACTAAGGGTGCCCTGTATGTCAGCTCAATGGACTTGAATTAAAAACAAAACAACAAAGCAGAGTACCTTCCACAGATTGCTACATTTAACTCTCACAACCACCCTAGGAAGTAAGTTGTATTATCAACTCTATCTGATGCAAGAGGCAACAGAGACACAGAAAGACTCCATTATTTGTTCGACGTCACACAACAGGGAAGGGCCGGAGTCAGGATTGAACCCAGTGAGCCTGGTAGTAGAGCCTCTCCGCCGGAAGCGCCACATTATACCGTCTGGCAGAGAAAAGCTGACTGGGACCCAACACCGTGGTGAACGAAGAGCTCTTGTCCTACTTCCTGCAAGTCTCGGGCCATCTTGGCTGTCATCTTGACTGTCAGTTCCATTCCCACTGATGTCAGATCACCCACCTTATTTTTGGCTTCTTTAAGCTCTTTGATGGCAAGGCTGAGCACTGAGCCATGCTGAACACAGTCCTTCCAAAGTACCATGACCCTTGAAGCAAGACACCAGATTTAAAAAAAAAAAAAAAAAAAAAGACACCAAATATATGAAACAATAAATCCTGTTATGATAAAAGCGTTAAAGAAAAAGTGAAATCTGGGGCGCCTGTGTGGCTCAGTGGGTTAAAGCCTCTGCTTTCAGCTCAGGTCATGATCCCAGGGTCCTGGGATCGAGCCCCGCATCAGGCTCTCTGCTTGGCAGGGGGTCTGCTTCCTCCTCTCTCTCTGTCTGCCTCTCTGCCTGCTTGTGATCTCTGTCTGTCAAATGAATGGATAGAATCTTTAAAAAAAAGAAAAAGAAAAAGTGAAATCTATTTTGCCTTTTTTTTTTTTTAATCTTCCTCCAGATTTTCAAGAGCATCAGAGAGTGGCAAGGACTTTGAGAGTCAGCAGCCCTGCTCAGCGCCCAATCGGAGTTCTCACCCTGCCTCAGCCGGATGACAAACGACCTTCTGCTCATTGCACCGCAGCTAACTCAGAGTCACGCGACGGACACCGACAATTAAGCGCACGTGCGGATGACATGTGCAGCGGGACAGCCAGACCGAGCGCACGCCCAGGAGGGAACACCGATCACCCCAGTGAGTACACTGCTGAGGACGTGCAGGAGAAGGCAGGTGTCCCGGATAACAGGATCTGCTTCACAGCCAGGAAATCATATTTCAAACGAGGATATGAAAATGTGTTGTTTCGAGGTTTCCAAGGAGTCTCAAGAAATACAATGTCGAATGGGATCCCACAGAGAGGGAGAAGCGTGGTTAACAGTGGCCATGAAACCACCAAGTATCACAGACCAGGCCAAACATTTAAGCCTTATTATCTAATTTAATCCTCCCAAAGCCCAAGGTCACAAAAGAGTAAGTGGCAGAAATAAAATCTGAGCTCAGTTCCTTGTGCTTCCACACTCATGGCCTCCCAGAGTATTAAGCTGCTTGTGAGCATTGTGAGCATTGTGTACTAAGCATTGTGTATAGAGAAATTTGCCTAAAATAACACAATCCGAGTTTTCTTCCCAGAGTCTAATGCTAGAGGCTGTACAGACAAACTGGTCTGTGGAATGGTTCAAGGGTAAGCATTTAATGGGACTGGCAACAATTGCCTGGTGGTGCCAGCGCCCAAGTGTTATGACCTTTCAGAGAAGTGAGCTGCGGGCACCTGACATTCTCAGTCTGGAACTGGTGGAGACAGCCCTCGGAGCTCACGGACTCTACGGCGGTGCCAACCTTGCAGAGCGGCACGCGGCCCTTTCCCCCCATGACCTGCTGGCTGAAACCTGCACACGTACACATGTGCATATGTTTTACGTGATGACGGAGCAGAGCAAGGAGGTGCGCCCCCGCACAGAAGCTGGGACGGACCTGAAGGCAGAAGTAAGGGACCCGGTACGGCTAACGAAGGCCACCTTTGTGGAAATGGGAATTCTGGTGGTGAAGGGTTTGGACACTAAAACATGAAGGGGAGATGGAAACTATGAATGAAGAAAAGAGATTCTCCAGGTTCATACCAACTGTCTTCAAAGTCAGAAAGACTCCAAGTTCCAGCTTCTGTGGTCTTGGAAATAAAGCAAGGACCAATGAGGAGACGCTCTAGAGATCTGTATTTTAGCCCATAGAAGAAGCAGCTTTCTAAAAATCCGATTCAACTGAAAATGAGTCAAATGTGGAGAGGCAGGAAGATCCTGGTTTGCGGAGATGTTGTTCCACTCTGAGAACACACACACAGGCAACCACACATCCACACACCTGCGTGTGCACACATGCTCACTTGCACTTACCAACTGACTTGCCAATGCCACGTGATGCTCCCTTAGTGCCTCCCATCTTTCTTTATCAGGAAAGATCTCAATATTTGCTCCGTGCTCTGAAAGTTGTCTTTGCTGACTTCACTCTGCTCAGTGGATGCCTCCTCACATTCACGGTCGCTTCCCCGATTTGGATCTAATCACATTATTTCCAATTATCCTATTTGGGTGTGCTGCTGTGCCTACGGTTACTACTCCGTGACACTTTACCCTTTACTAGCACGTCAGTGGCTCATCTTCAGACCCATGAGACTGTTGGTTGCAACAGCAGAGGGAGTATAAAATACAGAGATCAAACGCCGGAGGAGAGGTTACGATGGCGTATCCCCCTTACCCATTCTACAGCGTCTCTTCCGTAACCTCGGTTTGCCCGGCCTCAGCCTCCGGAGAACATGGCCTTTGCTCTTCCAGATCCGCTGTAAGTTCACGGTCTTCGCACTCCCAGGCTGGCTCGTCTGGCCTCCATCGTTGCTCCTGACAGCTGATTTTTGTTGCGCTGCCTCTTTTGGATTCAAGGAACCCTGGAATTTCAGAGCTGGATGAGATCCTAGAAATCACTTACGCCAAATGCTTCATTTTAGAGGTGGAAAACTGAGCTTATAGAGGTGAAATGATTTGCTCAACATCATAGAATTATCCAAACTGGAACCACTCTTTCAGTGGTATCAACCTGAATTCACTGTCATAGGGAAGTGGTCTATTTTCAGGTAATGATCACAGCCGACAGCTGACCTACGCTGCCACCTGTCACCTAACCATTCCTCCTACTGCGGGCCTAAGCAATCAGGCTCTAGCAAGTTAATTCTGCCAAATATGGTAGAAAAAAAATTACACAGGCTTTTCTTCACCAAAGACAATCTCTTCTTTTAGCTTAGAGATCATTGTATGGAGGTATCAGTTTAATAAGAAAACCGGTCAGTTTTGCTTTTGGCAATATACTAGGGTGTGTGTGTGTGTGTATGTGTGTGTGTGTGTGTGTGTGTGTGTGTGTGTGTGAGAGAGAGAGAGAGAGAGAGAGAGCGCAAGTGTGGGAGTGGAGGGAGAGATTTAAACAAAAGCTCCATATGAATCAAAAATCAAGGGAACTAAAGCGATACAAATTATAAAAAAGAAGGCATTTTTCTTGTCGGATGTAACCAACTAAATTAAAGATTTGGGGGTTTTATTTATTTAAAAAGTAGTGTAGGATTGAACAAAAACTATTTGTTTTCTAAATCCAAAACAGAATGAAACTGGGATGTCAAAAGTCCCAAACCAGATCTGTGCCATACATTTGTACCTTTCATTTTGTTTGAGTTCTTCATCAGTATTAAATTACTACAGATGGCACAGATACTGCCACCCTGTAAACATCAACTTATCTAGAGACTAACAGGCCCACAGCCCATCTGGTAGAAGAAAAGAAACCAGTCTTTACTGAGCACCAACGATGTGTTAAATTCTGATATTCATGATCTGGTGTCAATGCCAATGACAACCTTGGGACATTAAGTATTATGATTCCATTTTTTTTAATAGGAGAGGGAACTGAGATCATGGACCTCCTTGCAAGTGCTAGAGCCAGGACTTTGGTGCAGATCTGGCTGACCTCTCTGGTGCCCGACACCCTCTGTTCTCAAAGAGACCCTGAGACACCAGCAATAGCCACAGGACATTCTCAACCATTAAGAAGTGGGACACAAGAAGGAAAACTCCGTGGAAACTGAGAAGAATGTCCAGTCCAGCGGGTTCAGCAGCCTGAGCAGAAGGAGACTCTCCATGGCACGAGGTGGGGGTCGGGCAGTCTGCTCCCGGCAAGTGAAGGCTGAGCCAGGATCTGCCTGCCAGTCCCCACCTTGCAACTTCTTTAGGAATCATCCAGGAGCAGCACAGGTCAGGGATAGTTCTAGAGAAGGGACAGCAGTGCCCATGAAAGCCCCAGACCTACTCCCTCTGTATAGGGGACACAGCCCGGGCTCAGCAAACTTGTAAACCAGAAGCAGTGTCTCTGATAGCATGAATCTTACACTTTTCAAGCCCAAATGTGTCTGTGCACCTGGCGTACCAGAGAATCTAGGTCTCAGGAACTCTTCTTTTTTAATATAATTTATTTTCTAGGGACTCTAACTTGTAAAGTTGTAGAGACAAGGAGAGCCAGCCTTCTTCTTCCCATCAACCCTACCCAGATTTGCTTAATTTTTCCTCCCTTTAGATTTTCTTTTTTATTTCCTTATTCTTTATTTTCCTCAATTTTTGAATTTATTTTTTATTTATTTTCAGAAAAACAGTATTCATTATTTTTGCACCACACCCAGTGCTCCATGCAATCCATGCCCTCTATAATACCCACCATCTGATACCCCAACCTCCCACCCATGGCCCCTTCAAACCCCTCAGATTGTTTTTCAGAGTCCATAGTCTCTCATGGTTCACCTCCTCAACTTTTTTCTTATGAAGTTAATCATTTATTCATGTATAGCTACTTTGTTATCACAATAATAAATTCAACATAGGAATAAAATAAATCCTTGTTAGATCACCGAAATGACGTTTTTTATTTTTCTTGTTTTTTAATTTATTTTAGCATAACATTATTCATTGTTTTTGCACCACACCCAGTGCTCCATGCAATCCGTGCCCTCTATAATACCCACCACCTGGTACCCCAACCTCCCACCCCCTGCCCTTCAAACCCCTCAGATTGTTTTTCAGAGTCCATAGTCTCTCATGGTTCACCTCCCCTTCCAATGTACCCCAACTCCCTTCTCCTCTCTAACTCCCCTTGTCCTC
This sequence comes from Mustela nivalis, assembly GCF_964662115.1. NCBI lineage: Eukaryota > Metazoa > Chordata > Mammalia > Carnivora > Mustelidae > Mustela > Mustela nivalis. The sequence continues at coordinate 1,145,515 of NC_139035.1, forward strand.
CAGGCTATTTGTTATGCTCCACAAATAAGTGAAACCATATGATAATTGACTCTCTCTGTTCGACTTATTTCACTCAACATAATCTCTTCCAGTCCCGTCCATGTTGCTACAAAAGTTGGGTATTCGTCCTTTCTGATGGAGGCATAATACTCCATAGTGTATATGGACCACATCTTCCTTATCCATTCGTCCGTTGAAGGGCATCTTCTTTCTTTCCACAGTTTGGCGACCATGGCCATTGCTGCTATAAACATTGGGGTACAGATGGCCCTTCTTTTCACTACATCTGTATCTTTGTGGTAAATACCCAGGAGTGCAATGGCAGGGTCATAGAGAAGCTCTATTTTTAATTTCTTGAGGAATCTCCACACTGTTCTCCAAAGAGGCTGTACCAACTTGCATTCCCACCAACAGTGTCAGAGGGTTCCCCTTTCTCCACATGCCCTCCAACACATGTTGTTTCCTGTCTTGCTAATTTTGGCCATTCTAATTGGTGTAAGGTGGTATATCAATGTGGTTTTGATTTGAATCTCCCTGATGGCTAGTGATGATGAGCATTTTTTCATGTGTCTGATAGCCATTTGTATGTCTTCATTGGAGAGGTGACTGTACATATCTTCTGCCCATTTTTTTATATGATTATCTGTTTTGTGTGTGTTGAGTTTGAGAAGTTCTTTATAGATCCTGGGTATCAACCTTTTGTCTGCACTGTCATTTGCAAATATCTTCTCCCATTCCATGGGTTGCCTCTTTGTTTTCTTGACTGTTTCCTTGGCGGTGCAGAAGCTTTTGATTTTGATGATGTCCCAAAAGTTTATTTTCGCTTTTGTTTCCTTTGCCTTTGGAGACATATCTTGAAAGAAGTTGCTGTGGCTGATATTGAAGAGGTTACTGCCTATGTTCTCCTCTAGGATTCTGATGGATTCCTGTCTCACATTGAGATTTTTCATCCATTTTGAGTTTATCTTTGTGTACGGTGTAAGAGAATGGTCAAGTTTCATTCTTCTACATATAGCTGTCCAGTTTTCCCAGCACCATTTATTGAAGAGACTGTTTTTTTTCACTGTATATTTTTTCCTGTTTTGTCGAAGATTAATTGACCATAGAGTTGAGGGTCCATATCTGGGCTCCCTACTCTATTCCACTGGTCTCTGTGTCTGTTTTTATGTCAGTACCATGCTGTCCTGGTGATCCCAGATTTGTAGTAAAGCTTGAAATCAGGTAATGTGATGCCCCCTGTTTTATTTTGATATGAATACATTAATAGTAGGAGATCTTAACCTCTCTCAGAAATAGATCATCAAAGCAGAAAATCAATAAAGAAACAAGAGCATTGAATGACACACTGGACCAGATGGACCTCATACAGAACATTCCACCCTAAAACAACAGAATACTCATTCTTCTCAAGTGCACATGGAACCTTCTCAAGAATAGACCACACACTGGGTCACAAATCAGGACTCAACCAATACCAAAAGACTGAGATTATTCCCTGCATATTCTCAGATCACAATGCTTTGAAACTGGAGCTCAACCGGAAGGAAAAGTTCCGAAGGAACTCAAACACCTGGAAGCTAAAGATCACCTTGTTTAATAATGCTTGGATCAACCAGGAGATCAAAGAAGAACTGAAATAATTCATGGAAACCAATGAGAATGAAGACACTTTGGTCCAAAACCTATGGGATACAGCAAAGGCGGTCCTAAGGGGGAAATACATAGCCATCCAAGCCTCCCTCAAAAAAAAATGGAAAACCCCAGAACACACCAGCTGTCTCTACACCTTAAAAAACTGGAGAATCAACAACAAATCAAACCAACTCCACACATAAGAAGGGAAATAATCAAGATTAGAGCTGAGATCAATGAGGTAAAAACCAGAGAGACAGTAGAACGTATCAATGAAACTAGACGCTGATTTTTTGAAAGAATCAATAAGATCGATAAACCATTGGCCACACTAGCCAAAAGAAAAGAGAGAAAGCTGAAATTAATAAAATTATGAATGAAAAGGGAGAGATCACAACTAACACCAAAGAAGTAGAAACAATCATCAGAAGTTATTATCAACAGTTATATGCCAATAAGCTAAGCAACCTAGATGAAATGGAGGCATTCCTGGAAAACTATAAACTCCCAAAATTGAACCCAGAAGAAATTGACTACTTGAATAGACTGACATCTAGTAAGGAGATTGAAGCAGTGATTAAAAAAAAAGAAAACTTCCCAAAAAACAAGAGCCCAGGACCTGACAGATTCCCTGGGGAATTCTACCAAACTTTCAAAGAAGAAATACCACCTATTCTCCTGAAGCTATTTCAAAAAATTGAAGCAGAAGGCAAATTTCCAGACTCTTTCTATGAAACCAGCATTACCCTGATCCCCAAACCAGGCAAAGACCCTACCTACCAAAAAGGAGAATTTCAGACCAATATCACTGATGAATATAGATGCTAAGATTCTCAACAAGATCCTAGCAAACAGGATCCAACAGCACATTAGAAAGATTATCCACCATGACCAGGAGGGATTCATCCCTGGGCTACAAGGATGGTTCAACATTTGCAAATCAATCAGTGTGATAGAACAAATTAATATGAGAAGGGAGAAGAACCACATGGTCCTCTCCATTGATGCAGAAAAAGCATTTGATAAAATCCAGCATCCGCTCCTGATTAAAATGCTTCAAAGTATAGGGATAGAGGGAACATTCCTGAACTTCATAAAATCTATCTATGAAAAGACCCACAGCAAATATCATCCTCAATGGGAAAAAGCTCACAGCCTTCCCGTTGAGATCAGGAACATGACAAGGACGCCCACTCTCATCACTCTTGTTCAACATAGTATTAGAAGTCCTAGCAACCGCCATCAGACAACAAAGAGAAATAAAAGGTACCAAATTGGCAATGAAGAACTCAAACTCTCTCTCTTCGCAGATGACATGATTCTTTATATGGAAAACCCAAAAGACTCCACCTCAAACTACTAGAACTCATACAGCAATTCAGTAACGTGGCAAGATACAAAGTCAATGTACAGAAATCAGTGGCTTTTTTATACACTAACAATGAAAATACAGAAAGGGAAATTAGAGAATTGATTCCATTTACTGTAGCACCAAGAACCATAAGATACCTGGGAATAAACCTAACCAAAGAGATAAAGGATCTGTACTCAAGGAACTACAGAACACTCGTGAAAGAAATTGAAGAAGACACAAAAAGATGGAAGACCATTTCATGCTCTTGGATCGGAAGAATAAACATTGTTAAAATGTCTATACTGCCTAGAGCAATCTATACTTTTAATGCCATTCCGATCAAAATTCCACCATTTATTGAAAAGACTGGTTTTTTTTTCAAAGAGCTGGAGCAAATAATCCAAAAATTTGTATGGAATCAGAAGAGACCAAATCACTAAGGAAATGCTGAAAAACAAAAATAAAACTGGGGGCATCATGTTATCTGATTTCAAGCTTTATTTTCCTCAACTTTAAACACTTTTTAAGTATTTAGTCTGTGGTAGGTCATGAATGAACTCAAAGAAGACAGGGAACCCCTCCCCCCCCAAGGAGGGGCAAGGAAATGGTACATGATTATATAAGAAATAACTAATATTTGTATGGTGACTCCTAGTCAAATTCCCTTGCCCCTCCCTGGTCATTAAGAAGAAGAAATGGGGCACCTGGGTGGCTCAGTGGGTTAAAGCCTCTGCCTTCAGCTCAGGTCATGATCGCAGGGTCCTGGGATCAAGCCCTGCACTGGGCTCTCTGCTCAGAGGGAGGTCTGCTTCCCTTCCTCTCTCTCTGGCTGCCTCTCCGTCTACTTGTGATCTCCATCTAACAAATAAATAAATACAATCTTAAAAAAAAGAAGAAATGAAGATATAATTAGGATTGGAGAGAAAGTGACAAATAAGGAAGAGAGGTCGGGTTTTGTTTTTTTTTTTTTTTTTTTTTTTTGCCTCTCTTCCATATCCGTCACTTTCTCTCAAATCCCATTTATATCTTTATTTATTTTTGGCTTTAAACATGTCTACCTTTTTGCCTTCTGACTGTCTGATGACATTATACACTGTGTTTAGCGACTCTCGTGTTTCTGGTAGTTGGTCTTCATTTCTGAACAATGTATTTTCTTTCATTTCAAGTTCTTTCCTAATTCTGTAGCCATATTTCTGAGTGTATCTAATTCTGATGCGTCTACGGAGATGTAAATCAGAAGAGTGGTTGCTTTTGGTGAGCAGTGGGTATTGACTGGAAAAACGGCACAAAGGAATTTTCTGGGATGGTAAGAATATCCTGTATCTTGATCTTGGTGATGTTACACGGTATGGCCATTTGTCAAAGTTCCCTTAGCTGTGTGCTTGAGAGTTGGGTATATATATCTGACCTCCTCCATAAACATCTGTGTACAATCACCAACAGTCTGAGCTGCCTCTCCTCCTGCTAACAACCAGTTCTGGAGAAGCTGTAGGACAGGCCGGGGAGAGATAGGTAGTGGTGTCAGGATGACCATCTCATCCTGGTTTTCACACGGGACGTCTTGTGTCCCCTGGATCCCCTCAGACCCAGGCAAGCCAAAATGATTAGTCACCCTAGGTGGCATCCTTGGGGCTCCTGATGCCCTCAGAATTGGAGGTACCCTTGATAAGCTTAATTCTCTCATTAGCCATAGTATCTTAAAATGATTATTGATTTTTTTTGTCTGATTATAAAAACAAAACAAACATACAGTAGGAATTTTATGAAGAAAAAAAGTCAGCCATATTATCTCCCAGTTATGCTGTATATTAATAAGTATTTTTATTTTTAAAGTTTTAAAAAATTTTACCAACACCAGTGTTGTTTCTAGTCATCAGTTTGTACCAGGTCAGCATGGCCCCTCTAAGATGGACAGTGAGATACCTGCTTGCCCAGCTAGCCGGGTTTAGAAATGATGGTGGACCTGATTTATTAACAGAGAATGTTGTCTAGGCAGAGGAAAAAGGGTGGAGGGAAGGAAGGAGGAAGGGACATAGCACAAGTGCCCTGAACATTTTCACAGACACATTTACTGCACTTGGAAGTGGCTTGCTACAGCGGGAGACACATGGGTCTGAGGGAGTCAGGGGACCTAGCACTTGGGCTTCTTGCTGTCACTGACCTGTACCTCTGTTGACCACAAAGCTCACTTCGGTTGCTGTTGAAGGCAACTGCCATTACTCTATGAGTTATTTAGTGGAAGTACATTAATATTTAGAAATATGTGTGTGTGCATGTGTGGGCAGGTGCACACACACACACACATGCAGCTATAAGTGTGTAAGCACCTACCTGTGTCTACAGAAAAGAGAGAAGAATGAGACTATTAAAGAGAAAGAGACATTAACAAGGAAAAGTGCTAAAAAGTACATCTCTTATACCCTGAACTTGAGACCCTGGTCCTTATGTAATCGATATCCTAACGCTCAGAGAAAATGGGCGGTATAACAGCTATTTTCACATTATAATTCAAGCCAATAAATATTATCCCACTTTTTCTTTTTAATGTTGGCTGGAGTGCTGAGAGGCAGGTAACTCAACACTTGTCTTTGAGTATTGTCAGACTTCGAGATCTTGTCTCCCATTTTATGGGAACTGAGAGGATTTAAGAATTAGCAATGAGGAATCTACTTTTAGCATCACGTTTAAAGTTCTCCAGTAGACGGATAAGGCTCACGAGGACTGTCTAAATGAAAAGGAGATTATCACTTGATCCATCAGAGTGTATGTTCTGAATGAGGTTTTGCTGGTGCAAAAAGTTGAGACGTCAGGAAAAAACGCATTTCTTTCCAATCCATTGTCTACAAATCCATTGTTCTCATGCACTGCTGCTCCACTCCCGTTTGACTGTCATACTGAAGGACTGTGTTTCTATCGGGTCTTTTTTTTTTTTCTGTGTAATAATATATGAGAAATAATGGGGTGAGAAACGCAGAGCCAGTGATGATACTGGTGAGAAACTTGCAAGGATTTTCACTGTTTACAGTTTCCAGAACAGGTCGCAGAGTTCACTCAAGTGCCAGCCTTAGCATAAATGTATTCTAGAACCTTCAGTCTACTGTTTGCTCTCCGTGTCCCCTCATGGAGCCACTGAACCCCAAACACATTTACCTCCGTTCTTTCTTCACTTTCTTCTTTCTTCCCGGAGGCATTTTCTTCCGCCGTCACTTCCCTCACCCGTTCGTTCATTCTGTCGACTCAGCAGTTTTTGAAGGGCGAACCTGCTGTCTCGGATCCTTGGGGGGCACAGGGAGGCCAGTGTGGGGACCTGTGATCCCCGCCCTCCAGGAACTCCCATTCTCATCCTCAACCGCTGCTCTACCCCGTTTTCGTCTTGGTTCCCCCCTTTCTTTCACCTTGTTGTCTAAATTCAGTGCTGTTCTCTTCTGCAAACCCTGCACGCCTTTTCTCAAATCACCGGTAAATGTGTAACAGAAACAGGTATGGATGTATTGTTCGACGGATTAATTTCCTATTGCTGCTGTAAGAAATCGCCACAAGCATACTGGCTTACAGCAATACAAATTAATTCTCTTACAGTTCTGCATTTCAGAAGTCAGATGCAGGTCTCATCAGGCTAAAACCAAGGTATCAGAAGGTATTCGTTCCTCCCTAGAGGCCCTAGGACAGAATCTGTCCTTGCCTGTCTAGGTTCTACTGCTCAGTCTCCTGTCTTGGGACCCTTTCTCCATCTTCAAAGGCAACGGCGGCACATCCAGCCTCATGTAAGATGATTCATTTGACTCTTCTGCCTTCCTCTTCCATCAGTTCATGATTCTTGTGGTTACACTGAGCACACCCAGAAAATGCCTGGTAAACTCTTTTTTTATATTTTTTTAAGGTGAGGTATTTGACAGCTTTAATTCTATCTGTATCCTTGACTACCCTAAGCCATATAACCTAAGATATTCACAGGTTCTGGGATTAAGATATGGGTACTTCAGGGGGTGGGGGGCATTATTCTGCCTAACACACTTAATGCTAAGAGTGTTTTCAGTTCAACAGGTACCGAAGTTTCAAGCTATCATGAAGAAATTGCCAGGAGTTCTGATCTTGGCCAAAGGCAAAAGGAAGATGTTGGAAGCATTAAAGCGCCACCTGAAAAGGACATAAGCTTTGGGATCAGACAAGTCGAAGAGTAAATCCCAGCTTCTGCTGCCTATGAGTGCTGTGGCCTTTGGAAACCCACCTTAATGTCCTCACCCTTAATTTTAGAACATCTCCTGAGGTGTTTTCAAATGGTTCTGTTGAGATAATCTAACCTGAGAAAGGGGGCGTGGCTTCTTGGTACTCCATGGGTGTTAGTTTCCTTTCTGTAAATCATTAGACCGCGCATCACTTAGGTGGTAGACCACCTTAGCTGATAGCCCCTGGCATTGCTATCCAATCGATCAACCAATCAACGCACACTGCCAGCATTCTGAGGGCCCCCCGTGTGGTACAGAGCGCCATGCCTTCTTCAAGGGGACGGCGATCTGGTTAGCAAGTCTGTATGTGAGCACATGAGAGGCTGGACAGTGGTAGGAGACGCTGGTCAGCAGCACTGAGGCTCCCCTTGTGACTGGTATTGTCGTTCAGCAGGACAGGGCTCTGCAGAGTGGAGTGACACGGATGGTGTCACAGGAGGGGAAGGATTTGAGCAGGCCTTTGGAAAAGCCCGGCTGGTGAGGACGGAGAGTGGTAGCTTATGCTGGGTAAAGCCTTTGGATTCTACCCTCAGTGACCTTCAAAGATCTTGTTTTCTCTCAGCTCCAGACACAGTAAGTCAGGCCCAAGAATGCCAGTAAACACCGGCGACCTCCCCAGCCTCCCGTCTCTCCCTCCTCCTTCCGGTATCTCAGCAAGACACAAAACAGTCTTTCTTTTCTCTGAAGACTATTTAGCAGCAGTGCCCCATAATTACAGTAATCTTACCCCCTTTGAATTCGCCAAAATTACCCCTTTTCTTTATATTAGCCCCGAAGCTCCACGACAGGCATAATTGGTAAGCTTTGCGGAATGGTGCAGTGTTGTTTTTTAAAGCGACATCTGCTCCAAGAGACTAATGTTCCTCTCTGACTGACTCATTGGGTAGCAGCAGCACCGCACGCCGGCGTGAACAGTGGGGGTGGAGGATTCGGGAAGAGGGGGGCGTTTGGAAGGATGTTTTTCAGTTTTTTATATTTTATTTTTTAATTAAAATTTTTCAAGATTTATTTTTAAGTAATCCCTACCCCCAGTGTGGGGCTCAAACTCACAGCCCATGCTCTACCAACTGGGCCAGGTGCCCCATTTTTCAGTTTTTTAGATTAAGAATGTGACTATTCCCTTTCCTACAGAAGGAGAGTGAACATTAGTTGTAATAGTTGTAAGGCCTATGTCTGGAACGTTCCATGTTTTAGGATGGGGGAGAGGGTCCTGCTTCAGAGATTTTAATTGCCTTGGTGATTCCCACCCACCTTTCTTTGTCTCCTGGGGGTTCCTCAGCTCCGCCCCCTCCAGCTCTGCTCTCCTCTGACATCCCATCTGTGCACCTTTCCGCCTTCAAAACCTGTGATCTCCTCTGTCCAGGGGCCTCCCTGTCCTTAGAATCCACCTTCATAGGGCACTGAGGAGTCAGAGAAGCACGTGGTGTCTATCAAGGTCCATTTCCTCATTACTGAGGCCATTCCCTGAGAGCCTTCTACATGCCAGACCTAAGGACACAAAATTGGGTGATTCAGAACTCTGTCTTCAAAGAGCTCATGGTCTCATAGGGCCTTGACTGTTCAAAGGAAGCTCCAGGATACTATAAGACTGACACCAAACACTGAACGTCAGGGGGATTAGCTAAGGCTTTTCTGAAGAAGTGAGTCTGAGTAGGATGAAAGTGTTAATCTCTGCTTACAGACCTCCAACAGCTCCCAGAGGTTGTTTCATAACGTCCTAATTCCCCTGCCTGGATCTCTAGGCCCTCCATAATCTGATCACACTAGACGCACCCATTCTAACTCCTACCCCACCATCAGGAATCATCTGCTCCCGGGGTAGCCCGTCCCTTGTTTCCCATCCACCCCTGATTCTTCAGTCTGGGTTTTTGCACATGTTTTCTGTCTAAAATAAGCCTCTACTAACACATCCACCAATAACCCCAATGACCCTCGGACCTCTGTCATCTTCAGGGACCAGTCCATTGCCCAGTTGGGAAACTTCCTCCAACCATACTTCATATTCTATAGCTTCTCCCACAGCACTTAAGCTAGAAGTACAATCCAGATAATGTATGTAAAAAATAATAAAGATATGAAAAATATAATGCAGACATAAGGTATTGCTATTATCTTTAACTGGTAGAGGAGAAATTTTGATTCTTTCACCAACATTAGGTGTATTTCTGGAGGCAACTTGGCTCCTTAGCTATAAAATAGGAAAAATCATATTTACATTGTAAGGTTGTTAGAAAGATTAATCAAATATATTGGCATGCATATAAAATGTCTCTCTTATGGTAAGAATGTTGATAGTAGTAGGGGTGTTTTCTTTCTAATCAGAGAGGATTCGAATTTTAACTTATTCTTTTACATGTAGATCATGACAGGTAGGTTTTGGGGTGGGAGAAGCAGAAAATTCATCTTAGGAAGGAAAGATTGATCATGGCAGATAAATTGAAACATCCTTTAGAGCTCTGCAACTTTCATCTCAAAAATCAGAGAAGAACTATAATACTGTAAAGGGTTTATGACTCCCCATTTCCGGTGTCACCACTCCTTGGCAAGAAGACACACCCTTGGCCCTGACACTCCCTTAGAGACTGAGGGATCATTGTTCTCTAGACAATATTAATCAAAAATAAAGGCACTCACTGGTGAGGAAGTAGAGATGAAAGAGAAGGGTGCGGTGGCAGCTGCCCTTTCTGGAAGGTAGTGACTTTCTGATCTTTAGAACTGAAGTCCCCAGTAGAGTGCTTGAGTCCTAAGCCATCAACACAGAACAGTGGTTGTAAACTGGAGTGATTTTACCACAACCCCCACCCCATCGATGGCATCTGAAAATGTCTGGAGACATTTTGTGTTTTCAACACTTGAGCAGGACTGGAGAGGGGTTCTACGGAATCCAGTGGGTGGAGGACAAGAATGCAGCTAAACATCTCAATCCACAACACAGGAACCCAACTAAGAACTATCAGGACCCATGTCAAGAGTATTGAGGCCAAGAAACCTGCATTAGAAGCAGCTGTAACTCATAGCCTTGGGTCATGTCCAATAGCCTTACTTTAGGACAAAATGCCTAAGGATAGAGCCAGTCCATGAAAACTGCCCATTGTCTTAGACACCACATCACTGTGGGGCCTTTCAAAATCACATAAGTGAAATGCGTAAAAAGCTGAGGTTATCCACATCCGCCCAGTGAAAAGATCTGGAGGAAAGCAGATATTAAGTGGGTAGTTTGACTACAGGACCCCCTTGACAAGACGGCAGGGCAGTGTGCAAGCCTGCAAGGACCCCGGGAGTGCCGGGGGATGGCTTCTAATCTGCGGTCAGTCTGTCCCTGTCCTGTCAGCCAGTTCAGCCAAGGACACAGAGCGGCACTCTCTCCACTCGGGAACGGCAGGGGTCCATTCTGAGAGGTGCCATGGGTGTCGGGAGGGAGAGATTTGGGAGACTTGAGGCGATTTTAATCTCTTTCAGACGCATCACAAATAAGCACACAGTAGAAGTTAAAAAAAAAAAAAAGTGTTCTCAGATTGAAGTGCAATTTCAATGCAAGTCTCCTAGCCTACCACCCTTTCCCAACTAAATTACCATCCCGAGTACTTCCTATACAGAGAGACTGGCACCGCCATTGCCAAGGAACGTGGGTTAGCCGCCCCCTCCCCCTAAACCCCGAGCAAACCTGATCTGCTTCTGTGCAGTGTGCGTGAGATTTCACATAGACAGCAGGGCAGAATAAGTGATTTTGCCGGCGTGGAAATACATTATTGGCTCTCTAAACAGACACCAAATTTAGATATTGACAGACCTTAACATGAAACTTCCTTCCTCCCCTTTTCCTTCCTGCTTCTTCTCCTTCCTCTTTTATTTCTCTTTTCTCTGCACGTCTCCAGCTCTCCACCCCCTACACCCCTTTGAACAGTCAGTGGGTTTTTTAAGGTATTTAACTGCGTCCTGACTGGTTCCTTGCTCTTCTTCACTAAACTGGCAGAAAACTCAAAGATGTCTACACTGCCCTCCCTTCATAACTGAATCTCTGCGAGGCTTTCTCACAACCAGCCTGACTGCCTGTGTGTAGATTGGGCCGTCTGGGTCTCTGGGGCTGACCCGGCCTCCCCACCTGCTTTATCCGTGTGCTTGTTGCTTGGAACCTTCTCTCCGTTCAGGGATTGAGTCTCTACAGGGACAAACTCACAGATCCCACACGAAGACGGAGATCATTCCAAGAGTCTTCATGCCTTCTCTTCACCCCCTCAAACAATAAAACCCGTCATGGAAAATCTTATCCCTAACTTGGAATTTTGGCATTTGGAGGTCAGCTTTCTGAAATTTCTCTTTTCTTTTTAATATACGGTCTCTCTGCCAAACACGCTGTCATGCTGCTGGGCCCAGAGCTCTGTCTCTGCTATGATTCTGGCCTTCCTCCGACCAGCACCATCACCCGTGGGAGGGACACTGCTCCAGGAGCACGAGGATGTCATGTTAGGAGCAGATACCGTTCTTCCCTGAAAGGGGTGTTTAAAATTGTCCCACATGGAATAAGTAGGGACAAAAGCCAGTGTTTCTACCTCTGCCACTTACTGGCCACATAATGAGCATCTTGGACAAACTGGAGAGGAAAGTCCCTGAGTGTTCAAGAATGCACTCTGTCCCTCTGCAAGGGACAGAAGAACCACCTGAGAAGGACCCTTCTAGAGCCCATTTTAATATATTTTCTAAAAGATTTAATTTACTTATTTGACAGAGAGAGAAAGTGCACAAGCAGGGGGAGCAGCAGGCAGAGGGAGAGGAAGAAGCAAGCTCCCCACTGAGCAGGGAGCCCAACAAAGAACTAGATCCCAGGAGCCCGAGCTGAGCCAAAGGCAGAGGCTTACAGATGCCTCACCACCTGAGCCAGTCAGGTGCCCCAAGAGCCAATGATCATATTTCCGTAACCAATGAACAGTAAGTAGGTCCTAAAGTTCCCATAGTGCAGCTCTCCAGCCCAGGTCACTTCCTCGGTTCTGATTTGTTCTTTATTTTTTAAATTCCTTTGAAGGGATGCTAAAGAGCTTGGAAACATCTTACCAGGTACAGCTCCTTCTCATCCCAGAAGGAAGAAGCTACTCCTAATTTCCCTGAATGCGTTAGGTGGCTGGAGAGACGGAAAACAGCAATGCAGGCACAGCACGCAAACTGGGGGGTCTGAAATGTTACTGTAGCTTCAAGTTCCTGGCCTTAGACACCCTCAACGATGATTGCCAAAATAATTTAAGTGTCCCTGAGAGTGGGTTTTACGCACATGCACACGCAAAAAGACAATTTGCAATTGCTCTGAGGTGTTAAATCAATAGTTAATTTATCGAAAAACAAATTTGAAACCTATTGTTCCTTAAGTGTCTTACTTGAATACACAAATTTTATTATTCTCATTTTAAATCTAGAAATTTAGCATCACTTTTAAGGATACTTCTACAAGTCAGTTGATTCAATACCTGTAAACATATTAAAAATGCACCAATCAATTTCTTATATTTTATTTGCTTTGTAAGTACTTTCATTATCTGATTAACAGAAGCTTTCCATATATTTAGATGGCTTTTATAAATACAATAAATAACACTGCTATGGTGAGTTTTATGTTCTCTTAACACTTCAATACTGTTTGTATGTATAGTACATTTCCCTTTTGCCTTTCATATTAAAACACACACACACACAATCCATGATTCAATTATACAGTTTAAATTAGAATCATCAGGGGCACCTGGGTGGCTCAGTGCATTAAGCCGCTGCCTTCAGCTCAGGTCATGATCCCAGGGTCCTGGGATCAAGCCCTGCATCAGGCTCTCTGCTCAGTGGGGAACCTCCTTCCCCCTCTCTCTCTGCCTGCATCTCTGCCTACTTGTGATCTCTCTCTGTCAAATAAATAAATAAAATCTTTTTAAAAAATAAATTATAAAAAAAATAATTAAAATAAAAAATAAATTAAAATAAACTGGAATCATCAGCTCTACCTGCTCAATGATCTACTGCTATACCATCAACCACCCTGAAGTGTTGTGGCTTCTGACTACGGCCATCTTGTTTCCTCTCACGGGTCTCAGGCAGCTGGGCTCGCTGGGCAGACCTCGTGCTGTGGTCATAACAGCAGCCAGGCGAAAATCATCCGGAGGCTTGCCTGGGATTCCTGGGCAGCTGGGTCTCTCTCCCTCTCCCCCAGCTCCGAGTCTCTTCTTCATGGGGCCTCTCTAGAGGAAAGCCAGAATCCTTACATGACGTCACCCGGCCTCCAAAACTGAAGCCTCCAAAAGAGAAGCAGCAGAAGCTACCAGCCTTCTTAAAGGTGAGGCCTAGAACTGGGAGAGATCACTTCTGCCTCCTTCTATCAATTAACACGAGTCCAGGCCAACCCAGATACAACGACGGGGCCACACAAGAGCGTAAGTACTGGGAGGGGGAGTTCACTGGGGGACCCTCCTTAGGAACTAGTGATTATACTTGATACTCCAATATCCCCAAATCTAAGCCCTACAAATGCTATGAATACCAAACCTACAAGTTCTTGTGGCAAGGACTGCTGGTGCTTATGGCCGTCCATTCTCCCTCTCTTCCCTGGACACACAGCAAACATACATTTACTAACCTCCCTTGAAACGCAGTGTTGCCGTGTCAACAAACTGCATCCAGTGGAATCCATGGGGAAGCGCCAGGCCCCACCTCCAGGCCTGGCCTATCCGGATGTCCCCCTAGATTCACTATGAAGTGCTGATTCTTGCCTGAACCAGTCCTTACTAGGATGGTAGCAAATGATGGGTTTCCAACTCTAGCATTCTCTCCAGTCAGTGCCCAGCATGACCACAGGCAAGAGCCCTCCCTTCTCACTTTTTATCTATTTATTATCAATATGAATTCATTAGTGCCCTTAATTATCTTGGTATGCAAATGACCCAGATCTGATCACGGAAAACTACTTCAAGTTTGATACTGTGTCTTTTTTTAGATGTTGTAACTTTCTTCCTTTCTGATGTAACAAAATATTCCAGGCTTATTTTCCACCTTCCCTCCCCAGCTTCAGGATTTACTGTTTCTCTGAGGAGCCCTGATTCCTTTTTTTTGGAAAATGGTAATTAGAAGCTAAGGTGAGTTCATTGCTGTGGTGCTATTGGGGTGATTTTGCTTCTAGATCTTTGCTGCAGAAAAAGCTAGAAAAGATATGAATGTTTACATGTGTACATAAACAAACATGTATGTCAATGTGTGTGTATTTATATTCACATATGCATCGTTTACAAATTATGAGTTTACAAACATAATATTAAATATTAACCACAACCCATCCTAACAGGGTTTTTCTTGATGACTCTCACTTCATTACATCCCTTCTCCACAAAGGATCCCAACAAAATATATACACTCGTTCACCTAATCCTGTAATCTGTCTAAAGTGGTTTCAGTGTTTCTATGTCCAAATAAAAAAGGAAACCTACTGAAAAAAGTACAAGGCTTGTTTGCTATTCTCTCCCACCCAAGACTGAGGATCTACAATCAAATACCACATTCATTAGATAATTAAATCAGTGCACTTGCTTGACCTTTTTCCCTTCTGTGTGGTTATGCAATTTACCTGAAATACATCAAGGTTTGTATGTTTCAGCTTGCTTTCACTGTTAGGTTCTTTTCCCTTCCCATCCTTGTGGATTTAGTAACGTGCATTTTATACCTTTTAAAAATATGTGGCTGGAGCACCTGGGTGGCTCAGTCATTTGAGCATCTGCCTTTGGCTGGGGTTGTGACCCCGGGGTCCTGGGATGGACCTCCTGCTCAGCCAGGAGTCTGCCTATCCCTCTACCTCTACTCTTCCCCCTGCTCCTACTCTTTCTCCCCACAAATGAATAAATAAAATCTTTTCTTATGTCATGTTAGTCACCATACAGTACATCATTAGTTTTTGATGTAGTGTTCCATGATTCATTGTTTGTGTAAAATGCCCAGTGTTCCACACAATCTGTGCCCTCCTTAATAACCATCACCAGGCTCACCTATCCCCAAACCCCCTCCCCTCTAAAACCTTCAGTTTGTTTCCCAGAGTCCATAGTCTCTCTTAGTTCATCTCCCACTCTGATATCCCCCTCTTCATTTTTCCCTTCCTTTTCTTCAAGTCCTCCATGCTGTTCCTTATGCTCCACAAATAAGTGAAACCATATGATAATTGGCTTTCTCCACTTGACTTATTTCACTCAGCATCATCTCCTCCAGTCCCATCCATGTTGACACAAAAGTTGGGTGTTTGTCCTTTCTGATGGCTGCGTGACATTCCATTGTATATATGGACCATATCTTCTTTATCCATTCATCTGTTGAAGAGCATCTTGGCTCTTTGCACAACACTTGTTGTTTCCTGTCTTGTTAATTTTCGCCATTCTAACTGGTGTAAGATGGTATCTCATCGTGGTTTCGACATGAATTTCCCTGATGGCTAGCAATGATGAACACTTTTTCATGTGTCTATTAGCCATTTGTATGTCTTCTTTGGAGAAGTGTCTGTTCATACCTTTGGCCCATTTTTTGACTTATTTGCTTTTTGCGTGTTGAGTTTGAGAAGTCCTTAATAGATCTTGGGTACCAGCCCTTTATCTGTACTGTCATTTGCAAATATCTTCTCCCATTCTACGGGCTGCTCTTTGTTTTGTTGACTATTCCCTTTGTTTTTATCTTGACGAAGTCCCAAAAGTTCATTTTCATTTTTGTTTCCCTTGCCTTTGAAAACATGTCTTGAAAGAGGTTGCTGTGGCCAATGTCAAACAGGTTACTGCCTATGTTCTCCTCTAGGATTTTGATGGATTCCTGTCTCACATTGAGGTCTTTTATCCATTTTGAGTTTATCTTTGTGTATGGTTAAGAGAATGGTTGAGTTTCATTCTTCTGTACAAAGCTGTCCAATCTTCCCAGCACCATTTATTGAAAAGACTATCTTTTTTCCAGTGGATATTTTTTCCTGCTTGTCAAAGATTATTTTATTTTTTATTTATTTTCAGCATAACAGTATTCATTATTTTTGCACCACACCCAGTGCTCCATGCAATCCGTACCCTCTGTAATACCCACCACCTGGTACCCCGACCTCCCACCCCCCGCCCCTTCAAAACCCTCAGATTATTTGACCATAGGGTTGTGGGTCCATGTCTGGACTCTCTACTCTGTTCCACTGGTCTATGTGTCTGCTTTTGTGCCAGTACCATGCTGTCTTGGTGATCACAGCTTTGTAACATAATTTGGAGTCAGGCAACGTGATATATCCAGCTTTGTTTTTCTTTTTCAACCTTTCCTTGGCAATTCAGGGTCTTTTCTGCTTCCATACAAATTTTAGGATTGTTTGTTACAACACTTTGAAAATATTATTGGTGTTTTTTTCTTTCAGCATAACAGTATTCACTGTTTTTGCACCACACCCAGTGTTCCATGCAATCCGTGCCCTCTTTAATACCTACCACCTGGTTCCCCCAACCTCCCACCCTAACCTTTCTGTGGAAGTTCTACTTCCCCGTCTGGCCAAGTGCTCAGCTAATCTCTGCTGGGGAGAGCAGGACTCCTGGTTTGTACACTACAGACAGGCAGGAGAAAGAAGTCAGCCAGTGATATCGGGCGTGTTATTTAATGGCATCTGTCAAGTTGGGGTAGCTTCCTCCAGAAGGTTGTTTTTCATTGCTAACTATGTTATTATATATAAAATGCTTGAGTAGAGCTTGGTGTGGAGAAAGCTCAGAATATGTTATCTATCATTAACATGTATCAAATGCCTACAGTG
Organism: Mustela nivalis; assembly: GCF_964662115.1. NCBI lineage: Eukaryota > Metazoa > Chordata > Mammalia > Carnivora > Mustelidae > Mustela > Mustela nivalis. Next base: position 1,162,496 of record NC_139035.1, read on the forward strand.
TGCCCAGTGGCTTCCTGGACCCTTCTCTAAGACGTCAGATTGAACTAAAGTGTATCCCATGGTTACTTGGATCCTCTGAGGTGAACAATACTGAAACAGATGCTTAATTTAGATTTAATGAACAAACAAGTGAGCGAATAAAGAAGGAAGATGTTCTTTCTCGATCTTCTGCCACCCCCTCTGTGTACTTAATCTGAAGTAAAGTGGAGTAAAAGGAAGGCCAGGGCTGAGTTCTGCTTTTCTCCTGGAAGGTCTTGGAGGTCCTGACCATGTGTTCCGTGTCACGGTCAGTGGTCAACCGATCGCGGCGACGTTCGTTTCTGGCGCGGCCCCCGTGCCCTGCGTGTACCATCTTCCTCCCAGACACCATCCTGAAGCACGGAGGCCCATGTGCTGTGTGTATCCTCACCTCACTCGAGCTGTGGTTTCAGCTTTCAGACGCGTAATGAAACGAAAGTATGCACAAGGGTGGTGGGTGAGAGTGTGGCAGAGACGGCGAAGGAGCGAGAGGCAGGGAGAAGGGAGAATTCTGGCCTCACTCAGAGGAGACACGGGGCCTCACAAGAGCTCACCAACACAAAGAACTGGACAGAATGTTGCCCAAATGAGGCTGCCTGCAAATACCAAAAAATAAGACTCCTTTATCAGGAGCACCAGGAGCCCTTTCAGGAGAGAAGCATGAAGAATTCCAGGAAGCACACATTCAGAGCCCGTTTCCTAGGCAGCTGAACGCCACCCACCTTCCCTGGAACAAATGGAGCCCAATTCAGTTCTCCAATGTGCCATTCGCCCTGCCTTTCAAAACAGTCCTGACAGCTGGGCTCTCCCTTCTGGTTTCTGAAAGCAAACCTCTCTGTGTAAGAGAAGGGTTTCCTGCTCTGTCAGCCTGGCCACGGGAACCCTTCCATCCCAAACCCACCCGGACTCTGCTTCTGCCCCAGCTCGGGAGGAGCCTCGGGCGCAGGTGTCACTCCCGTGGCTGTGGCAACAGAACGTGACAGCGGTCTCCCTTGCAGGTCTTGGGAAGGGGCAGAGCAGACCATCTATCCCTGGCTTCTGGGGCCCTCGGGTAGCTCAGAAAGTCTGGCTTTCATTGGAATAGGAGACAAGGAGGTGGATCTTGAGACGAAAATAAGAGTTTGCTTAAATAAATTATAATACATCAATGTGACAAAATATTAAATAGCCATTAAGTAGTATGTTATGTGAGAGTCCTTAATAATGTGGGGAAAATTTCAAGGATAAAGTATGAAATTAAAAAAAAATGCTAGTTTCAAAATAGAATTGTCCCAGCAAAGTAAAAATGTGTGTATCTAGAAGGAAAAAAATACCAAAATGCTAATTGTGGCTCTGAGTAACAGGATTATGCATAGTTTTAAATTTTCTTTCAAGTTTCCTATGATGAACACAGATTAAATTTTAACCATGAAAGGGATATTAATGTAAAATAAAATAGAAATAGAAGAACTGTAACCTACGGGATAGGTGAGGCAGAGCCAGGCTGTCACACAGGGTTTCGCATGCCCGTGTCCTCCGTCTGTCTTCGCTCCACCTCCAGCCTCGCCTGCGGTCTCATCTTTACAATCCAACCTTCGTTACAATGGTCCTAGGTCTCTGATGGCCTTTCAAATGGCTGTTCTTCCTGATTCCCCAGGACAGTGTCTCGTTTTTCTCTGGCACACAAGCCCCCACCTTGAACCACAAAGCACAGAGCTGTCCCCACAGCAGGTACAGGCTGAACGGTCTGTCAGGTGAGCACCATGGAGGACGGATGTTCAGAGATGTTCAGAGATGCTAGGAACTGGGTGAGTCAAATGACCCATGATGAAGGCAGATGGACAGAATAAGCAATTTTGGTTTATTCCTGACTTTGTATTTCCTCCAAGAGGCACAAGGGCATCTTCTGAACCAGGTTTTAAGCCGTAAGAAATTCTCTCTGCTGCTGTCTGTCTCTCTCACACACACAGTCTGTTTCTCATTAGGATCCCTAACAACCCGTGTGGAAATGTCTAGAGCTTCGCGAATCCCCCTTGAATAAACAAACCCCACCCTCACTGTGTCACCTCAGACCCTGGTCCAGACTAGAGAACAAAGGAGAACAGGCCACGGCCCTCACACAGTCATGAAGTTCGTGGCCCTCACGAGGGGGAGGAGTTCACCAGAAGTTGCGGAGGCCAGGGTGGAGAGGGCAGACCACCCAGTAAAACCCACTCCACGACCTCCCAGCTTCCAGGAAGCCCACCAGGGAGCACTCCTCAGCAAGCACACAACCCAACGGGGCCCTTCCCTGCTGAGATGGGTGCACGGATGATACAGACCGTGACGAAGGTTAGGACAAGCCGTAAGAAACTGGCAAGCCACCAGCCAGGCGTGTTTTTTGTTTAGTTTTGGTTTGGTTTGACTTTGGGTGCACAGTGTTTTGTAAACACTTGATTTTAAATGCCATACTTTGGACGGAACAGGTGTGCCTGGCTGACTTCTTCCCGGTGTGTCTGCTCTTCCTCCCGTCACCTTCTCTAAGCTGCATCCCCCCCAAAGCATTTGGGCCGATAAGCTCCGGCTGGAAAGCTGTGGCGCTGGTGACTGTAACACTGTGCAGACGGTAATAAACGTGTGAATTACAGCAAACATCCAGCATGTGCTCACTCCGTGCCCGAGTCTATCCTAAGGGCTCCAGAGAGGCGAAAGTGGACACTGGGGGGCTCTGCTCAAGTCCGCTTAGCCCCCTCTTCCTACTTCTCCATTTTCCGTCCCAGCTTATATGTGCGTGGGGGTCTACACGAGGCCGGGCAGCTCTCCTGCAGGGGACGGACAGCGGGACGGACAGCGGGTGCCCGGAGCCCGGTACTTTGCTCTCTCTCACCCCTTCCTGGCAATGACGATGGGCTCGGATTACTTGTCCTCTGGAGCGCCCCTGCAGGATCAGTCTGGGGTTCCCCTGGAAGCTCTCCTGGCTCAGCCTCTTCCCTTCCCTGCAAACTTGAGGATTTTCATCCTACCAGGAAGAAATCACAGCCCAGATTACTTGCCCTCGCCTACAGAATGGCAAGTTGCAGAACCTAGATCTGCCTGACCTTCCCAGGGCTTTCTAAAGACATGTTAAACGCGGCAAAAATCACCGTGAAAAAGACAATGAGGCCCAAAAGCATCCTTCTTATAAATGCCACAGAGACCGGCTGTAGGGCGGCGGTCGTGGCGTCCCAGCCGTGCCAGCCTGTCTCTCTTTCCAACTCTTTCTTTCCCTTCCTCGCACTTAAAGACCCTTTACTGAGGAAAACTGAGGACATTGAAAAAGTCTAGTTGAGAAACAGGACGTTTTCCTTTTGTAAAGAGGCTGCTGATAGAAGTCAGGGAGAGGAGACGTATCATTCTCTGCAGCGCGAGCTGGTCGGCCACATCACCACTGCCCAGCAAGGAGCCCAGCGTAGGATCGATACCAGGACCCTAAGATCCTGACCTGAGCTGAAGACAGAGGCTTAACCGACTGAGCCACCCAGTCGCCCTCAGTAAGCGTTTACTGAGACCTACTCGGTGCTGAGCACGGCAGCAGCAGTCAGGGACATCGTTCTAAACAAGACGGGCTTTTGCAGGGCTATGCATGGGGATTTATCCCTTGAAGCAGTAGTGGGGACCACACTTGCCCAAGTACATGAGAAGTGGGCACCCCCTGCCACGCTCTGTGACAGTAGAAGACGGGGTTCTCTGTGGACGGTGTGGCAGGTCGGCCCTTTGAGTCTGTCAGCGTCCCTGCTTTCCCGTCATCCTCTAATGACAAGAGCAGAGGCACATCCCCGGAAGGCAGAGCCCAGCCATCCTTCCCACGTCTCCCTTAATTACTTGTTTTCTGTGTTTACACCTGGACCCTGATCATCAGGGTAGATACAAGTATGAGGCAAGTGGTTAACCACAATCCCCAAAGACAAAGATTCCATCAGAAAATCACAGCAAAACTGAAAAAAAAATGGCCTCATTCCTCCTATGTGTACAATTTGTTGCAGGTGATTTGAGTAGCTACTGTTTTTTTCTAAGAACAACAATAAATCTTGGGTCCTACAGCATTACCTTTTTTTTACTGATGTTTCAAACAAAAAAGTAACGTGTAATAATACTTTAAAAATGTGCTGTTTTCAAGGTATTTTGCTATGGCATATGTATTCTTTTTTTTTTTTACCTTTTTTTTTTTTTTAAAGATTTTATTTATTTATTTGACAGAAAGAGATCACAAGTAGGCAGAGAGGCAGGCAGAGAGAGAGGAGGAAGCAGGCTTCCTGCGGAGCAGAGAGCCCGATGTGGGGCTCGATCCCAGGACCCTGGGATCATGACCTGAGCCGAAGGCAGAAGCTTAACCCTCTGAGCCACCCAGGCACACGGGCATATGTATTCTTATTTAAATAGTAATTACTTACAAAGATACACAATCTAATTTATTTTTTTAATGTATTCTTTAAAAACACTGTAAGCAGATATTATTGTCATGGTTCTACAGAAGAGAAAATTGAAGCTCAGAGTTTTTAAATAACTTGTCTAAAGTCATACAGTTCTGTCTAAAGTCAGAGTTTTCCTTTATGCAAAGGTAGTGGCTGATTATTTTATCTGAGCAGATATTTTATTTGCTCTCACTTTTCTTACTTTCATATGTATATCAGAGGGTATTTTCTCCTATTGTTTATTTTCCATTTATATTCTGCCTCCATTAAAGAATAAATAAAAGAAAATCTACTTTGTTTTTATTCTCCTAGTACATAATATTATCTCAAAATTTGGTTATAAGGATCAAAACATTTTAATATTTTCCATTCTGTTTCCAGAATTGAACAGTTATAAAAAAAAATGGCCCTCTGTTTCTGTCTCCTGGATCAGTAAATCATTTTAATAATTAATTATTTTGGTTTTCAGCTGAATTAATTAAAACATGATGCTAAATCAATATTATGATTGGAATCTCTGGCAATTTAGATCAATCTCTTTATTATTAATAAAGCAAACACTTGCATATTGCTGGTTTACTCTTCAGTTTCAAGTAACAACATTTTTTGAAACATTACCTTGTAAGCTCTATAGTGGCAGAAAACATGGCTGTTTGGTTTCATAAATATAAGGGCAGTGCTTGGCACAAAATAGACATGACCTTGAGGGTATCAATATCCAGAGTAGGGAAAGACAGGTAAACCATGAGTGAAATGCAGAGGCTGGCAAAGAAAACCAAAGAACACCAGAGAAAATTAGCTAAAAGGGCCTGGTTGAGATGAAGTTAAAATTACTGACCTGGAGAGGGAAATCCTACACTCTAATTTCACAGCTGTACAGCCCCCCCCTTTCTTATGCCTGTCCTCCGTCCAGGTGTCTCCGGTGTTCCCAGGCTTATGAACACGTACGGGTGACAATGAACAACAGAGAAGCTCTATGTGAGATGCTAGGATCTAGTCACCTCTCCAACAATCTTTAAATAACCACTTCCCTACAGGATCACATTGCTGTCAACGAATGGAATTAAGTTAGGGTAGAAATGAAAAGTTGTCAAGGGGCGTAAGGAGAAGATCTGTGGGAGAGGTCTCCCAAGCCCGAGTCTGGGTTAAATTTGCACAACTAAAACAAAATCAACTGTGGATGTTTAAAGAAACTGGATGAATGAAGCATGGGAATTGGTGTTTCTTAATCCTTTTTCCTGTAGGAGCCCTCTGAGGTCCTTATGACAGCCATGACCCCTCTTTCAAAACAAAACAAAGGCTTTTACGTATGCCCATCCCCGTTCAGAGTTTCTCCTGGCGCGTCCAATCCCTGACGGACCTATGGACTGCAGAGCTACAGACCCAGGTAAGAATTGCTGGTCTAGATCATTTTCCTCTTATTTTTTTTAATGTCACTCAATTTTATTTATTTTTGTTTTTTTTTTTTTATTAACTTTTAATTTTAATTCCAGTATGGTTAACATACAGTGTTCTATTAGTTTCTGGTGTAGAGTGATTCGACAATTCTGTGCATCACTGCATCATTACATCATAAGTGCACTCTTAATCCCCTTCACCTATTTCACCCATCCCTGATCCCTCTATCCTCTGGTATGCTTTGTCTTATTTTTTAGATTTTATTTTTAAGTAATCTCTGCACCCAACATGGGGATTGAACTCACAATCCCAAGATCAAGAGTCACATGCTCTACCAAGTAAACCAGCCAGGAGCCCCTGGTATGCTTTATTTTAAATGAGTACCCTCAGCCAAAGCTATTTTGAAAACAAAACAGAACATTTTTTACCTGAAGCATACTTCAGAATACATGGTCTAAAACATATATATAAAAGAGTCCATCCAAGGAAATTAGAAAACCTATTTTCTTCAAGTACACAGAGAAATCCCCTGGCTAAACACATAAAAGGAGACACAACAAAAATCACACATTTAAGACTGAAATCATACCAAGTATATTTTCCAACAACAATGGTAAAAAGTAAAGATAAAAAATAAAACAAAATTAGAAAATCTACAATGTAACTATTAAATATTTAATATGAAAATATTAAACACATACTATTGCACAAGCAATGGGCTGAATAAAAAATCAAATGGCAAATCAAGATATGTCTCAAAAGAAAACACAATATTCAAAAACCTATGGGATAGAGCAAATGCAGATTGTTAGAGTGAAATTCAGGCTATAAATGCTTGTATTAGGAAAAAAAAAATTCAGGGGCGCCTGGATGGCTCAGTCTGTTAAGCATCTGCCTTCGGCTCAGCTCATGATCCTGGAGTCCTGGGATCGAGCCCCACATTGGGCTCCTGCTCCGCGGGGACTTTGTTTCTCCCCTGTCCCTTTCCCTGCCCCTCCCTGCTGCCTGTGCTCTCTCTCTCTCAAGTAAGAAATAGAATATTAAGAAAAGAAAGAAAAAGGAAAAAAGTTCAAATAAACAACTTAATGTCATACCACAATAGAAAAAGAAGAAACAGCCAAATTTTAGTAGAGGAAAGAAATAACAGAGAAAAATCAGAAATAAATAAAGACCAAAATGAACAATGAGATAACCCACTGCCTCAGTGGGTTAAAGCCGCTGCCTTCGACTCAGGTCATGATCCCAGGGTCCTGGGATCGAGTCCCGCATCGGGCTCTCTGCTCAGCAGGGAGCCTGCTTCCTCCTCTCTCTCTGCCTGCCTCTCTGCCTACTTGTGATGTCTCTCTGTCAAATAAATAAATAAATAAATAAACAAACAAACAAACAAACAAAATCTTTAAAAAAAAAAAAAAGATAACATTGAAAGTAATGACCAGTTTTTCCAAAAATATGAAATAAAATAAAATAAGATTGGCAATGCCTCAACTACATTAACTAAGAAAAAAGAGAAGATTCAAAAACCAAAATGAGAAATGGAAAACAATTAGGCAAGACTCATGAGTGTTGGTCAGGACCTAGCAGGACAGGCTCTTCAGAGCACCCTGACTGCCTTACTAGAACAGCACCTTTCTTTCTCCCGGACAGCCAGCTCTCATTTAGCTGTTCTCATCAGCCTGACAGTGCCATCTACATTTGTGCTGGTTAGTGAGTCCCACCATGGACATGCTCTCAGAACTCACTTGGTTTCTGCATGTGAAGGATGGCTTTCAGGAAGACGGACGGAAGGACGGATGGACGGATGGATAGATGATAGTTGAATGAGAATATACAGAACCTCCAGAAATAATCTGTTCTGATGGCACTCCTGAGCTACCTTGGAATTCTTCTGACTACCATAATTTCTGGTGGCTGATGCTACCATAAGATTTTATTGAGTTGCTCCACTGAAGGGCGTGAGATTTGTCTTCTAAACATCCAGTGTACCTGCATGGGACAATAAGCTATACAGTATTCATTTGTTTCCACATGACACCAGGTGACCTGGCCTGGATCTAAAGGGGGCCATACCTAATGGTGCAGGAATGTGACATGCAGGATGCGTCTGATGGGAATGATATCACCCAGCACGGAAGTCAAACATGAATGAGTGGACACCAAGTGAAAGGAGCTCGAGAGCACGTGTGCAGGGGTCCAGGGGCTCATCAGAAAATATGACGAGGGACAGTGCTTTTTGGATGGCATGATATGACTCTCCAACAATGTTTACTAGAATTCTGAAGTAACTTGAGAAAGATAGATTTGAGTCTTTCCACCTTCCATAGCCATTGTCAAAGGGACTTGAACCAAAGCATAGGACAGCATTTTTCACTCTGTGCATTTCAGAAGATTTTTCTAGATAACGGGTGCAGAACATCTCTGTCTTACCCTAAGGGGATTGGCCTGACTTTTCATGCTGGATGCGTTTTCACTGGCCTCTTTGATCTCTGGTGGTTCAATATGCCCTTGTGTTCAGCATTTCCAAGACTTGTAGCCACAGCTTCCTCTCTTCTGCCTTTTTTCCTCTTGTTCCAGACAAAGCATTAGATTGTTTAGATTACAAATCCCAGCTCGATAAATGCAACATCTTAGAACATAATTTGCCTCTCATTACAATGTCCAATATGAATTTTTTCTTAATGTTGACTCTTTAGAAATGTGTATCAAGAGTTATGAACTAGCTATGAACCAGCTAGTTGTGAACACAGTTATTTGTCTAAAGTCTTTCCTCAGGACTGCAGGAGCAGAAGGTCCCGGGTAGAGAGAAAAGAGGACCAGGCTAAGTTTAGAATCAGAAATTCTGGATTTAAACTCCTTATCACCCGATAGTAGTCTAGAATAAGTATGAAACTTCTCTGCACAAGTCTTTTTAACTTTAAAATACAGGTAATTAAGCTAACTTGTGAAGATTCTCTAGAAACCCACGTTCAGACCATGGCCTCTAAGCCCTCTGGACCTCTCCTGAGTGCCTCTCCCCGCTCCTGGCCTCCACCTGTCTTCCCTTGCCCCTCCTGCTCCAGCCCTGCTGTCCTACTAGAGGTCCCTCATACCCAGCGTTCTCTTCCAAGGGCATTCACACTGTTCTCTCTCCTAAAAAGCTCTGTTCCCGGATAACCTCACAGTTTACTCCCCCATGTCCTTGAGTGAGCTGCTCAAGTCAGACACCTCCCCAAACACACGCCAACAACAGAATCACCCGGCCGCCCCACATCACCGTCCCTCCTGAGGACTTTGTGGGTACCCACAGCTCTTACCGTCCCCCAACACATTACTCATTTATTTCACATATTGTCAGTCCCCTACTCACCCCATGGAGGACTGAGGTTGGCTATTTTGTTTATTACTATGTCTGTAGCAATTAGAAGTATGCTTGAAACTTCAGGTAATCAAAAAAATAAGTGGAGATAGAGTGACTGAGGGAACTTGTATAAAAGTGCTAGTATCTAGCACAGGAAGGGACAATAAATCATAGCTCACAACAGTATATCTAGGAAGCAGTTGTCCAAAAGAAACTTTTCCGAATTTTCTTTTTTTTTTTAAGATTTTATTTTTTATTTAAGAGCAAGAATGAGAGAAAGAGAGAGAACCCAAGAGAGGGGAGGGTCAGAGGGAGAAGCAGATACCCCACCAAGAAGAGAGCACAATGTGGGACTCGATCCCGGGACCCCAGGATCATGACCTGAGTTGAAGGCAGTCGCTTAACCAACTGAGCCACACAGGGGCCCTAAAGTTGTTGTGGGTTTTTTTGTTTTTGTTTTGGGGGGTTTTTGGTGATTTAGGATTTAAACTTATTTTACTTGGTGACTTAAAATTTAAACTAACTCTACTTTGAAGCTTTGAGAAGAACATTATTTTGGATCTGGAGGCTGAGTCTTAAATCATCTTAAAGGTAATTACGTACTACACCAGCAGGTGACGGGAGGTCAGTTCTGGTACCCAAAGTGCTGGCTCCTCACTGAAGGCGTCGGGAATCTCTAACAAAGTTTTCATAACAAAACGGGAAGCTGGAGAGGACGGGGTACTTCGCTTTCCAAGGAAGCAGACCCAGGTCATGGAAATGGCTTGGATTTTGGCACCACAAGATCTGGATTCCATTGCTGATTCCACCCCTTAACAGCTGAAGGAACTTGAGTAAAATTTACTCTAAGTCTTAGGTTCCCTTTATTTTAAATGATGGTAAGAATAGATAGTATCTTACGGTGTTTCTGCTTCGTGTTCATGTCTTATTTATGAGAAATGAGGTTATGCGTATGCCAGCGCTTCGCAAACTGCTAATCACCGCACAGGGACTGGTTGTTCAGCGGCACCTGTAGACTCTACAGGTTCTCTTGACCTCAAAAAAAAAAAATGGCACTTAGTCATTTATAAAAGATTTTGACTTTGAGGTGTGAAATTATATTTTGCAAGTTTCTTCCCAGTCTGAGACTTTGCTCTGAGCTCTGATAGGTGTCTAGCACTTTCCTATTCACTTTTTACTCTATTCACTTTTATATTCAGATGGTACTTTTCTTCGAGAAAGTCAAGAGGCTTTATATACAATTATTCATTCATTCTTGTCTTTTAAGAGAGAAGGAAGAAGAAAACTCTTTTGAAGCTAGCAAAATGGAGAACAGCGGGATCGGGAAAGTCGGGCCGGACCGCTCACCCTCGCCTTGGCTCCCAGTTGTGTGACTGTGAAGGAGCGCTTTCTGCCCTCTCCTGCAGCCTGCTCCCACAGCGACCGGGAGTCGGGGTCAGGATTTCATTCAAGGTATGTGGGAAGGAGAGGGGCTCTTACAGAAGTTTTGGTAGAATGAGTAAAGAGTAAGTAAGGTGGTTTAGCTCTCGTTGGCCGCCCCAGGCAAGGCCCTGGAGACGGTCCTGGCAGGTCGTGCACATCACTGTACCACGTGACCTCACAGCTCTGGCCACTGGCTTAGGTCCTTGGGTAATATGAGGCCCACTCTAGTCTCCGAGAGACTTTCAACCAGCCGTAAGATTATGAAAGCAGGGCTTCTTTGAGAAACTCTTCATGGACTGGACTCACTAAACACTTCATGATTTCTTATGTTGTGCCAATTTAGGTGAGTTCCTATTTGGGTACTCAACAAATTGCCCAATCTTTCTTAAATCACAAAAGTACCCTACCTTCATTATGCTTTTGGCTGTGTCTTTCCACTGGGCATGGAGAAAACTGGAAGACACTATAGAAATATGGATGCTTTGGCGCCAGCTTCAAGCTTTCTGATTGGTGTGTGAGGCCCAGAGGCAGACTGGTGTTCCCTGAAAGAGGTTCAGCAAAATCTGGCCTGTGTCTTTGTGTGTGTCTCTGTGTGTGTGTGTGTGTGTGTGTGTGTGTGTGTGTGTGTGTGTGTGTGTTTCAAAAATAGAACTGTTTCCTTTAGGGAAACCAAAAATTCAGGAAGGGGAAGATACAGGAAGAAAAAATATTTCCTATAAAGCTAGATTGTGTTTTTCCATAAACACTTACTTTTGTTCCTTTCTGATTTTGTTTGACCTTGGCTCTCAGCCACCAAGTAGCTACAAGTACAAGCTTCCTCAAGGACCCCAGTGGCCAGAGGAACAACAGGGCTTCATTCCTGCCAATGTCAGAGCCGTTGGATGTCATCTATGTTCTCTTAACCGCTCTTCCTGATCTCCTAAATGAACACATTTCTGACCTTATGTAAATTACAGATTAATAGGAAGACAGAACAAGATGATTTGTAACCCACACGCAAGCAGAAGCCACACTGTCCTTAAACTGACAAATGAAATTACTTCAAAATCCCTATTATTTGTGGTAAGAAAATTGTCATCTCACCTGGTCTTTCTTAGGATTCTTGTATTTCTTGGAGAAAGGTTCTCTGAGTTGACGTGGCATTGAATTTCTGCCTTTACCAAACCCCTTCATTTTCTAGGTCATGTGACCACCCGAGGCATGTAATTGCTTTCCTGTACTATCTCGGACTCGGTGAGATAGTACCACGATTACTTCCAGAAAACTACCAACCCAGTCTGCATGCCTGGATAAGACCTTCATTGAAGTTTTGGGGGAAAATGGAAGGTTTTAACATGGCCGCATTTCAAAAAATAAGATAAGGAGGTACCAGAGTTCTTAAAAGTTCTCAGGCTACTCCTTTTCCAGAAATTCCTCACTGGTCCCCTCAGTTTCGTATCTGTCTCTATCTTATCTTCCCAGAACACTCCTTCTGTCTCCAGTGGCATTAAGCTCAGATTACTACTAACTTCTCCTGAGCACATGCTCCGCTGTCATGCCGACCTCCTCTTCCCCCCAGGATGGCTCTCTGCTTCAGAGAAATGCTACCCTGTTTGCCAGGAGGTGAAAGTGGCTACCCCCAGGTACGATTTCTGGCAACGCGCTTCCATACCCTGTTGCGCCATATTTGAAAACTGCATTTTTAGCAAGAAAATAGTCTTCAAGGAGTTCTTCTTAGAATACCACCTGACATCTAACCCACGGTTCTTCAGAAATTTTATCTTGCTACTCTACACCTCTAAACCTCATTGATAGCTAACTTTCTTTCTTCGTTTCTTTTTTGATAACTTTCAAAACAATAACTGCAGAACCTGGCAAGACCCTGAAGTGCCCCGTCTGGGCTGGTTTCCTGAGTTCATCACAGCACAGGCTGACGGAGGAAGGCAGGTATGATGCCTTTTAGAGAAGGCTAATGCGGTAACTTCGAACACTCTCCTGTTCTCATTTTTTTTTCTTGCAATCTATTCTCCACAGAGCAGCTGGCATGATGTTTGATAAAAACACAAATCAAACCATGTCAGCCCCTTGCTTAAAATTCTCCCGTGGTCCCCACGTGTTTATGCGTCCGTCTCCAGTCCCACCACTCCCCGGCTGTTCCCGGACACACCAGCAGCTCACCCACAGCCGTCCCTCTGCCATCGCCCACCCCATCTCTGCTGCCTGGAGCTGACCTGGCCCTGCTCTCCGCTTACCGGGTCCTGCTCACCCCGCCAGCTCAGCCTCAGTGTGGCTTCCACGAAAGCCTTCCGACCGTACGCTCCTGCTGTTCTCCGGCTGGGCTCATTTCCCCTTCCTATCACTCGCCACACGCTGCTATTATTCTATTTCCCATTGGGTACCTTTCTGTCTATTCCACTATGTCAGGAATCTGCAGACTTCTCCTGCAAACAGTCAGACAGCAAATAGTTCAGGCTTGCGCCATACAGTTTCCGCTGCAACAACTCAACTCTGCTGCTGCGGCCCAACAGCCCCTGTAGGTGACACACAACTTAGTGTGGTGCCTTCCAGCAAAACTTTCTCGATGGACACTGATGCTCGAGCTTTGTTTGATTTGCAGGTGTCATAAAGTAGTCTTCTTCTGATTTCTATTGCATCTTAGAATGTAAAAACCATTCTAGCTTACAGGTTGTACAGAAACAGACAGCAGGCTAGATCTGGAACTGTGAACACTAGTTTTTTGAGATCACAAGCTCCCTGAGGGCAAGAATGAAGTCAATGTGTTCTGCACTGAATCAGTAACACTTAGCACAATTCCTGGCCCATGTTAGGTGTTCAAGAAAAGTATATTAAGTGAATGGAACAATGATGCCGAGATCAAGGCAAAAAAGTTATGGTCTGGAGGGGAGATCAGAGGAAAACAAAGACGACAGTAAAATATAAACAAACAAACCTTCTGGGCAAAACTGAATCCTGGCCACTAATACTGTGCCAAAATACCTTTACCAATCGTATTAACCAGGGTTCTTCCAGAGAAACAGAACCAACTGGAGATAAAATATGAACACACATATTCATGTATAATCTACATATAATTATGTAATTGTACACATAGAGTTAATATATATAATTATATATTATATTATACAATATATAAGTGGATAATTATAGATTTATTACAGAAATGGGCTCATGTGGTTTGGAGGCCCACAGTCTGCGGGCTCTAGAACCAGGAGAGCTAGTGGTAAAAGTCAATGAGTCCAAAGACCTGAGACTCGGGACTGATGGTGTGAGTCCTGTCTATCTAAAAGCCTGAGAACTAGGAACACCAATGTCCAAGCGTGGGAAAGATGGCTGTCTCAACTCAAGCAGAGAAAGTGAGTTCACCCTTCTTCTGCCTTTTGTTCTATTCAGACCTTCAGAGTGTCCGGCCATGCCCACCCACATGGCGAAGACGATCTTCTCTCTTCATTCTGCTCAGGACTAATTCTAAGGCTAATCTCTTCCAGACGCACCCCATACATGCACCCAGAAATAATGTTTCACCTGCTATCTGGGCATCCCTTAGCCCAGTCAAGGTGATGCATAAAATTGGCCATCATACCCAAACACCATTCTCCTAGGCAACCCGCCTTTCCCCCACCAATACGCAGAGTTTGGAAGATTTAAAGGATATATGAAAAGACCCCATGAGGCTCAGGCATACACCATGGGATGCAGTGGGGTTATTATGTTTATGATTGGGGGCCTGGAAAATATTTGATTTGTTAGTGTGAAAGGAGCTGGTGGGATATACAACCCAATGGGTCCTTTAAAATTTGAGCAGTCTTAGTTATGTGAGAAAAATCTTAGTGCTCAGCCATTAAAAGACAATAATTTAAGTTTGTTTAATAAATTGATTTCAAAAATGTGAATAATTTGTTTTCCAAAAGAATTATACCAAGTTTTAATTCAAAGAGCAGTGAGAATAGTCAGAATCTGGCAGAACTGTATTTATGTGGGTGCATCTCTTATCCTGACTAATTTAATGGGCCAAAACACTGAATTTCTGTTACTTTGTTTTGAAGTTGAATTTTCTGGTCAAACTTTATCACTGTCTGTATTCGTCATGTTCTTGGCCCATCCATCTTTTTGTCTCTTCCTGTTAATTTGTATGAGACTTCTATATTTTTAATATTTGAGGAGAAATTTCAACTCCCTGACCTCATGTTATGATGGAGGAACCTTCTTCAGAGAAAGGATTCTTCACCTGAAGTCCTTCAGGTCTGGGGACAAATGTAGGAGGAGGTGAGGGAACAGTGTCTTTGAGCTTAAATGGGGAAAAAAAAAAGTATCTTTACTTTTTTTATCCTTTACCTGAAACTAGGATTCTTTCAACTCCAAATGTAGGGAACCAGCCACCTTGACATCAGCAGTACCTGCAACTTTGCCACCGATAAAAACCATTTAGTGGGCTAATTAAGAAGGATGTATTTTATATGCCACAAATATTTTGAAATACTTTTCATGACTGAATTTCGGCACAGTAGGTTTCCTTTGTCGTTCTGGGTATTTTACGGAATCCATTCTAAAAAGAGAGTCCATCGCCCTCCTCAGACTGCCAGCGTGGGTCATCGCACCCAAGACTTCAGAACCCCTATCCTGGAGTATCAGCCATGGCTCCCTTTCCACACCTTGACTTATGTGACTCAGGAGTCCAAGACTTAGAGAAGGAACAGAGTCGCTTCAACTCCTCCTCTGCCTGACCCCTCTCGTGTCTCTGAGTCTCTCGCTCTCTCGCTCCCAGCAGCCCGCTCTCTGCCGTGCTGGAAACTGACCAAGGGAGGCTCTGCCCCCTGGGGATGTCCCCGTCCCCCTGCCCTGCCTGTGATAAGGCAGGTGGCTTTATTTCTAGGATAAAGTATTAGGAAATGTGCCAGTCTCAAATCTGAACCACTGAGTCTGCTTTTTATCGCCAATAACGTGACATTTTCAACTCTTGGTCTAATTTCTTTGCTCCGAAAATGGTTCCAAACTTAAAAGGGAGAGAAAGACATTCGTCACGAGTCCTCTAAAACCTCAACAATAGTTTTTCAGATACGGTTTCAAATTCACCTCTCACTTTTCTTTTTCATTTTTCTTTTTGATACAGAAGTTTTAATTAGTCTATCCAGTTAATCTTTTCTTCTACCTTAAGCTTAGAAATCCTTCATCTCAAATAAACATGTCCTAGGATTTCTTCTAGCCTTTTTAAGATTTTTTACTTTGAAATTTTAATCTGCAATTTATTTTTTTATTTAAACTCACTTAGCCAACATATAGTATATCATTTGTTTGATGCAGTGACCACTGATTGGTCAGTCGCATAGAACGCCCAGTGCTCCCTATACCAACTGCCCTCCTTAATGCCCGCCACCCAGCTACCCCTTCCCACCACCCACCTCCCCTCCCACAACCCCTAGTTTATTTCCCGGAGTCAAGAGTCTCTCGTGGTTTTGTCTCCCTCTCTGATTTCTTCTCATTCGGTTTTCCCTCCTTTCCCCTATGAATCTCTGCACTAAACTGTCATTTATCTTACTGTATACTGGGAGGACATGGCTCTCTAAATGGAGTCTCAAATTTAAGTAGCTAAAAAAAAAATCAGATGAGTATTTGTTGAGCAACCCTCCAATCCTCTCTCCTCGCAGAACAAATACTGTTGCGTGTCTGCTCTGTACAGGGCCCCCTGCTCTGCATTTAGCCATTCGATGGAGGAGACCCTGTTCCTACTTCCTGATTTTCAGTACCTCCCCTTCATATATGAAGCTCTTCTATAGGTCAGGGCCTCACGGTCAGGGGTGGAAGGTGTCACCTTCGCAAGACAGTCCGCAAACCCAAGGTGACTGAGACCAGAAGGCTATGATGAAGACAGTTTGTGCAAGTCCTTTTCAACTGCAGAGACCAGGACTTAGTGACACTATCCTGGGCAGGGGTGCATTTGTAAGCAAGACGAATGGTCAGACGGACGGCACGAGTTTAGGGTCCCCCCAAACACAAAATCACTGGTGGGCAAGAAAGAAAACCGCTGCGGGACCAGGCATCCACGTTCAATGATTACTTGACTTGAGGTACAGTCAGACTGACCCAGCCATCCAGGGGCTGTCAGGCGTGTTAGGTGGGGACACGCCGCACAGACAATTAATGTCAGCTCGGGGGCTTATAGGTGAGAGAGACAAAGACGGAGCCATTCAGAAGTGGAGACAGAGAAGAGGTAAGAACCCCTGCTGACCCAGCAGGGCTCTGAGCATGCCCCTTGCCGACAGGAGTCTGCCACCACCTCTGGTCCTTGGAGCTCTGTGCCCGCAGAGCTCATGCTGGAGACCAGACAGTGCAGGCGGCCCCTCGGCCGGCTGTGACCCTTTGTGCAGCACGGGTCACCTGCACAGACAAACTCGTCAGGAGCCCAAGGAGAAACCAGAGCCAGAGGCTGCTGCAACCCGCTCCACGTGCCAACCCCACCATCCCAGAGCCGTGCGCTCCTGGTGACACAGGCCCACCCGGAGTCCACATGTGCTGCCACATGGGCCTCTGCCTTCAAGTGTCACCCACACTGAGAACAGCCACTGTATCTGCCGGCACCGCATCTGTCAAAGCCCCTGCCCAGCCTTCCCCCCGCCTCCCTCTGCTCGCCCAGCCTTCCCCCCGCCTCCCTCTGCTCGCGTCCTCCAGCCCCTGGCTGTTCTCCGGGCGTCCAGCCAGCCCCAGGCTTTGAAACTCGTGACTCCTTTGTGCTCTGTATTCATCACATGACCTCCATTCAGCGCAGTCTGCTTCCTTTCATCGACTTCTTACGTCTCGTGTTTGCATTTTGTTTCTGTCACCCCATTTCATTTTCTAAGGGTTCTCACTGTGTATGCCTCGAAGCTGAGAATTGCCTCGAAGTCTGGGAGGTATATTTCCAGCTACAGAATATTCCTGAAAATAAATTCAGAGCAGCAACACAGGATCTTGTAAGAGGCAACTCAGAGGAGGGCAGATGTGGCACTCTCTGGGTTGGCAGGTGGACCTCACCCAGAGGTTGGGAAGGAAGGAAGGCCTTTCTGAAGGCATTTCTTGATCGGGTTGGTTCTTGTCCAGCATGTGCAACTCTTGGAGTGTTTGCACATCTCATGCAGATATTAAGGGGAGGAGAGGGGCAGAAAAGGCCCCCTCTTCTCTCAGACACCTCTCAGTGCTTGACCCCTGACACCTACTCTACACTGGGTGCCCGCCTGCCTTCGCAGGTGGACACCTGCTGGTAGCACCACAGACGCCAGCTGACGGCACACGCAGCTGCAGTTACTTCCTCGAAGTGAAGAGGACCCGACCTCAACACTCTCAGTAAACGCCAGAAATCTACACGATGCTGAGCCGACCTCTCCTGCCCACCAGGGATCCCCTGGCCTTGATACCCAGCCATGTCCCTTGACACACAGCCCCTCGATCCCTGCCAGTGAAGGCAGGCCTGGATGTCACCACCCTTCACCCACTCTGGGCACTTTCACTCATTCTAGCTCACTCAGGTAAAAAAAGACCAACAAGAGATAGATGTTCCTTCATCCAAGCCAGGGTTTGGAGAGAATTCTCTTGTCCTTGCATGAAAAGATGCACCAGACAAACAGGGTCTCAGAGCAGAGTTTCAGTGTGAAGCATGTCTTCTCTTCCAGGGACTTGCTGAGGGCAGGCCCTGACATCTCCAAGTCCTCAGACCCTAGCACAACCTTGGCACTCAGAAGGCCCAAAAATGCAAAGAGTGATCACACATATAACTTTGGCCTTCTTGGCCCCATAGAGCCAGTTCTGAGTACTGGGCTGTACAAGTTACACTGACTAACTAGAAGTTAAAGTAGAAAGACAAAGAAAAGGAATGGCCTAGAAACCATATGATATGATGGGCTATTGAAGTCTGCTTGAACACAGAACAGTCTAGTTTTGAAATAGAAAATTTTAAGTGGAGGATGACAGGTTTTTTTTCATAACTTAATTTCTTTTTTTTTTTTAATTTCTTTTCAGCGTAACAGTATTCATTGTTTTTGCACCACACCCAGTGCTCCATGCAATACATGCCCTCCATAATACCCACCACCTGGCTCCCCCAACCTCCCACTCCCCACCCCTTCAAAACCCTCAGGTTGTTTTTCAGAGTCCATAGTCTCTCATGGTTCACCTCCCCTTCCAGTTTTCCTCAACTCCCTTCTCCTCTCCATCTCCCCATGTCCTCCATGTTATTTGTTATACTCCACAAATAAGTGAAACCATATGATAATTGACTCTCTCTGCTTGACTTATTTCATTCAGCATAACCTCTTCCAGTCCTGTCCATGTTGCTACAAAAGCTGGGTATTCATCCTTTCTGATGGAGGCATAATACTCCATAGTGGATCAAAAGCTCCTACACAGCAAAGGAAATAGTCAACAAAACAAAGAGGCAACCCACGGAATGGGAGAAGATATTTGCAAATGACAGTACAGACAAAAGGTTGATATCCAGGATCTATAAAGAACTTCTCAAACTCAACACACACAAAACAGATAATCATATCAAAAAATGGGCAGAAGACATGAACAGACACTTCTCCAATGAAGACATACAAATGGCTATCAGACACATGAAAAAATGTTCATTATCACTAGCCATTAGGGAGATTCAAATTAAAACCACATTGAGACAGTTGTTTTCAAAT
This sequence comes from Mustela nivalis, assembly GCF_964662115.1. Lineage (NCBI taxonomy): Eukaryota > Metazoa > Chordata > Mammalia > Carnivora > Mustelidae > Mustela > Mustela nivalis. The sequence goes on from NC_139035.1 coordinate 1,181,734, forward strand.
ACCTGAGGACAGTCAAACAGAGGGAGGTCAATCTTATTTTAAAGAGTTCTTGGTGTAGAGCGAGCGGAGAAATAGGATCCATAGGTAAAATTTACAGAAAGGCAATTTTAAGCTCATATATACATATAAAAAAAACTTGGCTCGCAATTTGAGTGGTCCAAACTGGTCACACCATACTATGAAATAGTGAGCATCCCATCCCAGGAGATGTTCACAGAGACAGGAGACAGAGTAGACTCCTTCTACAAAAGATGTCTGTATCGAGTGGCAGAGCTGAGCAGGGCCTCTCGCCTGTCCCCACCGATGTTAACGTCTTGCAACCTCGTGTCAGGGAGAAGAGATAAGAAAGGAAGGCGAAGCTCAGGACTGTTGCACATTTACTGAGCTTCCATGATGTACCATGGTATTGTGCTTATTGGGTCACATACTGTGCAAATTTCTGGAGCTACCCAGAAGAATAAGATTTCTGGATTCTTTCATTCATTCAATGATCCATGCAATAATTAATGGAATTGTATACAGAAACCAGACAGCCAAGGAGGTGGTGTTGTTAATTCAACCTGAGTATGTTGGCAAGGTCTTTGAAGTTGAGTTGACACCGCATAGCAGGGCTTTTAGAGGGATAAGCTTTCACCAGCTATTCTGGAGAGAGACAGGTTCCCCCATGCGAGGCACCAAGAAAGAATGGAAAAGTCCGTTCTACGTGCAGACATACCCTCCCACACATAAGAAGGTACCAGCCTGACAGATACACAGCTGCTACTGGCAAGCTGGGTCAAGCAGCAAAATGATGCAAGCAGCAAAAATACGCAGTAGTGGCATGAAGAGATGTGACCTTAGAAATAGTAAAAGAAGAGGGTTTCCCAAATGAAGTCCTCTCCCTCTCTTCTGTTATCACCCCCTCTCTCTGATGAGACTTGATGAGGGTGAAAACCTTTGGCTTTTCCATGTGAACCACCTTATAACAGGTGAGGGGAGGAAAGTCGGGAGGGGTCTGGGGAGGAGGCTTCTGGAAAGAGACTCTATGCTGGCAACAGAACTTTAAATATCCCACAAGGCATTATACACCAACACCGCGAGCTGAGGCAGGTCTGGCTTTCACCATCTCCTTATTAGCTTGTGCAAGCCTTTTTGGTGTTGTTCTTGTTATTTTTACTCTATTTCATGCCTTAGTGAGGGTCCTGTTCCATTCAGCCTCACATGTGATTGCTGAGTGCCCATTACACAAGCTTTCCTCCATGCTCTATCTGTACTTCTCCATCACTCACTCATTCGTTCACTTGTTCAATCAACAAGTCTTCGCTGAACACATGGCATGTGCCAATCACTACTTAAGAAAAAGGGACAGAACACTTAAAGCACGACTCCCATCCCTCCAGGAATCTCTTCTGTGTCCCCTCCCCACCTTGCCTAGCCCCAGGGCCCGAGTGCCATCCAGAACACCCCGAGAGAAGGATCTTTCTTTGAAAACAGCCTTCTCTAAGTGGATCTGCTTTTTGATTTGCCCACTCTGAATAGACTTTGACTGTAATTTTCAGTTTGAGCCCAACAGACTCACAAAGCTATTTATAACTACATCTGAAGGGTATTTTCGCTGAGGACTTGATGGAAATAGCAACTGAGGATGGTTTGAACATCTTGATATCACATTATAATTTATAGAAAATTAAAGAAAACTCTTAGTCTCTGCTACTAAACTGCTCTAATTTCCTAGTCAATTTCCTAGTCTAAGTATCCTTATCTGCTGATTTCTAAGGACACTTCTCTTGCCTTGACTCTGCAGAACACCAGCCTCCACTCACTGACCAAGCAGAACTGACTTTGTCTAACAGCTTCTTGCCCCTTTCTGGGACTCTGGAAGCTCTCTCAACCTCTCTGTGTCTCAATTTCATATCTGTGAAATGACCTAATAATAGCAACTCCTTCATAGGATTACAGCGGTGCTCAAATGAAGAGACTAGCCAAGTGCTTTAAAGAGGAAATAAGTTTAACAGTGCGTTAGCCAACACGTACCATTGCTGCTGGTCCTTTATGCCTTTCTTGTTCCAAGGTTTTACTATTTCAAATCCAAAGGCTACCAAGTATAGTGCCTTGACCATAGTAGATAGCCAATAAATACTACATAGAATTAGTTAACAAATTGTCACAGGAAACCCAAGTCCTGTCCTCAAGAAGTTCACAATCAGTAGAAAAAGCAGAGACATACACAACCCATGAGTCAGTTGTAGAAGATCATGCCACCACAGTATAAACACGAAGGAAAGTGATTAATTCTTCCTGGAAAGATTAGAGAAGGTGCCACCAGGAAGAGCTGACAGTGAGATAGGACAATATGACTGAGACAGACTGACTTGCAAGTGTGAGGAATCATCTAGAGATAAAATTGCTTGTGAGGAAGAAGACCCAGGTTTGGAGCTCAGAGGAGTTAGTCAGAGCTCCAGACAAAGATGCCACAGCCGTCATATAAAGGTGATCAGGGTCCTGAGACCAAGAATTGGAAAGGACAGTTCTTATAAAACCACCATGGAGGGAAAGCACTTGGAAACTGTTAAAGGCTTGAAATGGGACCTGGCAGCTGGTGACAGCGATGGCATTTATTACAACACTAACAAGAAGTCATGGGTCTTGTTGTTTAAGGATACTTAGCGAACTCTGAAGGAATCATTTCTGTACACAGTCAAGGCAGAGAACAGAGATGAGTTGGGGGAAAATGTATGTGAACCAGCGGAGGAAACCAATGCCAACCACTTGCCGTACAGCAGAGCTGTGACAGGAGAGAGGTCAAGAGAACACAGAGACCACAAGCAAGCACCCGGGTGAAGAGCCACCACCCATTTGGGTGTGACATAGGTGACAAAACAGAAGTAAGAGGGTCGGGAAGAGGGAAGCTAATCAGCCTTTAGGTCTGATTTCCAGGTTATAGAAAATACAGGAGGGGCGCCTGGGTGGCTCAGTGGGTTAAAGCCTCTGCCTTCAGCTCAGGTCATGATCCCAGGGTCCTGGGATCGAGCCCCACATCGGGCTCTCTGCTCAGCAGCGAGCCTGCTTCCTCCTCTCTCTCTCTGCCTGCTTGTGATCTCTCTCTGTCATATAAATGAATAAAATCTTTAAAAAAAAAAAAAAAAGAAAGAACATACAGGAGATTGAGTACCTCATTAACTCCAAGAAGCAGCAATCAGAAAAATTCAGATTATGGGACATTTTACAGAACTGACCTGCTTTCTTCAACAAGTCAATAACGTGACAGGAAGTAAAAGCGGGCTGGGAAAATGATCTTGATTAGATTAAAATGAAGTGACGTAGCAAACAAATATAATATGTGAGCCCTACTTGAATCCTAATTTAAACAAACTGGTTGTAAAAAGACATTTTTGAGATAATGATGGAATTTGCATAAAATGTGGCAAAATATTACAATCACTGAATCTGGATGAAGGGTCCATGGGGAATCATTATTTTATTCTCTCCACTTCTGTCTATGTTTGAAAACTGTTATAGTAAGTTTAAAACAAAAAATATGAAAAGAGATCAATGACAGAGGACACACAGTCCCAGGAACAAAGCACAGAGAATGGTTTTGGGGCACAGGACAGGCTTTTGTCTTTTGGAACAGGAGAAAATCAACAAAGGACATGTGCCAAGACTGGGGCAGGGAGGAGGAAAAGTCGTAAAGGAAAGTGAGGAAGGACTTGCTCAGTGACCTCCAAATTCTCTGCAAAGGAAGGGACGAACTTGCCTCCCCACAATGGAAGAAACAGGGCATTGGGATTGGAGCTTGAGGAGGGATAGAACATTCATGGTGCCAGAAAGAACAAACCGTGGCAGAAAATCACTATGTAGTGAGCACCGAGGACTTGGGGGATGCTTGACTGTGCGGTCTCATGGAAGGTCTGGTCAGATTCTGAGCTGTCCCCAAAGGGGAGACAGTCATATTGTTTCTGGGGTGTTCGGTGCCTCCCACGAAGAGGTGAACTCTTTGGGGACTTTGGAATTCTGTCTGGACCAGCTAGAGATAGCTTGCTTAATGTTTGTTCATATATTTGTTTTTACAATAAAGAGATTTTTATCTGTTGGACGAGACCATAGGGCTAGTTTTCCCTTTTACCACTGCCTGTGGAGTTTTATTAATCTCTAAACACCCCATTTCTCCCAACCACACAGGCACCATAGTAAGAGGTACTCAGCCACTTCATCCTCTACGCAGGTAAGTCTTGCCAGCACAGGTCCGGGGGTGTCGGCTCCCTGACACATTCTGTCCCCTATAGCACCTTGTACAACTGAGAGCCGTGTTAAGTTTCTGGTTCCTGCTCCTGCTTTCTGGATTAGATTGGTCTCTAAAGCAGAAAATGCCCACCGCTAAACTTCCGTCCCACGAAAGCCAGGCCTCCCTCCTTTGGGCAGTAGGTGTCTTTCGGTCTCTATTTTTCTCAGGGCCCTTCAGATCCTTTTTCCCCCCAGCCAGACTCTTTAAAACCCCACTGCTGTCCGCCCCCAAAATTCAGAGAGACGATGCCCCAAATACGGGATGTGAATTTCTGCAGAGCTTTGAGTGATTAAGGAACGCTTACCCCAGAGTGGCTTCACTACCCAGATAAATTAGCAAGTCGGTCTTAGTTATGCTTAAGGATGACTTTGTGCAGGGGAGCGGGGAGAGACACAGATTTCTCCTCCTCAGGGAAGGAGAGGCAGAACAGAAAATTAAAAAGCCTGGCACACATCCAGAGAAACTGCCACTTCCCTGCTTCTGCTGATGGACTCCAAAGCCTCTCCAGCGTGGAAATTTTCTCCAGCAGCGCAGAATGGCGAGAATCCTACCTGTGTGGGGCTGAAGGGTACTTCCCTGGCTCTCTGGGAAGGAAGGCCTTGCTAATTAAATGACTGGTGTCAACTAGATTCCCAGGGAATGATTCAACATACACAAGAGAGAAAACAAATTGCTCTTCACATGACACGGGATGTGTAAGACTCCGAGCCTGGCAGGTAGCACGTGCTCCAGAATACCGACCCCTTATAAAATGACTTCGGTGGGGAACGTGGGCATGCGTGAAGCTGCTGGGGTCCTAACAACATTCTGTTTCTTGATTTAGGTTCTGGTTACACAGCTGTATTCATCTAGTAAAAATTCATTAAGTTGTATTATCCACAGTCTCTATACTCTTCCCTACATAGGTTATACTCAAATTAAAAGCCACTAATGTTTTTTTAAACGTTGCTTGTTACAAGTGAGGGATCTAGTCATTAAACTAGGGCCACCTCTCCTTGAGTTCATTAAAGCACTTACGTGAAAGGTTTAAATTTTCTGTCTTTTCAAATATTCAGTGATTTGAAATTCTCCTCCAGTATTTTTCATGAGCTTCTTTAGCAAGTACATGGAGGAGGAAAGGCAAGAGAGGAGAAATCCTAAAACAATACCTGATACATCATAGTTCCAATTATATAATTATCTGGGGGATTTGTGTGACCATTTGCTTCATATCTGTGTCTCCTGCAGGCCTGCGCATGTCACGAGGGCCGGCAGCATCCTCTCCGTCGTCACTGCGCTGTCAGCACTGGACACATGAAACTGAAACCCAGCCTTGGTTTTAGTTGGATAAAATCTAGGGGATTCTTTGGACAAACTCTGGCTAAGACATAAATCTGTGCCCCTATGACCATAAAAAATAAATAAGAATACAGAAAAGAAAATCTTTCAAGGAGGCTCTGAAGTTCTTTCTTGTGCAAATGTTTGAAAATAAAATGTCACATTGCTTTGTCCTTACTTTTATCAATACAGTTTTTCATCTTAGTAGCACCTGGTATACTGGTCTCCCTCGTTTTAAGTGTATTAGTGAAGCTGCACATTTATATGTAATAATCCTTTAAGATAATGTCACAAAGAACCCAAGGGAAGAATAAATGAAATATAAAAGTCAAGGATGACTTTTTAATAACAAGAAATAGCCTATGCCAAGGAGACAGAAAGTACCCGGTAAGCACAGAAGAAAAAGAGGAGAAAGACATTATGTCAAAAGATGTGGAAGCTGGTAAGAAGAAGACACTTTAACAAGAATTCAAAACAATTGAAAGAAAAATTGTGCCTCTAGCTGCCCAGATATGGGTATGGGAGTTGGGGGCGAGGCACCCATTTAGGAAGACATACCCAAGTGCAAATCTGGTCAGAGGCAAAGCTTGAAGCAGAGAAGAGAGCTCTCAACCAGTGCTCCTTTTTCCATTTCGGGGCGTAGCCCACCAGCATCCTCACCCACCGCCACACACCCACTGTCCTTGTGTCGCTGGCTGTCCGCCCTGTCCTCCCCACAGAGTCGTGTTTCCAGCCCCCCCCCCAACCTCTCCAGGTGCTACTCCTGGCTTTTTTTCTCCTTTCAAATCTCTGTCCTATGTCTATGCCAGGATCTAAGCTCTTTTCTCCACTTAAAATTCCTTTCTTTTAACTTTAAAAAAAATAACAACTTTACTGAGATAATTTACATACCAGGCAATTCACCCATTTAAACTGTACAATCCAATAGTTTTTAGTATATTCACAGAGTTGTGCAATCATCGCCACAGCCAATTTTAGAACATTTTCATCGTTCCAAAAAGAAACCCTGTGCCCATTAACAGTCATCCTCAGTTCTCCCCAACTCCCAGCTGAGACAACCACTCATCTCCTTCCCATCACTACAGATTTGGCTCTCATGGACATTTCACACATGTGCAATCATATGATATGTGGCCCCCTTCGTCCGGCTTCTCTTACTTAGTCTCATGTGTCCAAGGTTCATCCATGTTGTGGCAGGTGTCAGAACTCCATCCCTCTTTTATTGCAAGTAATATTTCATTGACTACACCTTCATTTATCCTTATCGGTCGATGGACATTCCATTGATTTCCACTTTTTGGCTACCATAAACAATGCTGCTATGCACGTTTGCCTCGTGTTCTTTCATAGGGTGTTAGAACTGGAAGGAAGCTTAGCCATCATCCGGCAAAATCTCCTTTCAATTCAAGAGTCCAAGGCATGGCAAGAGGAAGATGTAGAAGGGATAGGATAGCATAAGCCTGAACCCAACTTTCTGCACCAGTTTCGGCAAAAGTAGCTCTTCACTCAATCACTTGGTGAACTCAGTCATGTGCCATTACTACCTCTTCGGCTCTGAATGGTTTTTTTGCTTCACCTTCTACTGAAGTCCCTAGCTGAACCTCACTAAAATGGGTAACTTTCTTCTGGTATTGTTAGTATCTCTAGAATACTACTTCTGCAGGCTTCCTCAGACTCCAATGCACCCATTCAAATCCAGCATCTAAACAAAGTGTCTTTCTACCCTTAGCCACAAGTGCTGCTGGTGTAGCTCCTTTGGTCAAATCTGATCTTCCTCTCTTTGTGATTTGGTTTTGTCTTGTTATGTTTTGTTTGCATTTTTGTGCAGTTATGCTTTATGATGCTAAAATGAGAAACTACTTTTTTCTCCATCTTGGATAGCCAAGACATTACGGTTGTTTGTTGGCCTTTGGGTCCTGTGTTAATCTGGACCAGCCCAAGTTTTCCCTGTTTTACATGAATCTGTTGGCTGCAATAAATCCGAGGGTTGGGTGTTTTGTTTTGTTTGTTTTTTCTGAACTTTGCAGGTTTTTCTGACCTTTGTAGATTTTTAAACCTAAATTTTCTCCAAGGTCCCTTATGCAGTGGGTGGTTTTGGCTCCCTGATTCTCTAAGATGTCCAACGGCAGTATGCATTCACATACATAAAGCACTTCTAGGAAGTACATGTCAACATGTAGTCTCACCAGAATCAGTTTCCAGATCTTCAACTTCTGTTTGAACTGTCGCCTATTTGATATGGGTGAGGGTGTGGTTGCTTGTGCTGTTTTCCTCCACCACTGATCACGCTTGTCCTCCTTAATGGAAGAAAAATGCACCTCCTGCCTGTCCTAAACTTACTTCAGTGCATTACCCCAGAGTGTAAAAAAGAAAAGAAATTCAGGACACCAAACAACGTGACAATCTTAAATTTATATGTATGATACAAATGTGAGTGTCTCTAATGACAAAAAAGAATCTATGCAAGTGGTTTCCAATTCTTTGCTTTGTACAGAATTGAAAACCTAGGGTGATGGATCATCAAGAATCATTTTTAGTAACAATTATTGACTGCTGCCCATATAACCCTCTTTCAATTCTGTCCACTTACTTATATGAATGAACTTTCTCAATATTTATACCTATACAAATAGGAATATTACCAACACTAGCAATAAGTAATATGTGTCCAAGAATACATAAATTGAAAATCATAACTTCATCTGTTCTGAGACATGCATGTGTAATGAAATTTTGCTCCTGTCTGTTCTGTCCATATGCAGCTTGGGAGTCAGTCAGAGATGTGGGCAGATGACGTTTTGGCGGGGAGGGGGGTCCCCCTCTCTGGTTCTTTCCCTCCTGAAAAGAGTGGTTCTCGCCACTCCCTTTGGTATTTAGTTTCCTGATGTTTTTATTATTCTCTCGGCCTGAAAAATTGCAAGTTTTGTTGTATGTGCTGCTGCCACATAGACTGTACCTCTCCCCAAGCAAGAAGCCCCAGACAGGAACTTATTTGCATAATCCAGTCTTCCCTCTCTAGGCCAGTATGAGCCTCCCCCCAGAACCTGTGCCCTTCTGTTTATCCTCTTGTACCTCCGGATAGTGGGGTTTTATTCTGAAGGTCCAGGTGTTTCGGTTGTTTTCCATGTGGATGGAGGAAGGGTCTTGTTCATCATACCATATCAGCACCCAATTTTGTTTTAAATGTAAATCGACATTTAGGGTAAGCTGTGAATGATATCCTTTGCCATTATTTAGACTAATGATGAAAACATTGAGATATCAACCTTATAAAATCTAGAAGGATTTTTTTTTCAAAATTACCTTAAGGGTGTTGTATCAGAAACATCTGAGCCATCTGAGGCCTCCCAGCCTCACCTGACTCTTCCCGGAGCCACCGGAGCCACCAGCTCTGCCTGGGTTCTGATTTTGTGCAGGGAAAATGTGACAGTGTCTCAGCTCCTGCCTGCACCAAATGCCTCTCATCTTCCATACTGCTGACCATGAAGAACAGGACACTGTAGGACCGAACATGATGCCCACGTCCCCATGACCCAGAGTTTGAGGATGTTAAGGTTCTGTGGGTAGAGCTCTGACAGATGGAAGATGAAAACCAGGTTGTCTTTCTCCCTCAAGAGTTCCTGTTCTAAGTTGCAAATGTCCAGCTTTGCAGCTGAGTCCAACTAGTTGTATTTAGTAGACGTCAACTCAATAATGCATTATTGGGTTGACTTTTCAGCCATCCCCAGCCCCTATCCCTTTTCCCTCACTCCTTTTTCCCTAAGATGGCACACAGTGCAGTAGTAGTAGCTTTGTTTCCTGGGGTAGTCAGTTTACGAAAGGAGTACATGAACCTCACCTGTAGGCCTCCGGACACATCATCACACCTGATCTCTGGTCTTCTGAGCTCTCCTGCCACTCTGGCCTGCGCACTTCTAGACTGCCGAGCCCCACCCTGCTCGAAGGCGTGCTCAAGTCTCAGTGGCCCACTTCGCTCTTCAGGACAGATTTTACACCTGACCTTTATACCTGTGACTTTGGAGCAGACAAAATATCTCCCAGGTCCAGAGCTTCTAGAAAGACTACTCCCTGAAGAAACAGTAGACCCCGGAACCCTGACTCCTCAGTCTATTTTTTTCCCTTTTTCAAAAATGTTCCTTTTCTATCTTATTTGTAGGACAAAGAAGAACGCATCTCTGGGGAGTGCACAGAAGAGGACGCTGGCATTCAAATCGCCCATGTTCCATCAGACAAGCTCTTTTTAAGACCTTAGCAATTTTCTGCTCTAGATCACATCAGTTTCATCAGCTACCGTCAGCTATCCTGTCAATGGGGCCAACGGCAGAACCAGAACGATGGGTGAACAAGGAAGAGAAGCAAACTGTACTCCCGTATGAGGAAGAGCTTTCCAATAATTGGTGACGTTAGGACCAGGAGAGCAGACAGAACGCGTGCCCCCTGGGGTTATGGGAGCTCTGGCTAGAAGTTCCAGCACAGGGGTGGTGTGATCCCATGCGGAACTCTTTGGAGCAGAAACACTCGGACTTGGCCCTCAGAGTTTTTGCTTCAACAATTTGATTTAGTCTGAGACACTGCGCTTTTCACAGGTATTGAGGTGATGCTAACACGCCCGGCCCGAGTTTGAGCACTGCAGTGATGTTCTGATAGGTTAACCCCCGAACGGGACGCAGGACAGTGCCGTGATCCCGCGCACAGCCGTGGAATCGGGTCAGACCGGGTTTGAGTCCCCCCGCCACGTGCCAGCCCCGGATTAGACAGTCTACTAGCCCTCCCGAAGCCGCTTCCTCCTCCGCACAACTGGGACACCAACCAGTAGGGCTTACGTCACTGGGTATTGTGAGGAATAAACACATCCAAGCGAAGCAGTCACCAACCTTATCCTCCGTACTCGCAAGGAGCCGTAACGCGCCCTCGCACGGGGCAGTTACCAGCGCCCGGCCATCCTCTCTACAGGGGTTAGTTAGAAGAACGCCGTCCCCGGGGCAGGAGCAAGGCCGCCCACCCACCGCAGGAATGCGCACGAGCCCCCGGACGCGGCTGCGGTCTTCCCTGATACAAAGTATCGGCACCACCACGTCACCGCGGGTACGCCCACTCCTAGGACAATCGGCTTCCCTCTGCCCACGCCGGACTACAGCGGTCGCCGGCCGGCAGGAGCGCGACGGCGGAGGGCCGGGGCCCTGCATTTCGTCGGGTCCCGGAACGCGGGCAGCTGCCGAGCCGTCCCGGACGCCTGCCCGCTCCACGGGAGCCGGAGCGAAGGGCAGCGCGACCGCAGGAACCGACAGCAAAGCGGCCCCTGCGGGAAGGTCGGGCGCGCGGGGAAGCGGATCCGAGGCCGCGGGGAGGGGCCTCCGCCGGCCACTTACCGGCGGGGAGAGCGGCGCGGCCGAACCCGAAGCTTTAGCAGAAGTCGGCTCCGCGGGGACCGTGTGGTCGCGGGTCCCTCGGGGTCGCAGGAGGACGGGCTGTCCGAGGGCGGCAGAGCCCCCGGTGTCGGAGCGGGCAGCGGGGACGGAGCCGGAGCCGAGGAGGGGCTCCCAGCTCGGGGCGGCCGTAAGCCGCGGTCCGTGGCGCCGTCAGCAAGCGGCGGGGCCGGGAGACCCTCCGTCCTCGTGGAGGAGCGGCGAGGCCGCGCGGCAGGATCCGCGGGGTCTGGAGGCGCCCCACGGGCCGCGCGCCAGAGACAGAAACGCTGGGTCACCGGCCGCGGGGAGCTCGGAGCTCGGCTGCAGACCAGGGAGGTGGGAGGGACCCCCGGCTTTTCTTGAGGTCGCACTGAGGAGTGGGACCGCGAGCTACAGGCTCCTCCGGCTGGAGAGCCAGCCGCCATCTTCATTCCCGTCGTCCACCGCGGTACGGAAAGCGCTCAGGGAACAAAAGCTCCGAGCGCAAAGCCGAGCAGCTCGCTTAGCCCAGACCCTGACCAGGGCACTGCGGTTCCGCCTCCGGCAAAGACAATTGAGAATCACGGCCACAGCCCCTGCCCCAGAAGATCAGCAAGAATGTCCAGCCTAGACCAAGTTCACTGATCAATGAGCTTCCGGAAAGCAACACAGAATTCATGGCTTTTTCTCCATGATTCTTTAGTCTTTCACCATTAAATTTTTTTTTTTTTCGGGACGCCTGGGTGGCTCAGTTGGTTAAGCAGCTGCCTTCGGCTCAGGTCATGATCCCATCGTCCTGGGATCGAGTCCCACATCGGGCTCCTTGCTCAGCAGGGAGCCTGCTTCTCCCTCTGCCTCTGCCTGCCATTCTGTCTGCCTGTGCTCGCTCTCTCCCCCTCTCTCTCTCTGATAAATAAATAAAATCTTTAAAAAAAAAAAAATTTTTTTTTCTATTTTTTGAATTTTTCCTCTTTCTTATTTTAACCTATTTTAATTATTTTATATTATCAATACCTTTTTAAAAATCCTTTTTAATTTTCATTCTTTTAGTCATAGTCTATCCCTTCATTGTATTTAACCTTATGTTTTGTATACATATTTTTTCTTTCTTTAAAATTGGGATGCACTTTCTTCTAACAAACCAAAATATACCCTAAATCTAGAGTATGGCTTTGTTCTATTCTCCAACCTGATCACATTCTCGCCTTCTTTTTTTTTTTTTTCTTTTTTCAACTAACTTATTATCTTATCAATTCTTTTTTTTTTTAATCCTTTTTACTTTGCACGTGCAAAAGTAAAGTTGGTTCAGTGACTCCTTTAGCTCAGGTCATGATGATGAAGTCTTGCATCAGGCTCCTGGCTCAGCAGGGGGTCTGCTTCTCCCTCTGACCTTCCCTCTCTCAAGCTTGCTCACTCTCATTCTCTCTCTCTCTCTTTCAAATAAATCAAATAAAATCTTTTTAAAATTTTTTTTAATTTTTATCTTTACATTCATATTCCATCCCTTCATCATGTTTACCCTTATTTTTGTATATATATAACTTTTTCTTTAAAATTTTGGGAGGCAGTTTCTTCTAATAGACCAAAATACACCCAAAATCAACTGTGTGGCTCTGTTATATTCACCAACTTAATCATTTTTTTTTCCTTTCTTCTCTCCCTCGTTTCCAGCCTCTTCTGATTTGGTTAATGTAAATTTTTCTGGGGTTGTTTTTAGCATCTTGTTCTCTCATTCATCTATTCTTCTATGGACAAAAATGAAAAGACGGAGAAACTCACCTCAAAAACAAAACAAAAAAACAAGAGGCGGTACCAACTGCTTGGGACCTAATCAATACAGACATTAGTAAGATGTCATAACTAGAGTTCAGAATGACAATTATAAAGATGCTAGCTGGACTTGAAAAAAGCGTAGAAGATACTACAGAATCCCTTTCAGGAGAAATGAAATCCCTTTCTGGAGAAATAAAAGAACTAAAATCGAACCAAGTTGAAATTTTTAAAAAGTTATTAATGAGGTGCAATAAAAAATGGAGGCTCTTACTGCTAGGATGAATGAGGCAGAAGAGAGAATTAGTGACATAGAAGACCAAATAATGGAGAATAAAGATGCTGAGCAAAAGAGAGACAAACAACTACTGGACCACAAGGGGAAGAATCAGAGAGAGAAGTGATACCATAAGAAAAAACAATATCAGAATAACTGGGATCCCAGAAGAAGAAGAAAAACAGAGAGGGGCAGAAGGTATGTTGGAGCAAATTATAACAGAGAAATTCCCTAATTTGGGGAAGGAAACAGATATCAAAATCCAAGAGGCACAGAGAACCCCCCTCAAAAATCAATAAAAATAGGTCAACACCCCATTGTCTAATAGGAAAACTTACAAGTCTCAGAGACAAAGAGAAAGCAGCTTGGGACAAGAGGTCTATAACATACAATGGTAGAAATCTTAGACGGCCTATCCACAGAGACCTGGCAGGCCACAAAGGACTGGCATGATATATTCAAAGCACTAAATGAGAAAAATATGCAGCCAAGAATACTATATCCAGCTAGGCTGTCACTGAAAATAGAAGGAGAGATAAAAATCTTCCAGGACCAACAAAAACTAAAAGAATTTGCAATCCAAACCAGCCCTACAAGAAATATTGAAAGGGGTCCCCTAAGCAAAGAGAGTGTGTTAAAGTAATAGACCAGAAAGGAATGGAGACAACATATAGTAATAGTCACCTTACAGGCAATACAATGGCACTAGATGTCTTTCAATAGTTACCTTGAATGTAAATGGGCTAAATGCCCCAATCAAAAGATACAGGGTATGAGAGTTGATAAAAAACAAGACCATCAAATGCTGTCTGCAAGAAACTCATTTTAGTACCAAAGACACCTCCAGGTTTAAAGTGAGGGGTGCCTGGGTGACTTAGTGGGTTAAGCCTTTGCCTTAAGCTCAGGTTACAATCTCAGGGTCCTGGGACTGAGCCCCACAGGTGGCTCTCTGCTCAGCAAGGAGCCTGCTTCCCGCTCTCTCTCTCTGCCTGCCTCTCTGCCTACTTGTGATCTCTCTCCCTGTCAAAGAAATAAATAAAATCGTAAAATAAATAAATAAATAAATAATAAAGTGAGGGGGTAGAAAACCCTTTACCACACTAATGGACATCAAAAGAAGGCTGCAGTGGCAATCCTTATATCAGAAAAATTCAGTTTTAAGCCAAAGACTATAATAAGAGATAAGGAAGGACACCATGTCATACTTAATGGGTCTGTCCAACAAGAAGATCTAACAGTTTTAAATATCTATGCGCCTAACATGGAATCAGTCAATATTTGTTAAACCAAATATAACAAAATCAAAGAAACACATCAACAATAACACAATAATATAGGGGACTTAAATACCTCCCCCTCACTGAAATAGACATATCAATCTAAGCAAAAGATCAACAAGGAAATAAAGGCATTAAGTGACACACTGGATCAGATGGACATAACAGATACATTCAGAACATTCCATCCCAAAGCAACTGAATACACATCCTTTTCTAGTGCACAAGGAACATTCTCCAGAATAGATCACATCCTGGGTCACAAATCAGGTCTCAACTGATACCAAAAGTGGAATAATTCCCTGCATATTTTCTGACCACAATACTTTGAAACTAGAACTCAGCCATAAGAGGAAAGTAGGGAGGAACTCAAGTATATGGAGGCTAAAGAGCATCCTACTAAAGAATGAATGGGTCAACCAAGAAATTAAAGAATTTTAAAAATTCATGGAAACAACTGAAAATGAAAATACAAGTGTTCAAAATATTTGGGATGCAGCAAAGGAAGTCCTGAGAGGAAAGTACATAGCAATACAAGACTTTCTCAAAAAAACAAGAGAGGTCTAGAGCGTATCATGCTTAGCGAAATAAGTCAAGCAGAGAAAGACAACTATCATATGATCTCCCTGATATGAGGAAGTGGTGATGCAACATGGAGGCTTAAGTGGGTAGAAGAAGAATAAATGAAACAAGATGGTATTGGGAGGGAGAGAAACCATAAGTGACTCTTAATCTCACAAAACAAACTGAGGGTTGCTGGGGGGAGGGGATTTGGGAGAAGGGGGTGGGATTATGGACATTGGGGAGGGTATGTGATTTGGTGAGTGCTGTGAAGTGTGTAAACCTGGTGATTCACAGACCTGTACCCCTGGGGATAAAAATATATGTTTATAAAAAATAAAAAATTAAAAAAAAAAAAACCCAAGAGAGGTCTCAATACCCAACCCAACCCTACACCTAAAGGAGCTAGAGAAAGAACAGCAAAGAAAGCCTAAACACAGCAGGAAAAGAGAAATAATAAAGATCAGAGCAGAAATCAATGAAATAGAAACCAAAAGAGCAGTAGAACAGATCAATGAAACTAGGAGCTGGTTCTTTGAAAGAATTAATAAAGCCAATAATTCTTTGAAAGAATTAATAAAACCAATAAACCCAGACTTATCAAAAAGAAAAAAGACCCAAATTAATAAAATCATGAATGAAGGAGGAGAGATCACAACCAACACCAAAGAAATACAATTATAAGAACATATTATGAGCAACTATGCACCAGCAAATTTGACAATCTGGAAGAAATAGATGCATTCCTAGAGACGTATAAACTACCAAAACTGAACCAGGAAGAAGTAGAAAACCTGAACAGACTCACAACCAGTAAGGAGATTGAAGCAGCCATTAAATATCTCCCAACACTGGTGCCTGGGTGGCTCAGTGGGTTAAGCCTCTACTTTCAGCTCAGGTGATGATCTCAGGATCCTGGGTTTGAGCCCCACATTGGACTGTCTGCTCAGCAGGGAGCCTGCTTCCCCCCTCTCTCTGCCTGCCTCTCTGCCTACTTGTGATCTCTCTCTGCCAAATAAATAGGTGACATCTTTGGGGGAAAATTCCCAATAAACAAGAGCCCAGGGCCAGATGGCTTCCCAGGGGAATTCTACCAAACATTAAAAGAAACATTAATACCTACTCTCCTGATACTGTTCCAAAAAATAGAAATGAAATAAAAATGTCCAAACTCATTTTATGAGGCCAGAATTACCTTGATCCCAAAACCAGACAAAGACCCCGCAAAAGGAAGAATTACAGAACAATATCCCTGATGAACATGGATGCAAAAATTTTCATCAAAATACTAGCCAATAGGAACTAACAGTACATTAAAAGGATTATTCACCACGACCAAGTAGGATTTATTCCTGGGCTTCAAGGTTGGTTCAACATCTGTAAATCAATTAATGTGATACAATACATTAATAAAAGAAAAAACAAGAACCAAATGATACTCTCAGTAGATACTGAAAAAGCATTTGATGGTATAGCATCCTTTCTTGATCAAAACTCTTCATAGTACAGGCATAGAGGATACATACTTCAATATCATCAAAGCCATCTATGAAAAACCCACAATGAATATCATGCTCAATGGGGAAAAACTGAGAGCTTTTCCCCTGTCCACTATCACCACTGCTATTCAACATAGTACTAGAAGTCCTAGCCTCAGCAATCATATGAACAAAAAGAAATAAAGAGTGTCTGAACTGGCAAAGAAGTCAAACTCTCATTCTTTGCAGATGGTATGATACTCTATGTGGAAAACCCAAAGACTCCACTCTGAAACTACTAGAACTCATACAGGAATTTAGTAAAGTGTCAGGATATAAAATTAATACACAGAAATAACTTGCATTTCTATACACCAACAGCAAGACAGAAGAAAGTGAAATTAAGAAGTCAATCCCATTTACAATTGGACCCAAAACCATAAGATTCCTAGGAATAAATGTAACCAGAGAGGCAAAGAATCTGTACTCAGAAAACTATAGAATACTCATGAAGGAAATTGAAGAAGGCAGAAACGGAAAAACATTCCATACTCATGGATTGGAAGAACAAATATTGTGAAAATGTCTATGCTAGCTAGAGCAATCTACACATTGAATGCAATCCCTATCAAAATACTATCAGCTTTTTTCAAACAAATGGAACAAAGAATCCTAAAATTTATATGGAACCAGAAAAGACCTTGAATAGCCAGAGGAATACTGAAAAAGAAAGTCAAAGTTGGTGGCATCCAATTCCAGACTTCAAGCTCTATTACAAAGCTGTCATCATCAGGACAGTATGCTACTGGCACAAAAACAGACACATAGCTCAATGAAACAGAATAGAGAGCCCAGAAATGGGCCCTAAATTCTATGGTCAATTAATCTTCGACAAAGCAGGAAAGAATGTTCAATGGGAAAAAGACAGTCTCTTCAACAAATGGTGCTGGGAAAATTGGACAGCCAGCTGCAGAAGAATGACACTGGACCATTTCCTTACACCACACACAAAAATAGACTCAAAATGGAGTAAAGGCCTCAATGTGAGACAGGAATCCACCAACATCCTTGAGGAGAACACAGGCAACAACCTCTTCAACCTCAGCCTCAGCAACTTCTTCCTAGAAACGTTGCCAAAGGCAAGAGAAGCAAGGTCAAAAATGAACTATTGGGACTTCATCAAGATCAAATCTTCTGCACAGCAAAGGAAAGTCATTAAAACCAAAAGACAACTGACATAATGGGAGAAGATATTCACAAATGACATATCAGATAAAGGGCTATCATCCAAAATTTATAAAGAACTTACCAAACTAAACATCCAAAGAACAAATAATCCAATCAAGAAATGGGCAGAAGACATGAACATATTTCTGCAAAGAAGACATCCAGATGGCCAACAGTCACATGAAAAAGTGTTCAACATCACTCAGCATCAGGAAAATACAAATCAAAACCACAATGAGATACCACCTCACACCAGTCAGAATGGCTAAAATTAACAAGTCAGGAAATGACAGGTGTTGACAAGGATGCAGAGAAAGGGGAACCCTCCTACGCTGTTGGTGGGCATTCAAACTGGTGCAACCACTCTGGAAAACAGCATGGAGGTGCCTCAAAAAGTTGAAAATAGAGCTACCCTATGACCCAGCGATTGCACTACTGGGTATTAACCCTAAAGATAAAAATGTAGTGGTCCAAAGGGGCACGTGCACCCGAATGTTTATAGCAGCAATGTCCACAATAGCCTAACTATGGAAAGAACCTAGATGTCCATCAACAGATGAATGGATAAAGAAGATGTGATAGATATACACAATGGAATACTATGCAGCCATCAAAACAACCAAAATCTTGCCATTTGCAATGATGTTAGTGGAACTAGAGAGTATTATGCTGAGTAAAATAAGTCAATCAGAGGAAAACAGTTATCATACAATCTCTCTGATATGAGGAATTTGAGAAACAATAGGACCACAGGGGAAGGAGGGAAAAATTAGACACGATGAAACCAGGGAGGGAAATAAACCATAATCTCAGGAAACAAACAGTGTTGCTGCAAGGCAGGGGGTGGCAGGGACGGGATGACTGGGTGATGGACATTGGGGAGGGTATGTGCTATGGTGAGTGCTGTGAAGTGTGTAAGACTGATGACTCACAGTACCCCTGAAACCAATAACACATTATATGTTAATAAAAATTTTAAAAAAAGAAACACACAAAAAAATCACCTGTCTACTCAGGAAAGTCAGTATCGACCATTAAAGAGAAAATCACTATAACCAAATGAGGTTTTCTAAAAATAAAGACAGAGTGCTATTTAGGATACCACATACAATCCAAATTTTCCTTTGAAGGAAAGAGTCTAGTGAAATCTCTTTTTGACATCAGTGGGCATTCCAGGCAGTTCTGGGAGCCTAAAAGCATCTCTGATGACTGGAAAGAAAAACCTCAGCCAAAGGGATTGCTCAGTCCTGCCCCTCAAATGTGCTGGCCCACTGAGTCTCCATGCCAGTCTTTCCAAGCAGAGGAAGTGAATTTGTGATTTCCTTCCCATACCAGTCTCTCTGAACAGAGTGAGGGCAATCCCCTGTGGACCCCACACGGGCCTCTGACTCACATTCTGGGCTTCATTAACAAGAGCATTTGGATGGGTAAGGCCTCAAGGGACCAAGAACCAAAATAGAAAGTAAAAGCCGGCTCCAAAAGGCACAAGAGCACCGGGAGACTTCAGGCCAACTTGTCCCCCGTTTCTTGCTGGAACACACACCTCGGAATTCCCCCCTGCCATGGTCTGCTCCCCATTCCCATGGGGTTCTGGCAGTTGGAGGCAGCCCTCAGCAAGGCAATATCTCTATGGAGATGGAGAAAGCTCTGGATAGGGGAGATCTAAAAGAGTCCCACTGCTTTTGAAGGCAGTTTAGCTGGAACAGGGGAGCCAGCATCTAGTTAGCGAACACTGAGCACTAAGCACTTGTCAGACACGATGACCGACGCCTGGGGCCGACAGCTAACACAACAGCTGGGTCTGCCTTCAAGAAGGCCCTCCAGGAGCTTCCTAGGACATTTGGTTGCTAGGGAGATGGGATATTCTGTGTGTCTTTGTGAGATGAGACACAGGAAATCCTGAGAGGGGCTTCGGGGGCTTTCACTGGTTTCCACGCAATAGGAGTGGAAAACAGAAAGAACCACCACTCACGCTCCTCCCTCAGAGCTCTGGAGAACAGCAGCCACCCGGGCCTTCCTCTCCAGGAGGCCCCCGTGGGGCAGCAAACCCAGACCTCCACATCCAAGGGAGCCGGTCACCTAGGAAACAGCATGAAAGAAACAAGGAAAACTGGGTCTTTGATAACACGTGGGCATTTCCACCTCACAAAGTGGCGCTCAAAGTCAGGCGAGCAGAGAACGTGGTATCTCACATTTGCTTAGCACTGTGTTCTTTCCCGAAAGTCTCTACATCCAACTAAAGAAATATTTATGACACCCCTAACAGAAGTCAAGCATTTGGAACCATTGCCTTATCATAATCTGGTACCTACCCTATGCATTAGTCACTCCTGTCAGGAAGTGAATCTGAGAAATCATGAGTTTGGTCCAAATCCAAACTGAAAGAGTATGAGCAGAATTAAGTTCCCAGGTTCTATTAAACCTCCGATATTTACTATGATGCCTCCAAGCCAGTTGCCCACAGGCAACCTCAGAGGAGAACATCTCTTTTGCGTAGATGTCATGAACAGTGTGAGTCTCATATAGCACCTGGAGAAATGGTGAGGGACGGACATCAGTTGAACATCTGTGTGCTGTGCCCTTTCAGACACACTCCCTGCAAACAGCTGCGAAGTTCCCTCAGATTCGTATGTCAAAGGCCCAACTCCCAGTACCTCAGAATGTGGCCATGTGGGCAGATAGGGCCTTTAAAGAGGCCGTTAAGGTAAAATGAGGTCATGTGGGTAGACTCTTCACATGACACAACAGATGTCCTCATGAGACAATCACCGGGAATTCAAGGAGAAAGGCCCTCAGGAGAAACCCACTCGGCGGACGCCCTGGTCTTGGACGACAAGTCTCCAGAACGGGGAGGAAAATAGATTTCTGTTGTATAAGCCACCCAGTCTGTGGTATTTTGCTACAGCAGCCCTAGAAAACTCATAATACACTACCTCACTTTATTTTTATAATCTCTGTAAAAGTAGGTGTAATATCTTTTTTTTTTTTTTTTTTTTGGAGGTGATGAATCAGAGGCCCAGAAAGGTAAAGCCACTTAAAGCCACTTAAAGAAGGTCCCACAGCCAGCAAGTGGCAGAGCCCAAAACCGTCTGATTGTAAATCGTCTTCTCTTTGGACGCCCCACCTGGCCTCTCAGGCACACTCGGTTCTGACTCTGAACCCCTCTGTGCCCTGTTCCAATGTATCAGGCTTAGAAATTCCCACGAGGATGAAAACACCAACAGAGAACACCACACAGGAACCTGCGCTGGGGATTCCTGAGACACAAGACTGAGTAGAGCTGCTGGAGCCAGAAGAACTGCAAATAACTATGATATTTGCAGAAAAGTAAGGACACCAGTTTCCCTCTGTGAACCACAAGGCTTTTAAGCTGAAGGAAATTCTCACACTTTTTTTTTTTTTTTTCCAGCCGAGGAAGATTGACCACATTTTTTGGGTTCAGAAGACCAAAGGCTGATCATGGATTTTTAGCTGGAAAACCTCCCAGAGAGCCCTCTGCATACCTGTGTCCTACTTCATCATTAGCAGAGTGGGTGACAAGGCTTAGTTTGCAAACTGCGCTCTTCAAATGTGCAAAGAAATGTAACTTCTGTACCTCGGCTTCTATTTCATGCAATATTAGTTCCACCTGTTGACAGAAAATTTGACCTAGACCCTTGAGGTGAAAAGGTGTCCCTTCAAGTCTAAAGCTGGTCATTTCTGTAAGCCCCTCCTCCCACTCTCCACACCCAGGTGGCAGCTGACATCCCCTATACCTTCATTCCATCATGGGCACTTGCTAGAAGTCTCAGACCCCATCGGGTTTCCAGCTGGGGTCTTTGTGTTTCCCTCTGTCCTCTACAGGTCCACAGGCGTCACTCAGCTGGTTCTGAGCCCTTCCTCCTGCGGGATCCTCCAGGCTGTGCCGCATTGGGCCCAACCATGGTAACCCGCAATGGCCCTATCTCCCCTCCCCGGGACACAGCGGCCCCTCTGATGGCAAAATGTGGCTTAATTCCCACTCTGGGCTGAGATGGGTGTTACGTTTCTTGCCCAGAGTGGGGAGGCCAGCTTGAGCCCTCTTCTATGATCACTGACCTTGCCCTCAAGGTCCCTGCTCCCGCCTATTCTCCCCTGGCCTTAACTGGTCCCCGGGGCCAGGACCCTTGGGGAACAATCCCTCGTTTTTGAGCAGATGATGAAAAGTGACTCAACTCTTACAGGTCAAAACTTGGGCTCCTTTAAAACCATGGTCTCTGTTTTCAGGTTTAAGAATTTCTAAGATCCTGATTTCTCACCTCAAAAATGCACCAGATTCTGCCTCCCCTTTACAGGGAAATTATAGGGACGACGGGAACGTGGGGCAGAAAAGCCAGGAACTGGATTCTTTGCTATATTCTGGGAAACCCCTGCCCAGTAGGATCAGGCTACTGACTGAGAGAGGCAAAGTACAGGGATAGTACGGAATTGCAAAGGGAGAAAAATGCTCTACTATCGTCAAAATCTAATCACCACAGTGTCATTGGTATGTTACCTTATTGTGTATTCTGTTATAATAACATAGTTGGTACAGCGTACATAATATGCAGTAATCGTTACATGTCATCTCACTGTGCACACCTCTCCCTCCTCACCCTCTCCCTTGTCCCTCTCGGACACTGCGTCTGCACTGTCAAGCCCCACACCCCACACGCGCTGCCGGGCAAGCTTGGGGAGGGGGGCTGCCTCGCAGGCTCTGTTCCCTGCCGCACCGACCTGCGCACGGCGGGACGGTCCAGGCCACCACAGACGTGAGTCTTAGTGGAAGGGGGACGGGGGCGACCGGGCTGGCACCACGCCCCTTGCCTCGCAGAGACCCCCGAAGGCTGTAGCTCAAGGACCCAGAACCTTGAAGGGAAGCGCTGCGGACCTTGGCATCTGCGTGTGTCCGTCTGCGTCTGCATATCTGCCTCGGGGGCCGCTGGCTGGGGGGTGTCAGACAGGGCCGCTGCCCCGTGGTGGAGGGCTTCCCGGGGGAGGCGCCCTGTCCCGAGGCCCGCTGCTGCCCGCCCCGCCGCCCAGACGCTGCCCCCGCGGCCGCCTCTGTCCACTCTGCTCTGGAGAGGCGGGGCCGCACTGGGCAGGGACAGGGCCCATCAGGGCCAGCTGCACTTCACCGTCTTTGGGGGGGTCGGGGGGCAGCACCTTGAAGTCTGGGCAGGGACGGCGACCCGCGGGGATAGCCCTTCCCTGGCACGCGCGGCTCTCTGTGCGCTCCCCGCGTCTCCGCTCCCTCCGCCCCGCTTTGGTCATGGGTGTCCCTGAAGATCCTTCCCAACTTCACGGCAGCGACCGTTCACGGGCTCTCGGGACTCCGCGCAAGAGTCGAGTCCAGCCTGGCGAGCCGGCCGCCCTCCCAAGAGGCCCCGAGTTCGGTCCCGGCACCACACCAGCGCCTGCCCACCGGCCAGCCCACGCGAAACAAAAGCTCGGGTGTCCTCTGGCGCCCGCCCCCCCCCCCCCCGCCAGAGTGGACACGCGCCCGCGGAGAGAGCGCAGGTGCCTGCGCGTCCGCCCGTCCGGTCAGTGCCCGTGCACCGCGCAAAGACGCAAGCCAAGCCCTGTGCGCTCTAGGGTTCGCGCCCTGATGCGGGAGACCCACCGCAAACACCCGCGGCTGCATGAGTGTCCGGCTTGTGCAGGACACCAGCGAACGAATGAGCCAACGCCTGAGCTTGCAAACACAGCGAAGCGGAGATCCAAAAGCAGCGGTCCCTGAAGGCCCCGCCACTACTTTAGTCTCGACACCTAGAGCCCAGCCAGCAGCAGAGGCTCGTGCCTGGCGCTACGGGCACGTGCGAGCGGACACTAATTCACCCCCAGACCCCTTTCCAGCGGCTTATCTTGGGGCTAGCGAGCGGCATGGCATTGAAATTATAGGCAGCCTTGTCGGAATACGCGGCTCTCTCTGAGACCACCATCCTGAAGCCTGGAGGCTGGCCTTGGGGATACCAGTGAAAGACCCGTGGAGCGACATGGTCGCCCCAGGGAGGTGCAGGCATAAACATTTAATGATGGCACATGGGGAGAAGCACCGTGACAGGGGCGCGTGCACAGGGAAGTGGAGGCAGGAGGGACAGGTTACCTCTCCAGGGGTGCGGAGGGTGATCAACAGGGGAGGGAGGGAGTGTTCCTAAGACGTCCTTTGAGTGGAACCTTGATTGAAGTTTAACAAAAAGTTGGAAACAGCAGGTATGTTCCCAGCAGAGAAGGAGGCAAGAACAAAGGCAGAGCAGGGTGAAGGGCAAACCCAGAGTGCAGGGGTGGCCAGCGGTGCAGGGGTGCCAAGCGGTGCAGGGTGCTGCGGGAGGAGGGCAGGCCAGCCAAAGGATGCTAAGGCCAAAGTGGACCCTGTAGTCCATGATTTTAGGAGGCTGCTGGCAAAGAATCCAGAAACTTGCATTTAAATTCAGATGCAGCTTCTGAAAGACATGCCCAGCAAAGCTGCCCTGCAAGGTGGGACAGGGATGGCTGCGTGGCCTGGACCACCAGGGCTGGGCTAGCCGTTAGGAATGCAGCCTTTTGAGAGGGCTACCTGGTGGGAAGCCAAGAAAGGAAAGACAGGAGTGGAACCAGTTTCTGGCTCAGGCAGACCAACAGGAGAGGAGGGCCCCAAGCCCCAGCTCAGGTGCTGCTGACCAACCCGGACAGCACTGCTGCGGGAGCTACGTTCTGGAAAGGTGGGATCCTGGGTGAGGACCCTTCTGCTTCTCTTTTGGAGGTACCGTCCTTTCCCCTTAGAGTCTACAACCCATACCCTACCCTTCAGCAACAGGTGCAGGGCACAGCCAAACAAGGCCCTTTTGTCTGCAGTGGGAGTTGCCGGGCCTCTGAAGAATGCGGTCCACCCCTCATGGGGAAGCATCTGTGTTCTCCACATGGGACTCGAGTGAGAATCTCGCCTTCTGTGTCTCCGAGCAGGAGGGATGTCTCCGCCTCCATTCCTGTGTGTGTCAGAAGCTTCAGCTGTGAGGGGTGTTCCCTGATTCCTTACCAAGTCTCAGGTCTGGCGGATGAGCCACAGACCCCTCGCAGCAGGTAAACACCTGGGACCAGGTCCATTCACAAGGGCACTGAGTCTCCATTGCTCTTAGCTCGCCCACACACAGGCCTCCAGGAAGACGGGGCAGGTGTGCACAGAGCTCTCCACCCTGCCCCGCCGCACCCTGTCTTGGGCTTCCCGATTTACTTCCTCATGGGATTTCCCGTGTCATACATCTGCACGCTTGCCCCCTCCCTCACCCTTGCCTGGCGGACACACCTGTCATCCCAGCTCCCCAGGTGCAGCGGGACCAGAACTTGCTGCCTGGGACGGGGCCTTCATTCCCTTGGCATCCTGCCTCCGGCCCCTGGCCGTGCTCCAGCCCCACCTTGGCAGGGAGGGAGCAGAGTGGGTCAGAAGCAAGGGAGAGAGGAAACAGCACACGGGAAGGAGGGGTCAGAAGGAAGAACCCAGAAGAGCAGCAGGGGAAAGGGAGGGAAGAGGAAGAGGAAAAATGCTTCGGCCACAGCAGGACGAAGGGGAGACGGGGTATAAAGACAGCTGAGTGGGGAGGCCCGGGACAGCAGCAGGAGGAAGAGGATGGGGCTGCGGACCAAGAGGAAAGGGGACGGCCAGCAAGAGCAACAGCAGAAACCTTACTTTGTCCTGGCCTAGTGCTTCTCAAACTTTAGTGTGAATCAAAATCACTTGGGGGGGTGTCATCTGGGGGGCTCAGTTGGTAAAGCGTCTGACTCTTGATTTTGACTCGGGTCATGATCTCAGGGTTCTGAGATCAAGCCCACGTCAGGCCCCTTGCTGGGACTGAGCCTGCTTACGATGCTCGCTCTCGCGCTCGCTCTGCCCCTCCCCCCACCTGTTTGCATGTTCTTGCTCGCTCTCTAAAGAAAGAAAGAAAGAAAGAAAAAGAAAGAAATCACTTGGCTTGCTTGTTGAAATACAGATTCCTGGCCCCTAATGCAGACTTCTGATGCCTTAGGTCTGAGCAGGCCCTGGAAATTTGTTGTTTTTTTAGCAAGCAGCCCTGGAGCTTCAGATGAAGGCATTAAGAAACGCTGCCCTGAGAACCCCTTATGGCACATAGGGCACTATGGCAGTTACCCTCAGGATGTCATATTTTAAATGCTCAACTTTGGAACTCAGCTGCTGTACCACCAATGCAAATCAGGACTCCGGTGTCAGGCTGGCTCTGCTCTCCAGCCACCTGCAGAAATCGGGAAGGCTGGCAGATGCTTCCTGATTACCGGAGTCTCATCTGTGGCGTGGAAGGTTAAACTAGACCATCTCTCAAGATCCTATTTTAATAGGATCCTAGAAGGATCCTACTTTCCTGAAAGGTGATGGCCCTTCAGATCTAGCTAGCTGGATTCTGTATTTGGAAACCAAAAAACTTGCCCCAAATTCCTCCTCCTTCTAGCCATAGGTGTGAGACACAAGTTGCCTGTTTAAACACAGATTTTAGGAACCGATTCTGTGCTCTACAACCTGCTTTAAAGTTGATGCCACTATGTTAAATTAGGTGTGTAATTTTTTATTCACATCTTTCCTTGGAATATCTCCAATTCTTTGCAAGGGAGATTACTTGTAAATCGGTAAAGCGCGGGAGTCAAGGTCAAGGTGTCAGCAGGCTTGGTTTCTCGTAAGGACTCGGAGCTTGCAGTGGCCTCCTGCGTGCTGTGTCCTCACATGACCTTTCCTCTGTGCCGCATCCCTGGCATCCCTCTGTCTGTGCAGATTTCCCCTTGCGAGAATTCAGTCATACTGGAGGAGGACCCACCCCAACCGCCTCAATTCTGTTTCCTCCCTCCTTATTAAAGGCCCCACCTCCAAATAAAATCACATTCTGAGGTACTGGGGGCTGGGGCGTCAGTGCATGCCTCTGGGGTGGGTCACCAGCCAGGGGCCAGCAGGTGGCTTTACACGAAAATGACCCAGCAAGGGATAATGATAATCACCTAGGGTGAAAAAAAAAAAAAAGAAGAAGAAGCTTATTCCTTCTTGAGAACTCGAAGTGGAGCGTACAAAGAAAAGCAGGTGGTCAGACATGGGGAGAAATGCTGACCTGGTGTCTATCCGCAGCCTCTTCTGCTCTCCCTGATGCCTCCCCGCAGCGCTCAACGTCCCCTCACTGGGTGTGCTCTAGAATGAGAAGGAGTCTCTCAGCAGTGCTAAATTCCCAAGCATTTTTCTCTCCAGGCAGTGCCCTGATTCATCATCTCTTGAACACCTAGTTCCTTGTTTCTGGTTTACTAAAAAGGAAAGACCTCCCACATTGACCTTTGAAAATGGCTTCTATTTGGAAGCTTGGAAACACCAAGAGTAGGAAACAATGTTACCATGTTCTGCCGTGAGGTACAAACTCTATTCTGTGTTCTGTTCTAGTTCCCTTTCCTGTGGTACAAACCACCCCGAACTTAAACAAAACAAAACAAAAACACTGTATTATACTCACATACTCTGTGGGTGAGGAGTTCAAAATGGGTCAGCTTGTCTCAGCCACAATGTCTGGGCTCTGCTGAGAAGACTTGAAGCATTAGGGTTACTTGACCTTAGGAGATGGGAGTCCTGCATGCCTGCTGGTCAGTGCCGGCCGTTGGCTGGAGGCCCACACGGGGCCCTGCCATGTGGCTGCTCGGGCTTCAGGGCAGGGTGCCTGGCCTTAAGACAGAGCACCCAAAGGAACCAGACAAGATGTTTTATCAGCATTCACGATCTAGCCTCGTTTCTGCCGTGGGTCATGCACCAGCTGGAACTCGAGGAAAGGGAGCAGACTCTGCTCCTCCCGGCAGAGGTGTTCAAGATCATGTGGTAGGGAAGCAGGAGATACTGTGGTGACCATCTTTGGAAAATACAATCACCAAAGTTCACCCTCAGGCCACAGTACTTCACAGCCTTCCCACTGGCAAAATGCCTACCTCCCCTGCTCCGAGACCACTGAGCCCCGTCCCATCGTCATCCCGGTTCAAGGCAGTCAAGGCAGATCCAGGTGTGTGGAGTTATTCAGGGGCACAGCCGAGTCCCCCTCCTCCTGTCTATATGGCGGTGACCTAAGTGACCAGCCCCCATCCCATATGCAGTGGCTGTGGACACATGGGGGGGAATAAGAGACACACCATGCCACGGGTCCCTAAATGATTCTGAACTCGAGCAAGGCACAGACGACCAGCTCCTAATTAGGGCTCAACCCTGCCCCTCTGTTCTCTGGCTTTGTTCTCTTCCGGGTCCTCATTCCTTTGCCTGAGTTTGACCTTGACTTTGCTGCTGAGTGGTTGTCTCAACCACCTCCCTGCCTGTACCAGCTGAGGGGTTCAAAGGTCTCTTTTCCTTTTGCGCTGTTTCTTCGCTTTTAGTCCAAGCTGGTACAATTCTTTTAAAAACTTTGAGCACTTCTTGGGTGTTGATTATAATGTACTCCATTAGACAAAAAGGTGTGGCCACAAATCTCTCAAAGACAGACCTTTCTTGACCTCTGGCTCGACGTGCTGCTGTGGAACCCTGCCTCAAGACTTTCAGAAACCCCAATAGTGAACAGCGAGAGAGGAATTTTCTGGAGGAGAGCTTTGTCGAGTTAGGGCACAGGAGTCTGACATCATTAAGCCCAGGTAACAAACTAATGGAGGTGACCCAGCCCAAGGAAGTCACACCACTGGCGAGGGTGGATTTATACACCTGAGAATCTTGACTACTGGAATTGTCGGATGAAGAAAACAAACTCATTATGAAAGAGACATTTCAGGATGTATGGCCACAATAACAAAGATGAGCATACAAGAAACCACCAGCAGTGAGTGATGCTTTTAAAATAACACTCACACATGGCTTTTTACTAAACATGGGAGGGGGGAGTACTTCTAAATGGAAAAACCTGGGGGACGTCAACTTAATGAATCAAAATGACCTGCATCCACGAGACTCTGCCACCTTGTGCCTCCTGGATGTGACCAATGGACCAGGAAGGGTACAACATCACGTGTGCAGAATTCCCATCAACAAGGAGCGGAGTCTGAACCCAATCAAGCATGAGGAAACAATTAGATTAGCAACATTTGAAAAAAGGGCTGCTTGAACTCCTCAAAAGTGTCAGAATGATATGAGAAATTTTTTTTAAAGCCTCAGAAACCATTCTAGATTTAAAAAAAAAATAGGACAGTTAATGAAGTGAATAATTCTTGGTTCTATTCTGGATTGGAAAAAATGATTAAAACATTTAAAAGTATAATTGGAACATTTGAGTTTGGTCTAGATGTTAGATAATATTACGTTTCAGTGTTAGATTTCCTGAATGTGATATTTATATGTTTATCTGGGACAATGTCCTTGTGCTTAGAAGACATGCATGAAAACATTAAAGATAATAATAATTGAATTCTCTATGAAAAAGACTCTTAAATGGCTCTCCAAAAAAAATATTTGTGTAACCATGCACATGTGTGGACAGAAAGACATAAAGCAACTGGCAAACGGTAACAATTGACCAATCTGGATAAAGAGTAAATGGATGCACATTGTGCTCTTCTTGCAACTTTTCTGTAGGTTTCAATTTTTTTAAAAAGTTAAAGGAAAATATTACCAACTGTAAAAAGTAAGTAGCACATACCGTGTTAATTAATCCTATGAACTCGCACAGTTGAGCTGGGCCTTCCTCTCTGCAGGCTTCTTACTACCCACTTCAGGCCAGGCACAGTGAGATGAGAAAACTCTCCCAAGGCGCAAAGAAAAGTGTTCAAGTGTCCGACAAGCAGAAACCAGAAAGCCAGAGTCCTTCTGCTTACATCCACATATCTCCTTCACCTGGACTTAATAGAAAAATTCAAATAAAGGGTTCTGCTCCTTTTTGTATCCATGCGTAATCTGCTACATAGATGAAAAGGTATATTCTGTCAGGAAGAGAATATAAAAAAAATCTAAAAAATGAGCTTAGGTGTGCTGAGGGTGGGAATCACGTTGATATTTATATCCATTGGTTGTTGCTTTTCATTCCTTTGATGTTTGGCCAGGGGGAGGGTGAGAAAAGAGATTCACGCCCCAACCAACAATTTAGGGAGTCCTGGAGCGGAACGCTGCTTGGACTTTGGTATCTCTCAGCTACACATTCTCCTTCCCTTCGTTTATCACCCGTGTGTCACCACCTCCCACAAAGGCCAGCCATCTGGCACCTCTGGGCCACTGGCCAGCCCAGGTCTTTTGGACCCAACCTCATGCCCATGGCAAGTTTCCGTGTGACTTACAACCATGAAGGAAAGGAGATCGGGGAGGTGATTCAGTCAGACCACTATGGAGCCAGAAGAGAGCTCTGTCATTCTATAGGACCAAACCCAGTCCCCATCCAGGCTTCCTAGGCTCAGGGCTCAGGTGTGAGCTTTTCTCTCGCTTCCTTAAGAGGTGGACACATTCAAGTTCTGCTTTTGCAACTAAGAGTCTACGTGTGGATTTTATGTGTAATACGTTAAATAGTAGCTTTAGAAACCTATTAAGTTTTCTGGTTGACCTTAAAAAATTGCCTTGTTGTGGAAGAGATATCGACCACCCAAGGAAACAGAGCCTGGTATGGGCTGAGCATCTGTAACTCCAAGGTATCATCAGACACAAGATGCGGACACAGAGGGTTGCCTGGGACAGTCACAGACTCTCCACCAAGAAAAAGCACATCATGGGGAGGACAGTGGTACAGGAAGTGCTAATAGAGATCTTAGAAAGGTCAATTGATAGAGAAGTCTCCCGCTGGCAAGAGGGCGCGGGATTTTGTGCAGCCAACGTAGAGACATACAACACAGAGATGGTAGTTCTCTTTCTGCTCTGCTTCAGGGAGAAGAATTAGGCACAAGAATGACAGAAGAGAATGGTCTGATCCACTCACCTCTCGTGACATCCAGTTCATTCCTATGTACACGCACCCCACCACCGTGCCACACACATGATCATTTCTCTGGTAACACAGGAGCTAAAACCAAGTCGTAACTGCCGTCTTGAAGGCATTGAACACTCTGTGAACTGTGCACCAAGCTCTGTTTAAGGTTAGTATTTCTTCAAGTCACAGGAAGAAGAAAAAGCAAAGGTTGTTACCTTTATCGGTACATCTTAGCTCTAAAAATAATTTTAGTGTTATCCCTACAGTGTGCTGGGTAGACGCAGAGACACGGAAGTGAGTGACATGCAGTCCCTTCTCTCCAGCTGCTCCTGTGCATGGGGATGAAACCGGGGTCGCGAACCAGTAAAAGAGGAGAGATGGACAATCCAGAATAGATAGAGGACGATGCCCGAGGCAGGCGGCACCCCAGTGAGTATGGGAAGAGAGAGGATCCGTACCTAGAGTCTAGAGGGGACATCTCCCCCACAGAGACAGGAGGAATGGAGGAGAGAGTAGATAATGACGCGGTGTATACACAAACAAGTCCCCAATATTGTGACTCTCAGTTTGTGCTGGAACCACTTTGGGCCTTGCTGGATTTGTCACCAGCACAGTCTCAGAAGTTTCCAAAGTGGGTAGCTTATATTGAGAGAGAGAGAGAGAGAGAGAGAAGAATCATTAGATTAAGGACTTGTGTAGGGAATTTCCTTATTTACAGTTAGGAGTTATTTCTTTAAAGAAGGCATCCTCTGGGGCGCCTGGGTGGCTCAGTGGGTTAAGCTCTGACTTCAGCTCAAGTCATGATCTCAGGGTCCTGGGATCAGGCCCCGCATGGGGCTCTCTGCTCAGCAGGGAGCCTGCTTCCCCCCTCCTCTCTCTCTGCCTGCCTCTCTGCCTGCTTGTGATCTCGGTCAAATAAATAAAAAAAATCTAAAAAAAAAAAAAATCTTTTAAAAAAAGGCATCCTCGGGGCGCCTGGGTGGCTCAGTGGGTTAAGCCGCTGCCTTCGGCTCAGGTCATGATCTCAGGGTCCTGGGATCGAGTCCCGCATCGGGCTCTCTGCTCAGCAGGGAGCCTGCTTCCTTCTCTCTCTCTCTGCCTGCCTCTCAGTGTACTTGTAATTTCTCTCTGTCAAATAAATAAATAAAATCTTTAAAAAAAAAAAAAGGCATCCTCTGTAGATATCTTCTTAATTGTTACAATAAATGTCACTGAAGTTAACATTTCTCATAAAAATTCCACTGTTTTTTAAGAAAGTAACTGATTGTTTATAGAACAAGATAAGGCAATGAATTACTGAAGTTATTCCCAAAACATAAAGAGATAAATCCTGAAAATGGACTAAAGAAATACAAGCATCTAGGTCAAATGCCTTCTGCCACTAATTTTCTAGTTTAACTACAATCCAGTAAATTGATCTTCCAAGCCTGAGTCGAGCACAGTTTCTGAATCCGGTCCTGCAGAAGTCCTGCAAACTTGATGGGACACAGGTAGAGGTGGCCTTGCCTCTGACTCGCTAATGACGTTCACTCTTTAGCTGTTTTCTTTAATCAGAGTTAGTAGACTCCAGATAGACTTAGATCAAGTCCCTGACAGCTCAAGCGACGGAGGAAAAGCAAAGAACCTGGAGTCAGGCAGCACCGCTCCTGGATGTCTCCCCGATGACAAAGAGGTCCCTTGGGGGTTAACTTTCATTCTCTAGACTGACGAAAAGAGCACATGAGAACAGGAGGCATGAAACCAAGACCCCTGCATAGACCCTGGCACACTGAAATTCTATCCTCTGTGAAGAAGAACAAGAAAAATGTACCAACAAAGGAGGTAGAGAACAATACTACACATATTCCCGGGTTCTCTGGGAAAAAGTCTCCTCTGAGAATTCATAACTGCAACCTGCCAGCATGTGGGTTTGGGGCTCATGTCCACACTGTCTGTCTGGTGTCAGAAACTCCGAAAGAAAAAGGGAATGTACCATGGCCCTAGGTTGGCAACAAACCCGAGCTTGGAGCAGACGCCAAAATCAGCCACACCTGGAGGGAGAGTTATTCAACACAGACCTCACAGGAATCCCACAGACAGAGCTAAGCCCAGCAGAAGCCGGAAAGTGGAAAACCCAAAGAATGTGAGTAAACAAGCCGGCAGGAGCAAGAGTCAGCAAAAATAAAAAGCTCAGGTAGACATCTCGGAACAGAGATAACACCACTGATGGTTAGAAAACTCAGAGATTTCTAAAAATAAGTAACTTTTCAAGTATTACCAAGTTAAAGATAAAATTTTAACATAAAAAAATAACTATTAAAAAGCAAGCAGTTTTGAAAAAAAAAAATTTAACTTCTAGAATGGAAAAATGGTGTGACTGAATTTAAAGCTCAGAGCAGATTAAACACATCTGCAGGAAGAATTAGGGAACCGGGGTAGACAGATCTGAAGAAAGGAAATGGCCCAGTGCAGAGGAAGAGATTTAAAATATGAATGAGAAGGGAAATAACACAAAAGTAGAACGTGAAGTTCTGGCGTGTGCCCGACAGGAGAGCGGACAGAGAGGACAGGGGAAGGCAGAGGCTCACAGATAATGGCCGAGGATTTTTCTAGAATTGGTGAAAAGCACATGTCCTCAGATGCACAGAGTACCAAAGAGGAGAAATAAAAACTGTGCACACTTTAGCCAGGTTCCACGTATGCTTCGGGTGTGAGAGTCCTGCACAGCAGCCACAAGCCGGGAGCGGAGGTCCGTTGTTACGCACAAGCGGCCCTTCGGGTGTTCGGGCAGGAGGCAGGCCGGCCGCCGGGGAGGAGAGCCCTTCTCACCACCCTCGTGCCCCGCGCAGGCACCCGTCTTCCACCCCCGCACACAGGCGCTCATGAACTCCTCCGCTCACGCATTCTTCCTTCGCTGCTTCGATCACACAGTCCACCCACTGAGGTCCTAACGAGGGCCACGCACGGGAGACCCGGGAGCCGCGCTGGGGACGCAGCCGACCACCCCTGCTCTGGCAAAGCTTCTGGTCCACCCTCCGGCGCTGTCAGCGAGGAAACACAGCAGACAGATGCAGACCCCGAGAAGTAGAGACCAGCCGGGATAAAACACAGAGGGACAGGGCCGGGGAGACCGTGGCGGGCCTCTTCCGTCAGAGTGCCCAGAGAAGCTTCCCCCGGGGAGCTAAGACTAGTCTGAAGCCTGAAGACGAGGCAGCAGCCGGCATCTCAGAACAGGGACCTCAAGAGCAAGGCCTCGTGGCTGGACCAAACCTGGCTCTGTTGAAGGAAGGGAATGAAGCCCGGGGGGCCAGGAGCTTAGCCTCGAGGCCAGGTGGAGAGATGTGAGGCCAGCGAGAGGCAGGGACCGCTCACGGGGGCCCAGCAGGCTGTGCCAATGAGTCTCTATTTTATTTTTCCCGCTTTTGGAAGCCATACATATGTTTTTAAGCAACGAGTGGTGAGACTGGACTGACATCCGCGGGAGATCCTTTGGTCGCTATGCGACGGCTGCATTCCAGATGCAACAAAAGAGAAAGTAGGATCCCAGGTTCAACCCCCAGGGCAGTGGCCCAGCAGAGATGGTGAAAGCGGGTCAGGGTGCAGCCGTGGTGATGGGAGAAGTAGACCCGGGACACAGCTCAGAGGAGACACCGTTCTGCAAGGGAAATGGAACTTCCACTTTACTGCTTTCAGGCACCTGAGGCCCGTCTTGACTGCGGAACCCCACTGGACCAGCTTCTCCTTTTCATTTTTCCCACCTGCCCCTACCCCAGAGTCCAGCTAGGCACCTAGTCAGGTGACCTTTGTGGTTGAACCCGAAGAAAACTCGGAAGTGCAAGCAAGAGAGCCGCGAACCCGGTCCTGGTCCAGGAGCAGAGGGGTGGGCCTCGCGCCAGGCCAGCCGGGCGGAGCCACACCAGCGAAGGGAAGTGGGAGGGACAGTGAGGGGCAGGAGCATGCAGCCCCGCAGAGGACATGGGGGCGGGGCCGGGGCAGATGGCCTGGGGCCTGCGGGACAGTTTAAGGAAATGAAAGAAGTGGCCTCGATGAAGTGAGATAAAACTCGGGAACCACGGGCCCAAGCACACAGTAGTTCTCGGGAAGGTGGCGTCCCCTCCAGACCCGGGGCCTCGACGCACAGGGAACGAGTATGTCTCATTGACATCACAACGTCCCGTCGTCAGCAGCCCGGGAGTGCACCTGCTGGATGTCTGCGTGAAGGAGCAGAGCACCTCTTCCAGGAAGGCTGCCAGGGGATGATGGCCACGCTGGCCTGCTGTGGCCACAGGCAGGGCCCTGCCCGGCTCCCATCAAACTGGTCGCCTCTCCTCAGCAGCCGCCGGGCCCTACTGCTTGTCTCCAGGGACCATTCACCCGCACAGTCCTCGAGGATTTTCCTCGTTGCTCTTCAGAACTCCGTGGCCCCTCAGTCCCTGCTGGGCAGCTGTCCCGCGGCCTTGCTTGTCGGTCTCCCTGCCGTTGGTCACTCGCGCCGCAGGCCTCCTCACCGGCCCCGAGCTCGGGCTCCCCAGCTTCTGCTGGCCTCGCCGGGCAGCCGGGGCCTCGGGGCTCCCGGACTCCAGCCGGCAGCCCGCAGCCCTCTCCCAGCTCACCGCAGCCGAGCGCGGCCCTGAGCGGACACATGGGGCCGAGAGCCCGCACGTCCGCTCTGCCCGTGGCCTGCAGCCCCCAAGCGCGAGCAGGAGCTGAGCTTTCAGCCCGACAACACCGCCCGCACCTCACCCTCGCGCACCAGCCTGGCGACACCAGAGTGACACGTTGGTCCGTTTTTCTGGCCTCCTGCGGCGCCGGAGGCGGCCCCAGGGCGCCCGGCGAGTGCTCTGCTGTCACCGGACACACGCTTGCACCCCGACCCCACATCTCCTCACAGCAACTGACACACTTCTTGAGTCCTCGAGCCTTGGTGTCTGCGTTTGCAAGACGGCGGGACCTGTCACGGGGTCGCGGTTGAAAACTGTTGTCTTGGTCTCCTCTTGGGGCAGAACAGATCAGCCCAGATTCCGCTGCTCCAGGCGGCACGGGGCTCGTGGGCGCGCTGGGGGCCGGAGAGCAGCACTGCGGGCCGGGCCATCAGGACACTGCGGCCGGCTGGGGCTGGGGCTGGGGCTGGGCTCCTGCCGGAGGCTGCCTCACGCGCTTGCTGGGCTCCGGGGCACGGACCCAAGGCAGGAGCTGCGGAGGCCTCAGCCATTCCCTCCATCCCCGGGGGCTGGCACCCTGCGCTCCCGCGTGGTCCCTGTGGTGTCACTGCATTTGCCGTGTTGTGGTCAGGCTCCGGAGGGACACGTCCTGAGAGAGAGAGAGAAACAGGTGCAGCAGGTCCCTAACGCCACAGAGTGTCAGGTCCTCTACCTTCCGCTCCTCTGAAGCATGTCACTGCTGCTGACCTGTGAGGAAGGGGCAATGAAAGGCTCCTCCGGGGTCTGAAGGCGCGTGAAATTGTGCCCGCATTTCCGAGGGCCTGCAGCCCAGACCACGCCTGGACTTCCAAAAGCAGCCGCAGCTTCTTCTAGGGTTTTTTTGATCCGATGACTCAAGAAATAAGACAGAGGGCAGGCCTGGGGGGCTCAGTGGTTAAGCATCTGCCTTCAGCTCAGGTCATGATCGCAGGGTTCCGGGATCGAGCCCCGCATCAGGCTCCCTGCTCAGCGGGAAGGCTGCTTCTCCCTCTCCCACTCCCCCTGCTTGTGTTCCCTTTCTCACTGTGTCTCTGTCCAATAAATAAATAAATAAAATCTTTTTAAAAAAAGAAAGAAGGGGCGCCTGGGTGGCTCAGTGGGTTAAGCCGCTGCCTTCAGCTCAGGTCATGATCTCAGGGTCCCGGGATCGAGTCCTGCATCGGGCTCTCTGCTCAGCAGGGAGCCTGCTTCCTCCTCTCTCTGCCTGCCTCTCTGCCTACTTGTGATCTCTGTCAAATAAATAAATAAAATCTTTAAAAAAAAAAAAAAAGGAAAGAAAACAGAAGAATGTCTCCATCCTCATCTTCACTGCCACAAACACCACCCTGCGCGGAGGGAAGGTGCCCGTCGATCTAGGCAAGAGCTAAAAGGAAGGATGAAAAGGAGAAACAGAAGTGAATCGTGTTGGCTCTTACTCGTCCCTTGCTCCACGCCAAGCCCCACAGCAGAGGCTCACGTCCCCACCGATCTGAGCGCTCGGGACAGCCCCACGGCTTTCCATGCTGCGCCTCGGCTGCGGAGGAAGAGCCGAGGGTGCGCACACGCTGACGCGCTGTCCGGGGACAGCTGGGAGGGCTCGCGGGAGCGGAGCCAGCAGGCCCGACCCCAGGGCCCACGCGTCCATCGCTGCGCCCTCCGCCTGGACAACTCCGGGCATCGTGGGCTCCAACCTCCGTTCTTCCTCCATCGGTCGCTGGAATCCGAAGAGGCATGCGAAGAAGCAGGCGGGCTGGAGCCCGAGAATTCCAGAAGGAGAGTGGCCGGGCTGCTGCAGACACAGAGAGGGCAGAGCCCATGAAGGCCACCAGGACAGCCTGGCAGCAGGGGGTTGGCACGCGGGGACTCAGCACTCCCCCCAGACCGCGTCTCGGGAGAATCCAGGGCTTTCCCACCTTTGCTCCGGGATGAGGAAACAGCCTCCTTTGAGCTGACACGCGTCCTGGGCGGCGAAGCAGGAAGCAGGAAGAGCCCTGAGCAGGGACAGAGGGAAGTCCCGTCACCAGACTCCGGCCTCCTGGCCGGGCCTCCGGGAGGGGCTCAGGAAACGGTGCTCGGCCGGGGCCTGGGCGACAGGGGCATCGCCTGGCCTAGACCCGAGCCCGGCCCGCGAAGCTCCCACACAAGATGAGCTGCGTTCGCACTTGGCTCTCGAGGCCCATGAGGCCGGAGCCACCCCTCCCGCAGCGGGACCCCCTCGGGGCCAGCCGGGGCCCCTGCAGCAGCTGCCCCTGCACACTGCCAAGCTCGCAGGCCCCGTCTCCACGGCTCTTCCTGTTGTCTAAGCTCCCGGCGGTTCTCCGCTGCCCTCAAAGCACCTCCTCCTCCCACGGAATGGCCTTGGGAGTCTCCCCGTGCTGTCTCCTTGAGGCCGGTCACTCAGACAGTACTGACAAGCATGTCCCACGTGCGGAACCGGCAGGGAACAGGGCAGGCCCGTCCTCACTCCCCGGCGCCAGGAGTCTGGGGGTTTCGCGAGAAGGAGAAGCGAGCTCCGACCTACCACAGAGGAGGCGCTCTGGGCGGGGGACATCCCGAAGAGCGCCCCAGCCCTGTCGGCAAACTGTCCCGACATCGAGCGGAGAGGGAGCCCGCCCGGTGGACGACGCGCGGAGTCGGCGCTGCCCGGGTGCTGAGCGCCAGCACGGGCCAGTCACTGGCTCTCAGCCGCCATGACTCGTCCTTTCAGGAGTCCCCTCCGCAGTCCCCATGTGAGGCAGGAACGTGGCCCGTGCTCGGTGTCCAGCAGCCCCTCGTGCCCCCGGCTGTCTGGCGGAGGAATGAAGGAAGAGCAGCTGCTACACCCGCCCAGGGCCTGCCCCAGGGCCCGCCTCGTGCTCCAGCCCCTCCACGCCAGCCCCGCTCACAGCAGGAGCGAAGCCGCGAGGCTCGGCGAGCTCTGCCCGCGCCCTTCCTCTGCGCGTGGGTTGGAACCACTGGCGTCGCGGGCAGCATCCGTCTGCACTCCGGGCCACGTTCCTCAACGGCGAACCATCTCGGGCGAGGGGCGGCTGAACACTGTGCCTGGCGAGGAGGTAAAATGTGAGTTTTACAGGAAGAAAAAGATACCAAAGGGAGCAGAATGAAAATTTCACATGAATTTCAAAGTTGAAGTCAGGAAATCAAATGCATTTTGGCTCTCTGGCGGGCAGCTTTGGGCTCGGCCCCAGCATCTGAAGGGAGACCCACTTCCCCTCGCCTTGGTCCGGCTTTGGGGGCCCTTGTCGAAGCTCTCACACAAGACCTGCCCTCTGAGGGTGCCTTTGACGTAGGAAGGCACATGCTGGTGCCAAAGAGGCAGCTCCGTCCAGCCATGAGCGGGCCTGGAGAGCCGCAAACCCAGCCAGAGGGGACCCTGGGCAACAGGAACAAAGCATTCACTCTTGTAGTGTTTCCAAAGCAGAGAAGCTCCAGGTTACTTAAATGAGCAGCTTAAAAACGTCATCAAGGACCCACGTTCTCTCCATGTTGTCCATCTGCCGTCCTCAGCTTCAGGTATGGGCTCTCGTGCACCCCAAGATCGGACGACATCGGGCACACTCAGGGTGGTATGGCCGTAGACCTCTCGTGTCTCCAAACGGCTGCTCCCGCTGCAAGCACTGTACACTCGCACAGGACACAGGAGGGTGAAAACCTTTCCTACCTCACATTCCTTTCAAAGAAGAACTTTCCCGGTTGGTTCCCTACTCTAGCAGACATCCCCTCCCACCGCACTGGACAGAACTGCAGCACAGAATCACAGGCAAAAGGAACAGAGCCGCTGTGAGTAGACTGTCCCAATTCCTGGGGCCGGTCGCCCTGTCTCCCCGAGTGCAGTGACCAATACCCAGGTCTAGTCTGGCAAGGCAGAGTGAGGCTGATGGGCGTCAGCACAGGGAGAACCAGCAGAGCGAGGAATTCGGCACCTTCCCTCAACCCCAGCACGGAGAGCCCCATGGAACACGTGAGATAATTAACTGGGGAAAGAAATGTCGAGTGGCTGCCTGTGTTCACGGGAGCCTGACATTTCCCACAGAGCACGTTACGGCTGTGTCTAGCTCCGGAGTGCCCATGTCACCCGTGTGTCCCCCAGAGGGATCTGGGAGCACAGGCAGAAGTCCCATGCATGAAAGCTGGACCTTATCGCTCACCCAGCTCTCCTAGATCCTACACATCTCACTGCACAGAGAAAAGAACTAAGAACAGAGAAAGGGCTTGACCCAGGTCAGACCATCGGTGGCCAAGGCAAGATGGCAGCCTCTCAGGATGCTATCCGCCTGTCTGCACAAAGCCTCTTGGCTCCAGCTCAAAGAGCCATCACACAATTCAATAAATACCTACAAATAACCAGAGTCCCATGGATGCCACAGGCCATGAGAACAGAAGGGCAAGAGGGCGTGATGGGAATGACTTTCTTGAAGCATCAACATTTCTCAAAACATACAAAAAGCGAGCACACTTCACCTTGGAGTTGAACAAAACTGAGCTAGTTCATCATCTGCAGCTTATGGGGACGAGTTGCAGGACGCTGCAGGACAAAGTGAAAAGAGCATTTAGCAATTCAATTAAAAATAGAAATGATGCTAGACTGTAACAGATGAATGTGGGTTTCAACTATCGAAAGAGAAAAGGCCTTTGTTCCCGGTTCCCATTTCAACACTGACACAAATAGGGCCGCCTGCACAACTCACAGGCCCAAGAACTTCCTTTTTGAGATTCTCCCCTTCGCCATATCAAACATGTTAAGATCCCCCGATCACAAGTTAAAATGACTGATACATTGGGGTGCCTGGGTAGCTCATTCAGTTAAACCGTCAACTCAGTTTCTGCTCAGGACATGATCTCAGGGTCCTGGGATCGAGCCCTGTGTCAGTCTCTGTGCTCAACCGGAGGTCTGTTTCAGGATTCACCCTCTGACCCTTCCTCCAGCCTGCTCTCTCTCTCTCTCTAATAAAGGAATAAATCTTTAAAAAATAATAATTGATATACAATATACAACTTGGTAATAATTTGTGTTGCATTTGACTAATTGAAACTTTTTTTTAACATTTACTTAAATATTAATGATCCTTTTCTGATGCTGTAGTTTTGAATTATATGTTTCCTATATCTATCTCAAATATTTTAATGGACCCTTAGAAAGTCCTGTAGGCCATAGGCCAACAGCATCAAGTGGTTAAAGTGAGAAACTACGGACCTTTAGATCCTTTAATTCCACACAAGAAGCCACAACAAGGAGCCGAGGAAGACACTTGTCACACCAGTCACCCATCTTAGCGTTCTAATACGACCAACTCACGCCTGTATAGCATTTTGTCCCTTACCCAGGTCTTTCACGTATTTTATTTCATCTGATTCTCTTCAACGGCCTAGTTTATAGACACTAAATTTGGCTTATTGATAAGGAAACTTTGATTCAGAGAGGTTGGCTTACTTACTATCACACAACTGGTAAGGAATAAACCCAGATTCGAGGGAATGGTCCTAACACACCAGTTCCTATGTATCTTGGGTCACAACTTCAGCCCCTTGTTGACAACCAAGTCTGAAGTTTTCTGCTTCATGACCGGGAGCGGGAACAACTGGTTGACCCAACTTCTCTTAGAAGCATCTTAGGGGCCCTAGCTGCTGCTGCTGGAATGCCATTCTGTCTGGTAAAATCAGAAAGATCTCAACTGTCCCACCAACACATATTTCTCTTCGGTCTGATTTCCACTAGAATGAGCACTGGAACAGTTGGCATCATAGGTAACAGGAATCTGGAAGTGAGATCTGAGCCCTTTGACTGCGACTGCCCTGGAGTGGGAATCCCAAGGGAAGGGCTGTCACACGCGGGCTGGGGTAGCCACAGGTCTGCTGTGCGATTAAGGAAGATCCCTAATGTCAACCAAACCAGCACCCTGCTCTGGATGGTGTCTTCAACATGCCACAGTGGGAGTGGCTGGAAACACAACACCTGGACCCGAGACCTGAACCCCGGGAAGAATGAAGCAGTCTGAGAGCGCCGACTGAGAGGGCACGTGCCGTCATCAACCTGCCTCATGTAATGGCTCTGCTAACTCCTCCAACTTTAAGGCCTGCGTCCGTGGCAATGCCCTGGCACACAGCAATCCCCACACACGCCTGTGGATGACGCACTGCATCACAGGGCAGCAAAGCGGGCCTTCTCCCCATCCAGCAATCCTACTTCCAGATTCCAACATTACCCACTGATACTGAGAAGGAATTTGTGAGACAGCTGCTGCTGGAACAGGCCACAGGATTTTTTTTAAACTGAAGGCAAGGCCAAAGCCTCAGGGCCTCTAGCAGGATGGCTGGGATTTCTCCGACGGGCTCTATGTCACTGGACAAAATGGAGAGCCCAGGGCCCCTTGCGTCCAGGAGGGCTGGGGTCAGCCCATTGGAGTGAGGTTGGAGTTTAGTAGGTCCAACTTGCTCCTTTGAATAGAATAAGATCAAATGTTATCTGGCCACATTCAGGCCCTGAATCTGAACACTAACTTGCCAGTTTACAACCCCAGGGACATGAAACTGAGCACCCAAGCTTCCTCCC
This sequence comes from Mustela nivalis, assembly GCF_964662115.1. Taxonomy (NCBI): domain Eukaryota; kingdom Metazoa; phylum Chordata; class Mammalia; order Carnivora; family Mustelidae; genus Mustela; species Mustela nivalis. Next base: position 1,223,366 of record NC_139035.1, read on the forward strand.
CATGAACTTTGTGCAGCCTTGTCCTTCCTCCTCTTCCATGGTTGGTTTCAAAAAGGGGCAGTATGACACTGGGGAAAGGCCTCCGCCCCTACACTGAAAACTGAAAGTCTGGGAAATGACCATGGCAGCCAGCGTGCCCAGTAGAGGCACAAGTGTAACGCCAATGATAAGAGCGTAGGGTGGGCGAGTGCTTCCCAGTTGGCTGCTGTATTCCAGGGTCTGGAATAATCCTGTGGAGAGGAACACAGCGTGTGAGGAGAACCTCCATCCTCTCGCTCACCCGCTTCTTGGCCGAGCCTCACTAGCGATTCACAGACTTCTCCTCCGTGTCCTCATCTCTGGGTCAGCGGGAACTCTGTGTGAAATGACAATGAAGGCCAACAGGGAGGTTAAAGACACTGTGGCTCGGGGTTCGAATGCGCTTTTTCTGCCAAGCCTGTAATCCTGTTGTTTTAGGCCTCAAGGACAGGGACCATTTACAATGCTTTTACCATTCCCACTGCATGTTTCTCAGTGCCGGGCAAGAAGTAAATGCTCAATAAACACGTGTTTACTGGGACCGTGTCAGGCCGGCTGAACCACCGAAGCAGTTCAGTGGAAGACGCATGACATCTGCAGATTTCACAAGTATTCCGACCAGAACTTCCTTTCGAAACATTCTTCCTCCAAGTTCTCCTTTGAAGGCCATTTGATTATATTCATAGTGCTAATCCTGAAATTGTAACTCCCACACTTGACACAGCATAATTTAGGGCAGGCACTGTTCTGTCAAGAGCTCAGAGGTTTCAGAGGAAAGCAAACACTCCTCCCTTCTTGCCCTCCACTCACACGCTCTTCCCTTCACTCTGGAAGTGACAGTATGTGGTTTGAGACGAGGGGGAGGAGTTGTCATTACATGTTGTCTTCCTGTGACTTCTCACTGCACTTGGAAGGAAATCCAAAACCCTTCCCACACTCCGCCCACTTCTCCAGTCTCACTTCCTGCTTCTCTCCGCCCCTCCATTTTCTACCGCAGGACGTATCTTGATTAGTTTCTTAAACACAGTCTCTTCTAGAAGTCTCCCCTGACTGGAAAGTTTTTCCAGGACTGATTCCTGCAACCCCCAGGTCTTGCTTTCACGTGACCTCCTTCCTTGACTGTGAAAATACAGTAGGGTTGCCCCTCACACTTTGTCTCTTCTGGACTTATGTTTTATCCTTGAAGCACTTCTTTGGATTTGTAAATGAGTATTTTGTTGCCTTCTTGGTCTCCCACAGTAGCCTGGAAACCCCGGAGAACACAGGCCACTTTAATTTTGTTTCTGATTGTGCCTCCACAGCCGGGTACAGGGCTCGACTCCGGGTAGGGCTTTCATAAATATGTGTTGAGCAAACGAATGAATGAATGCTTTAAGAGAAATCTGTCCCTTGCTCTCTGACTCTCCTATTTTCCCATCTCAGATCCCTCCTGGAGGCCAAGAAGCATTCTCTCCTAATCAGGGGACACTAAAACTTCTACGGTATAGATAAGTTAGGCCGCTGGGGGACACTGTTCATTGGTTCCTATCATGAACCACTAATGAATAATGAAGAAATGGAGAAAAATACATAGAATCAGATGAGGAGGTATGAAATGTATGAATAAGATATGAAAGATACTACAAATGAAATGTACCCCAAGTGAAGAAAAATGTACAGAATCAGGTAGGGAGTTACGGTAGAAATACGTCCTTAAAATGTAAAGAAAGTACTCATTTCAGAACTGCCCATCTCTTAGACAGACTGTAACCCCTCTCAAGTGTAGGTCATATGCTTCTGAAACAGAAAACTGTTTCCTTCTTCTCTACTCACTTCCGTACTCAAATGTACGGGACTTTTCTGCCACACCAAGCAATTCTCCAACAGCCGTGGGTATCCTACACTTTAACTCAATTCTGACGCGATTTACCTAGAGATGGCATCAGATCCCACAGGCAAAGGGCCCAGTCCAAGAGGCCTGGTCCCACTGTGACCTCTCTGTCCCAGGTCTCAGGTCATCTCCAGTATTCTGGCCAGCTATAACTCAGAGATTCCCATGACCTTCAACCCCAAGCTTGATCATTTTCTCGAACAGCTGACAGAGCTGAAACAACAACAACAAAACACGGTTTCCTATAAGTTATTACAAAGGATACTGAGAGATACAAATGAACAAACAGCCATATGAAGAGATACATAGGGCGAGGTCCAGAGGGGTCCTTGCACAGCGGCTTCTGCCTGTCCTCGTGGAGTCTGGGCTACGCCAGCCTCCTGGCATGTGGATGCATTCTTCTTCACCAGCAGGGAAGCTCTCTGAATCCTACACTCAGGGAATTTTATGGAGGCTTCATTACATGGGCAAGATTGATTAAATCATTGGCCATCAGTGGTTGATTCGACCTCCAGCCACTCCCCTCTGCCCTGGCAGAGGGGGAACTGAAAGTTCCAGCCCTCTAATCCCACGGTGGATTGTCCTGAAAACCAGCCCCCACTGTGCAGTTATCTAGGGGCTTTCTAAAACTCACCTCATTAACAAACTCAGTTGCTGTCCTTGAAAGGCATCGCTGTGAACAACAAAAGACCCTTCCCACCTTAATCTCTCCTACCACTTAGGAAATTCCAAAGGTTTGAGAGCTCTGTGCCAGAAAAGGGAACAAAGACCAAATACATATTTATTTTAAGTCACAATATCACAACAACTCCAAGACTAATAGGGTTGTGTCATTTTGAGAAGATGACCTGGGATCTAGCAGAAGGCATCTGAGTGCCTTGGGAGAAGATGAACCAGACGGAATCTGCCTTCTCACTCCTCAGTCTACCTGCAGGCTCCCGGGAGGCTGAGCCAGAGTAAGATGCCGGGCAGCCCTCCTGGCGTTCCCTGGCTGTTGTTATGGCCTCAATTAGATTACATAATTAGGGAGACGTACCCCTGCTTCCACCATAATTTTCCATGGGATTCGAATTCCAGGTGCCCAAGAACCAAGTGACCTCAACAGACCTCAGCTCAGCTCAGCGGGTGTGGACAGAAGGCCGTCCGACGACCGCAGTTTTCTGTCCCGCGTGCTGTGTATTCGATAGCGTCGGACACGACGTGCGGCCACATCACTGGGGCTCGGGGGTTCCCGGCCGTGCTGAGGAATGTGCAGGCACCTTACCCCACGTGTTGTGCCACAGTTGGCTTGCAGTTCCTTCGCTGCCGTACCTCCCTCGTCTGCCTCAAGAGCCTAGTTTTTCCAGATGCAGATTTATTACATTTAATATTGATAAACAGATTCTTCATAAATCTCTTCCCTCTCACACTAACTCTGTGATCTTGGCAAAGTTAGCCTCTGGATAGCTCTGTCTCCTCATCAGTAAAATGAGGATTTTAGTGTCTACCCCATAGAGGTAGGGAATAGGTAAGCTCTCAGGAAGAGCACCCAGAAATGCGTAATGATAACTGGTGCTCAGTACAGGTCACTTGATACGACGAATGTTGCTGTGTCGTTATTTTCCAGACAGCTCCTGGAAGGGCGGGAGCTGGGCTCATGTGTTCCTGGGTCCCAGGGGCCTGATTCAGTACTTGACACAAAGAGGGGCTCCACACACACGTGACGAGTCCTCTGTACTATTCGAATGCTGCTTGTCACCTAGCTGCTTGCTCCCTCACTGTGCAAATCCGACAACAGCTGAGCTGTTGTTTCCTGCAAGGTAGGGGATCCCCTTTGCCTTTGTGTGCCCCACCCAACCCGGCTCACATCAGGTTCTTGATGACTCGTCACAGAATGCAACTACTGTGTTTCTTAATCTGGAACAAGGAAATCATATGGGGCAAGTGCGGGAGCTCCCGGGGCAGTGACGTCATGACTGAGGAGTGGGAGGAGCCATCAAACCAGCAGAGTGTAAGATGGGGCTCAGGCAGGCAGGGAGTCAAGGTGCTTAGCCAAAAGCGGGACTGTGTACTGACTGCTCCTTGTGGGCAAAGCCCATGCTTCCTTCTCAGCACCTCATGTGGGGCGGGACACGTGCTCACTGCGTGTCAATTAAACGGAAAACTCATACTTCGAGGCAGGGAGCTCGCGCTGCTCCGCAGGGTTTAACAGATCCTTGTTGGCTCGCCCCTGCACCCACATACAGAGCTCCGGCCCCATTCTATGCCTGCTAGCGCACATTCTCCATCCTTGGCTAGACCCTCACCTCAGTTTTGACCTGGCAAGATGAGAGTCACACTTTGAAATCATGTTTGTGCAAAACTGCCGCAGACGGTCAACGCTTGGCTGGAACCTCTTCTTGGTGTGCAGAAAGGCAGCAACAAAGACTGGCGCCTCCTCTCAGGTGGGACACAACCCTTCTTCGCTACTCCTGGAATGTAAACTCTTTTTGAACCGAGTCGACCTCAGGAAATAGTTTTCCCCCAGTCCCAGGGCTCGGAGGAATGTTAGCAGAGAAGACTCTTCAGAGACAGACCTACCAGAACTACCGGTCAAACAAGGCTGCTTCCCTTCCCATCATGTGTTAGAGAGGACAGAGCTTTCAGTTTTGATTCACCCCACCAGCACCAACCTCCCCTTCCAAACAAAGGCTAGGTAACGTGCTCTGGACAGCCAAGGACAGAAGAGCTAAATCTACCAGGGCCCTAGACAGTAGGGATGTGTGTTACCGCGCATCACGTAAAGGTCAGAGGTAGGACAGTTTCAGAGCGGGTGAATTCACCCGCACATCACGGATCTGGCTGAGCTCTTCTGCAGCTTTCTCCCACAGCCCCAAGATGTGCCCTAGGTCAGGCCTCATGTGCTGTAAACAATCTCCAGAAAGAGGAAAAGGGAATCTCCCTATCTGTGTCCCTCTACCAGATGTCCCCTGTGTGTCACTGGCCAGAACTGGCACCATCCAGCCATCCTTCAACCATCCCTGGACGAGGCAAGGCCACCAGAACTGACCCAAACCAATGAAGATCCGCCCTCTGATGTGGGGCTCCTATCAAGGACACAGCCGCTCAGAGAAGGGCAACCAAAATTAGGGTTCTGACAGCGAGGAAGAGGGAGACCGCGTCCTCACAGCCACCCACAGCGTCGGCAACCGGGAAGACGGCCCTTTGCTGATCTCCAGGCGAGGACGAGTTAAACTGCATCGGCCTTATTCCTGCGGCGATCAACTACTTCAGGACCCGGATCGTGCCTTCCTGGAGCTACAATGTGACCCCGAAGAAACGGACTTTCAGAAGCGTGAACTCCGAACCAGCGTTCCCCACGGCTGAAGCCACCGCCAGCTCCAGCAGAACCTTCTCGCAGGCAAAGCCCGGAGCAGGCCTGCGTCTTCCCGCGGCGCGGAGTCGCCCGGCGGGGTGCGGACCCTCGCCCGCCTCCAGATCGATGTCCACTCGGAAGCGGCGGAATGCGGCCCCGGACCACCGTGACGGACCCACGCCGCTCTCGGAGAATCCAATACTCTCTTCCGGAGCAAGCAGTGCCACGCCCGGCTCCGCGGAGACCCTGCCGGGGCCTCGTCAAGGTTCTTCTGGAAAATCTTAACATCGTTTAATCCTTGTTTGAAAAGAACAACACACACTTCTCCACAAAGAAATGGGCTACGCGATGGTGGGACCCCGAAGACATGCCTCGGTCTCCCTCCCTAGGACCTGCGTCACGCGGAAACCCGGCGGGTGAGCTGCCGCTTCCCGGGTCCCTCACTACTCGTCCCCCTAAGTTCAGGCCGGCCGGTCCCATCCGGCTCACGGTCCCGGGAGTCTGGAGGACGCGGCGCCCGCAGCTCGCGCTGCCGTCTCGCTGCTCTCCGAAGGGCTAAGCGGCAGCTGCGCGCGCAGCTCCGGAGGCTTCTCTGGGTTCTTCGTCTCCTCGCGCCCCGGGCAGTCCTCGCCCCTGAGCCGGACGCTCACCCCTCACCGCCGCTCGGGCCCCGCAGCAGCGAGCAGCCCGGTTGTCCTTCCACGAAATCTGCGGCTCCGGCTGCTGCTCTCCACAGAGCGCGGCGGCGACCCCCGCTTCCGGCGGCGACCCCGACTTCCGGCGGCGACCCCGGCTTCCGCCTGCGACCCGGCTTCCGGCGGCGACCCCGGCTTCCGGCGGCGACCCCGGCTTCCGCCGCAGAAGCGGTTTCTTCCGGAAAAGCCGAGCCGCAGGGCGCCGCGGGAGGAAACGCCCCTGAGGCACGCGGCGGTGGGGGCCCACGTCCAGGGCGGTCGACCCGCTGCGCCTCGGGCAGCCCGAGCCGTTCAGAGCAGGGTGACACGGCGCGAGAAGCCCCAGGAGGGCTGGTGGCGAACGTGCCTGCGGGACAAGACCGTGTCGTCAGGCAGGCGTCGTCTCCGGCGACCCCGGGGTCAGCTGCGCGGCTCCGCCTCAGGGAAGACGCGTGGGAGTAGCCGCCACAGTGAGGAGTGCAGATGCGGCGACAGGGCGTCGCTCCGTGTCTGGAGACCGACGAGCGCCGAGGTCGGCGCCCTCACAAGCCTCGCGGCGGGAGTCCGAGACCGCACGGAGCCGCCGGCCCCTCGTGAGCCCACCCGGCACGACAGCGGCCCCCAGAGCGGCCGCGCACGCGTGGACCACGCGAGCCACAAAGACGCGCGACGGCGACACGGAGGCGCAGCCGCGAGCCCCACGGAGGCCCCCGGAAGGACTCGGCCTCGCGCCAGCTTTGAACAAGGCTTAGCCCCGCGCCGCTTCCTTTCTTTCTTTTTCAGAAAGATTTTATCCACTTACTTTGGCGGGAGCGCGCGCGAGCAGGAGGAGCGAGAGGGGAAGCAGGCTCCCCGCGGAGAGCCCAGCGCGGGGCTCGATCCCGGGACGCTGGGGTCACGACCCTGGCAGAGGGCAGAGGCTTAGCCCCCCGAGCCGCGGCGCCCCAGCCCGGCGTTTCTCTGCGGCGGAAGCGGAGGCGTCGAAAGGAAGCTCGGGCCCCGCAGAGGCCTCTCCGGGGTGGGGCCGGCCCTGCACGGGCCCCCGGAGGCGCGGGCCGGGCGGCTGCGGAGAAACGACCCCGCGGCGCTGCGGTCGCCTCTCCTGTCTGGCTCGCGAGCAGGAGCGAGCTCGGCTCTTCCCGGAGGTCACATCGCCTCACGGCAGAAGCTTCCCCGGACTCCCACTCGGACCACCGGAGACGCCCAGGGCGGCCGCCAAGGCTCAGAGCGCGGCGGGGCAGAGCCCCCCACTGTGCAGAGTCGGTTGAAAGCGGGAGCCCTGAGTCGCGGGGCCCTTCCGGCGAGACACGCTCGCTGGCCCTGCGTCCGCCGTGTGGCTGGTGCTTTTCAGACGGAAGAGCGGGACCGAACGAGCGGGGTTACTCTTACTTAGCGAGAGGAGTCGGGGGTGGCCTCGGCGCTCCTCTAACAGCCTCACACGGGCCTGCGGAACTCAGCTGCCAGTGGAGAGGGGTTACTCCAGAAAACGCCAGAGTGAAATCATTTACCAATAGGGAGAAATATTTTTAAAAAAAATTTTTTAAAGATTTATTTACTTTATAGAGTATGAGAAAGGGGAGGGGCAGAGGGAGAGAATCCCAAGCAGATTCCCACTAAACACGGAGCTGGATGCGGGGCTCGACCCCAAGCCCTTGCAGCCAAGAGTCAGACGCCCAACTGACTGAGCCACCCAGGCACCCTGAGAAATATTCAAATTTGAATCTCATTGTAAGTTTTGTATAAAAAAGATTTTCTAGGTGTATTAAGGATTTTATGTGTACGAAAATAAAAAGAAGCAGGAACAGAAGCATAAACAAGCTAGAAGAAGAAGTAAGTTGCTTCTAACTCATCTTGCGGTAGACTGGCAATATTAAGATATGGCCACAAATAACAGGACACCTCTCCCACGAAGCCCACCTGAATATGAGCAGGCTTGAAACCACTCTGCTAGAGCAGCTGACATCTGAGACAATGTCAGAAAAGGCTTCTGTGCTTTTCCATTGTTTGCTGGGACCCTCATGTTTAGAGTCCCTGAGCTGCACACACCCCTCAGCTACATGGAGGGCAGGCCACAGGGAAGCACTTCAGGGACAGTCCCAGCTAAGCCTTCCAGCCATCCCACAAGGCTCCAGAAATGGGTCATGCCATCTTGGAGTCTGTCAATCATCCAGCAGATGAACTCTGAATAACTTCTGTCCACACTGGGTGGAGCAGAAAAATTACCAGCTGAGCCTACCCGATTCCTAACCTACAAAAATTATAAAATGGGATTTAATTTACGCCATTAAGTTTTGGGGTCATTTGTTATGCAGCTATAGATAAATAGAACCAACAGAGAAGACCTTTCTAAGCACACAGGCTTGGCTGGATTCAAAGGAATAACAGACTTGAAATTGGAAAACTGCTTTATGGCAATTATTATCATAGACAAATTAAAAGGCAATGATGGACTAGAAAAATATCGTTGTAACACATGTGACAAACCAACCATTTAGAAGAAAAGTGCAATAGAAAAAGAATGGCAAATAACAAAAAGCAGTTAACAGAAAAAAAATTTTAAAGACAAAAAAGATGTTTAAAATGATTAGGAATAAAATAAATGCAGATTAGATGGCAATAAGGGACCTTTTTGCCTTCAAATTCGCAAAGAGTTTTGAAATGATAATATTCGGTGCCTAGGAGACTGTAGTGAGGCAAGAATTTTCTAATCTTGGAGGTGGAATTACAAATTGGTAGTCTTTAAGGAGAACAAGTTGAAGATACAAATCAAGAGTCTTAAATACTCTTTGCTCAAGTATTGCCACTTCTAGGAATTAAAAGGACATGTGGCCAAGCTTTCTGATCAAAGCATTACTTCTAATAATGAGAAATTATAAACAATAAAACATTCAACAAAGAGAAATGTTGCTAAATTTTAAATAACTGAACACAATATAGTTATCAAAAGCTTGGCTTCCAAATTATTCAGGGACAAGGGAAGGGAGGGAAATGGTTAAAAATATATAAAAAGAATAGCCACAAATTTATTCATATTGATGGATGGATAGATTAAAAGACTGGATGGAAACACACCAAAATATTCAGAGTCGTTTCTGAATAAAGGCTTGGGGGAGGGGATTTCCTTCTTTTTCCTTGTCTGCGTTTTCTGGTTTTTTTTTTTTTTTTCAACATGAAACTGTATTCATTTTATAATCCAAAAAAACCACGTTATTTTAAGTTGGTAACTAAAGAATAAATTCCAAAGCAGTACCTCTAGCAAATGTGAACACAGGGACCTTGAAGCTGAGAGGTCCTCTCAGAAGCCAGGAACTCCCCTCCAGAGACCTGCTATGGTCCGTGTTTTAGAGCAGCCTGACCTCTCAGCTTTCCCTGCCTCCATGAACTCCAACCTCTAAAGTTCTCTTTCTCTCATCCCTCCCTTTGCCTACCATACATCACCACCATGGGTATACACACACACACACACACACACACACACACACACACACAGAGGCTAACATTTCTAGTCCTTCAGTTTCTTTCTTTGAAGGTAGAGATCACAAACGGACAGCCCAGGACCAAATAGACTGTTTTTCTTTAACATCTCTTCCCAAAATGTGTTACTTTTATTTTTAACGAGTTACCAACATTAAAAAATTAGGAGAGATTTTCACTTCCAGAAAGCTGGAGTAGACTTAGTTTATTCTACTCCTCCCACTAGGTACAACTAAACCTTGGACATTGTAAAACAAACAGAAGGCTCTAAAAAGTAAAGACGAGAAGCCAGACTAGATAGGACCCTCAGGACCTGAGAAACAGCACAATCGTGAGTTTCTTGAATTTTCTTTTGGGCTCACGTATCCCAGACTTGCAATTAAGCCTGTAATCTAGAAATGCTGGTGTTCATAACAGGTGCCGATAACAAAACCCCCAAGAAAAGCCTGCTTTGTGAAGCCTGAATGACACAACGACAGATAAAGGGCAGCCCAACAATATAGAAAATGTTTAAACAATAACGGCTCTACTCCAGCCAAACATTAAGAAAAAGATCAGTGACCCCTCCCGTACCTGCAAGTGGGAGGTCTTGATCTCCACTGTTGTGAGGCTACATTGAGGTGCCCCAACCACCCCACTGGTGGGGGGGGGGGGCGGTCAGAGAGAGCCAAGTAGAGATTTTCATCCACTATGACTGGTAACCAACCCTAACCTCCCGCCCTCATGGGGAACCTATAAAGCAGTAATGAGACATAGCTACCATTCCTCAAAGGGGAGCCTCCCTACCTCCCACCACTTGAGTGTCAAAGGAGGCCAAGTGGTGAACCTGGACAAACCTGGCCTTCTACATTTGCCTGAAAGCAGTCCACTTCCTTTGCCAGAATGGTGTCAGCAGATGTCAGATAAAAGAGTAGGCTTAAATAAAAATCCAGAGCCTCCTAACACAATACAAAAATGTTCTCTTTCCCATCAAAGGTCACTCATCACCCCCAAACCAGGAGGGTCTCAAAGGGAATGAAAAAAAAAACAAAAAAAAAAAAACAAAAAAAAAACCTTCAACAGATGCCAACATAGAGATGGCAGATATGTAAGACACAAATGCTTCAACAAGTAACTGTGAACATGCTTGAAACAAATTAAAATATAGAAAGCCTCAGTAAGCCATAAAAAAGAACCAAATGGCCATTTTAGAATTGAAAGCTACAGTCCTCAAAATTGAAAGCTCAGTGTACTTGCACTAGTTTCTTACTGCCACTGTGGCAAATGATCACCAACTTAGTACCTTGAAACAAAACAGATTCATCATCTTAGAGTTATGGAGGTTGGAAGTCTGGAACGGGTCTCCCTGGGCCAGAATCAAAGAGTGTCACAGCTAAGTCATGTTATGGAGGCTCTGGTGGGGAATCCGTGTCCTTGCCTTTTCCAGCTTCCTGAGGCTGCCCTCGTGCCTTGGCCTGTGGCCGTTCCCTCATCTTCAGTCATCACCGTCTGTACTGGCCTGTCTCATTGCTTCACTCTGGTACTGACTCTCCTGTCTCTCTTTCTCACATACAAGGACCCATGTGGTCATACTGGGCCCACCGAGGGAAGCCAGGTTAATCTGCCCATCTCAGAATCCTTAATCACATCTGTGAAGGACCTTTGGCCCTGTAAGGTAACATATTCACAAGATCTGGGGATTAGGATGTAGACTTCTTTGAGGGGCCACTGCTCTGCCTACTGCAGTCTGCCTCCTGGCTCCCAAAGATTCAGGACCATCCCATGTGCAAAATGTATTCACCCCATCCTGAGGTCCTCTAAAGTCTCACTCTGTCACAGCATAAACTCAAAGTCCAAATTCTCGTCAGCTCAAATTTCCAAATGCTTCATCTAAGTCATTTAAACAGCGATGGGAAGACTTTTATTATGATCCAGCCTGGGGAAACTGCCTCTCCCTGTAAAGGCAGGCATAAGATAGCAAATTATGGAATTCCCACCCAAAAATAAAAATGGAAGGAAGACAGGAGTTACCAGGCCCAGTGAATTTTGAGATCCAGCTGGGCAAATTTTGTAGGTTTCAAGGCCTCTCTGGCTAATAGCTCCATTCCCTGAGCTCACAGCTCTACCTTGGAATTATCATTTTCATTCCCATTTCTCCTTCTCATGAAAGGTAGACTTGTTTGCAGCTGAATAGTGTTATGAGGATGTTTTATAGCTGTAGAATGTTGGAGGGTCCGACAGCTTTATCATTCTTTAGGAAATGTGCTCAGTACTTTTTTAAAAATAAGAGAACTCTCCCAGCCCAAATGGTATTCCTGGAGAATTGTATCAAACCTTAAAAAATAAACAAACATTCTATACATTCTCTTTCAGAAAACAGAAGAGGAGGGAACATTTCCCAATTCATTTTATGAAGCTAGTGTTACTCTGACACTAAAGCTAGACAAAGACAGTACCAAAAAAAAAAAAAAAAAAAGGAAACCACAAATACAAAATATTCATCAGCAATCAAAATGCAAAAATCCCTAACAAAATATTAGCAAACAGAACTCAGCAATATATGAAAAGAATCCTAAAGTATGAGCAAATGGGTTTATTTCAGGAATGTAAGCCTCCTTCATTATTCAAAAAGTCAATGTAATCCATCATATTAATGAAAAAGAAAAATCGTATGATCTTATGAATTGATGTAAAAAAAGTATTTGCCAAGGTTTAACACTTACTTATGACAGAAACAACCTCCCCCGATGCCAAAAAATAGCAACAGAGAGGAAGTTTTTCAGTTTGATCACAAACCTCTGCAAGGAACCAAAACTAACATTATGCCTCACGATAAAGGACTGAATGCTTACCCCTAAGATCAGGAACAAGGCAAGATGCTTCCTTCTCACCACACCACTCACCATAATATTGGACATTCCAGCCAGTGCAATAGAGCAATAAAATGAAATAAAAGATGTACAGATCTCAGAAAAGAAGAACTAAAACTATCCCTTTTAGCAGATGGCATGATTGCCCTAGAACATCCCAGGAAGTCTACCAAAACAAAACACAAACTTCTAGAATTCTTAAGTGAATTCAGCAAGGTCTTAGGATTCAAGATAAATGTAGAAAATCCCATTATATTTCTAGATGCAAGCAATGGGCGTGGGGACACCAGAATCAAAAATACAGTATCATTTACAGTAGTTGAAAGGAAAGGAAAGGAAGAAAGAAAGAAAGAAAAGAAAAGAAAGAGAGGGAGGGAGGAAGAAGAGAGGGAAGGTCAGTGAGGGGGAGAGAAAGACCTAGATGTGGATCTAATAAAGCATACACAGGACTTGTATACTGAGAATTACTCAATGCTATTGAAAGATATCAGAAAATACCTCTATAAATCAAGTTTGCAAATGGATAAACACATAGGTTAGTGCAAAATAATAGAGAATTCAGAAACCAACCCACAGAAATATGCTCAATATATTCTGATAAAGGTACAAAAGCAATTCCATGGAGGAATGATAGCCTTTTCAAAAATAGTACTGGAGAAATGGTAAAATCTAGCTCAAACCGGATCACAGAATGAAATGTAAATATAAAACCATTAAAAATCATAGACAAGCTTTAGGATCTAAGACTCGGCAAAGGGTTTTCAGATTTGATAACAAAAGCATGATCCATAAAAGAAAAACTTGATAAATTGACTAAAATTTCTTAATACTTTGCTGCAGATCCTGGTAAGTGGATGAAAAGACAAGCTACAGAGTGGGAGAAAATATCTGCAAATCACACATCTGACCAAGAACTAGTATCTGGAATAAATAAAGAACTCTCAGAACTCAGGGGGGAAAAATCAAACTTGAAAGTGGGCAAAAGACATGGACAGATTTTTCACCAAACATGTACAGTTGACGAACACATGCAAAGATGTTCAATATCAGCATCCACTAGGGAAATGCAATTCAAAAGCACAAGGAGATATCACTACAAAGCTATCAGAATGATTAAAGTAAAAAAAAAAAAAATGTGGCAACCCTATATGTTGGTGAGGATGTGGAAAAACTGGGTCACTCATACATTGCTAGTGAGAATGTAAAATGCTAAAGCCATTCTGGAAAGCAGTTTGGCAGTTCCTTAAAAAACTAAACATGCAATTACCATATGACCCAGCAATTGGATTCTTGGGCATTTATCCCAGAGGAATGAAAATTTATGTTCACACAAAAACCTGTACAAGAACATTTAAAGTAGTCTTACTCATAAATGTTTCAAACTAGAAATGACCCAGATGTCTTTCGATGGATGAACTGGTAAACCATGCTGCACTGACTACCTCTCAGCAATAAAACGAGACAAAGTACCAATGCATGCAACCTTCCGGATGAATCTCCGGATAACCAGATAACTGGGTGCAAACAGCAAAACCCCAAATACCATATGAGTCTATTTATATAACGTTCTAGAAAAGTCAAAGTCATAGAAGTGGAGAACAAATTAGTGTTTGTCAAGGGTCAGGGAGGTGGTGGGAGAGAGAGGGAAATGTGACTGGCCAAGAAGAGGCATTAGCGCGGATGCTTACGAGGATGGAAATATTCTGTACCTTGATTGTATCAGGGTCAGTCCCTGTTATAACATTGCAAGATGTTACCATTGGGGGGAACTGGGTAAAGGATACACAGGAGCTCTCTGTATTATTTCTTAACAACTGCATGTGAATGTACAACTATTTCAAAAATAAAACGTTTAATTAAAACTATTTAATGTAACTTCACATACAAGTTTAGATGTGTATCTTCTCTGGAAATATTGCAAGATCTGACCATTTCCAATATGGCAGAATGGGCTAGAATGGAGTGGTAGCTGCGACTCCGGCCCGATGTGCACTTGCCACTGCGTCCCAGTCCTCACCACTCCCTGTCGTCTCCTGGTCCCCTGGACTCAGGTTTCTCTGCTATTCAATATCCAGCACACCCTGCTAGTTTACCGACATCCAGTGAGAGACCCCAGTCTGGCACCTATAGACGTTCGAATTTTCCACTTTTGTGGACTTGGAGTCCTGACACTAGCAAGCAGAGCAGTAGCAGAACTCGGTGGTGCTAAGGTGTTAACTCACAGCAACATCTCAACTGTTTATATCTCATGTCTGAAAAATGTGTGCCTCAGAAAGAATACCATATGGCGGAAACCCTTGAAAGTCAGACAGACCTCACGTAAAATGATGGCTTTCCCCTCTGATCTTGAGCAAAATACTTGCATCTCCACATTTCCACTTACCAACTGGAAACAATAGTATATAATTCAACCTAACCCAAACCCAAACCGCAGCCTAGGTGTTCAGTAATGGCTTTTCCCCATAACATCAGGATGCCTCTCTTTTTAGAAACCAACAGCTTATGCTAAAGGAGGTTGGTTCGCACTGAAGTTTCACACGTGTTATTTACCATCAACTGGGAAGGCATGGCCCCTTTACTCAGCCTCCTTCCAGCACAGTCTCACCATCCTCACCATAATCTGGCACAACCGGACTACATTAGGCCCATCTTGCAAATGAGGAATTTGAGGCATAGAGCCATTTAATTATCTAACCTTCAGCCAATGCTTCCAGTTCTGGAATCCATGCATCTAACCACATCCCCCACTGCCTTTCTCTGTTTGGGGCTTGGCAGAGTCTAGAGTCTAGTTTTCACTCTAGACTCTCCCCAGGGCCTGACCCATGCCTTGTGAGTGTCTTCACTTACCACAAACATAGCCTGACAATGACAACTTTGTGATCAGCCTCGATTTATGACCTTGGGGAGACTTTGAGAAGCCCATCCCTGTTTCACATTCTTCCCCTGACCCCTGAAATCTCTCGGCACAAACGCGGGACTCCAGTACCTCCAGGCTGCTCTGTGAAGATGTTCAGATCCCACGCGTCAAGGACAGAGTATTACTATTAAGGATACTTTCCTATAGCAGATTTATTGGCACGTCTTTCACAATCCGGTGATTCTTTCATTGGCACTAATTTATATTGGCAAAGAGAAGGGGACAGAGAACAGACAGAACAGGCTGAGTAAAATGCCAGTTCTCTCCCAGGGACTGGCTGCTGGCGGAGCTGCTCAGGCCTTGTCACTCACCAGACAGGAAAGTTCTTAAGAACCACTGGCTCTTGACAGGCTGTTCAGAATCTTCCTGGGATACGAGACCAGAGAATGTCTTCATCTTATTCCTCAGTGGTTAAGATTCTCCAGAAGGACAAACCTGGCCTGGGTTGCTGGCTCCCTCACCTCTTAGCTGAATGAACTTGCAAAGGCTCTTGGCCTCTCTGACGATGCCTCAGCTTTCTCATTTTGTAAAATGGAGATAACCATCATGGTAGTGCCTTCCTTACGGGGTCTGGGAAGGAAACAAATGAGGTGAGACAGGCGATGTTTTCAGCACAGTGTCTCACACATGAGCCCTCCAGGAATGTTGGTATTATTATATTCACGGTGGGATCTATGATGAGCCAATAATACAACTAGAAGTGGTGGCATTTGTAACATGATCAGAAAAAAAAAAAAAAGTGGTTGTGCTGCTGGTGGTAGTATTTTAGCTATTATCAGAAAGAAACACCACCAGCAATATAACGGCCAAAGGAAGAAAGATCAGACTTCAATGAGTGTTCCAGGGAAACTTGCTTCTTCCAAAAGTTGCATTCATCAGAGATCCTTTGAGTTTGATATTTTAAAATTAAACCATGTTTCCTATTAAATCAGATTCCAGAAATGTGCTATGTTCAATTCTGATAAATTTAGCTGTTCTCTTAAAACAGTGTCCTGGCTTTACCTTTTTCTAACTCTGTGACATCGGCAACATTATCTACCTTGAACAAAATCACTTTTCTCATCAATAAAATTATGTTCTGGAGCCCCCTGAGGTGACGGACTACAAACACTTTGTAAAAGTGTTAAAAACCCCTGCAGAAATGCTAGCTGCTGGACCTAGGACCTGTTACAGAAGCTCCACACCAGCTCTTGGCCATGCTTTGCGAGACATCTGCGAAGTATGTGCTCAATTAGGAAACAACAGCTTGATTGTCCTATGAAGTCTGAATTCTGTATAACCTGTCATCTTCAAGGAAGGCAAAACTTGGGAGAAATCTGTGCTCAGGAGGTACGAGCATTTAATGTGAAGAAGAATATTTGAACATCTTGATTTTAATCTTTGGAAGGTGGAGAAATTCTTCCCATTTCAGAGAAAGCATTTCTGAGAGGTTATCACAGAATCTCCTCAACTGTAGTCTCTCCTATTTCCCACACAGCCTGAAAAATCACCAAACTAATCCCAGCACAGAGGTTTTCATCTTACTGCTCCCCTCTGGAGAAGCCGCAAAGGTCCCTAACTAGCTACATAAAAACCTCCAGCTATATAGCCTGGCATCTAACTGTCGTCCTTTATAATGTGGCCCACACTTCCCCGCCAGCCTGGTGCTTGCCTTTCTCCATGATGTGCACCTTCTGCCCCATCCCTGCTGCACTGCCTCGCGGACAGCACACTGAGCTCCCACTCAGGCATTTGCTCGTGCCGTCCACTCCTGTGCTTGTCCTGCGCTGCTGCATCTGTTTGGATCCTATCTGCTCCTGTTCAGTTTTTTTCCTTTTGCCCATCTGTATTTTCTTAGTCTTCTGCAATACTTTTAGTTCAGTCCTAGATTCTTCTAGGGCCCCAATTGCACAAAGTATTCCCCGCTGGCTTTAATGACTCCTCCTGTGAGCACTGTCTGGACCACGGACCAGAGCTCTTACTGTTCCTGTGACTGGCTCGCTCTCTCCCCAGTCAGCCTTGTGCTGTGGGGCCACAACCAGGCTTTTTCTGTCTTGTGCATTGTGTTCTAGTCTATGACTCTTCCCAAAAAGGCTTTAGGACCACTTACAACAACAGTAACTCCGACTTCCTCCAACTGCTCTCGACCCCAGGTATGCTATGTTCTAAGGCCACATTACCACCTCTTACCGAAACCCCATCAGGGAAAAACTAGAAAGACAACTTAGCACAAATGGAAACAAGAGAAGCTGTAGCAGAAGCAGAAGGAGCCCCAGATTCTGGATCTTTCATTTATTCATTAATTCTATCATTCAACAAAAGGTTTAAACATTATGCCCCACGTAATAGTTACATAACTGGTCCCATAACACTTTATCTACTTAGCCTCATTTGTTAGGTAATAAAATAAAAATTAAAAAAAAAAAACTTTAAAAGGATAGTTAAACTTGTGTCCCTTCCTTATTGAATGTGAAATGAATTTGAAAGAGATAATTCAACATTAAAAGCCAGGACTGGGCCATGTGTTTGAAGTCTAGAGATAATCTGCAAATTAGACATTGATCTTAAAAGAGACCAGTGTTTTCTGACGTTTCTTACTATTTCATGGGCACTAGGCTTTCATGGAAATTTGCACTTAGGAAGAGAATTGGGTAAATCTAATGGCCAACAAGCATAAAAATTAGTCAACCTCCCTGGTAATCAAGTTACTGGAAGTCATTTTTAAAAATATTTATTTATTTGAGAAAGAAAATGCATGGGAGGTAGGTTGGAGGAGAGAGAAGGGAGGAGTCTTAAGCAGACTCTATGTTGGGCTCAGAGCCCAATGCAGGGCTTGATTTAAAGACCCTGAAATCATGCCCTGAGCTGAAACCAAGAGTCAGATGCTTAACAGACTGTGCCACTCAGGTGCCCTAAATGTGGTATCATTTTTAAAGATAATTTAAAGCCACAATGATATCCCACCAAACACACAGTAGAATGCCTAAAGTTTAAAAGATTTAAAGTAACAAATACTGAAAAGGAATTGGAATCAGCAGGACTCTGACAAGTGTGCAATTTGGTATGACCATTTCAGAAAACATTTTAGCAGTTTCATAGGAAGTTAAAATGAACATCTACTCTATGACCTAGCAATTCTCCTCCTAGCTATTTAACCAGGAAAAAGAAATATATTTGTCTACAAAAAAAAGCCTTGTATAAGAATGTCCACAGCAGCTTTGCAGATAAGCAAAGACTGGAAACAAGCCAGATGTTCATGAACACGAGAATGAACTAACAAGCTGTGATAGAAAACATTGGGAAAGTACTCAGCAATAAAAAGGTAAAAAACTACAGATATCTGAAACAACCTGGGTAAGTTTCAAAAATATTATACTTCATTTATATGACATTCTAGAAATCGACAGTGATGAAAATCAAATCAGTATTTGCTTTTGGTGGGGGCAGTGATTAAAGAAAGTTGACTGGGAAAGGGCACAAGGAAGATTTCTGGGATGACTGAAATGCTCTGCCTCTTGATATGCAAAATCGACTGATCGTAGGTATACCTAGAGTGTAGCCATTTCACTGCATTCGATGATACCTCAATAAGAAAAGCAAACTTCCAAAGATTCCAAGGGAAATGTGGGGAGATAGAAATGCTCTAAAACTGGATGGTGGTGGTGGTTGCATAACTACAGATTTACTTAAAACAGTTGAACTGTTCACTTACAATGAGTGAATTCTATGTCAATTATATCTCAATAAACTGCTAGTAGGAAAAAGAATGCATTTGATATGGAACCGAAAGTACTGTCTAAGGCAAGAAGACAAGGAAAGGAAATGGCAGGTGTACGGATTTGGACGGAAGAAGTAAACTGGTCTTTGTTGGCAGACAACACGGTCATCTACGTAGACAATCCAAATGCACCAATGACAACAACGAAAACAAAAATGGGAACCAAAAAGTGATTATAGCAAGATCATAGGACACAAGATTAATACACGAAGGTCAATCACTTTCCTATATACCTGCAAAGAAAAAGTGAAATTTGAAATAAAAAACATGATACCATTTTCCCCTAAGTTCAGGAACAAGACAAGGATGTACACTTTCACACTTTTATTCAACATAGTACTAGAAGTCCTAGACTCAGTGATTAGACAAAATAAAGAAATAAAGGCATCCAAATAAGTAAGGAAAAAGTAAAACTCTCAGTATTTGCAGATGACATGATACTATATGTAGAAAACCCTACAGACTCCACCAAAAAAATTCTAGAACGGATAAATGAATTCAGTAAAGCCGCAGGGTACAAAATCAATGTACAGAAATCTTTTGCAGTCCCATACCCTAATAACGAAGCAAGAGAGAGAGAAATTAAGAAAAACAATCCCATTTACAACTGCATCAAGAGCAATAACGTATCTAGGAACAAACTTAACTGAAGAGGCGAAAGTCTTTACTCTGAAAACTATAAAACACTGATGAAAGAAATTCAAGACAATGCAAAGAAATGAAAAGATACTCCATGCACATGGACTGGAAGAACAAATATTATTAAAATGTCTATACTACTCAAGGCAATCTACAGTTTTAATATGATCCCCATAAAGATACCAATAGCATTTTCCACAGAACTAGAACAAACAATCCTAAAATTAGCATGGCTCCACAGAGGAACTCGAAGAGTCAACCAATCTTGAAAAAGAAAAACAGAACTAGAGGTAATACAATTCCAGATTTCAAACTATATGACAAAGTGGTAATAATCAAAATAGTATGGTGCTGGCACAAAAATAGAAACATAGATCAAGGGAACAGATTAGAAAACCCAGAAATAAAGCTACAAATATATGACCAATTAATTTCTGAGAAAGGAAGAATTAATACACAGTGGGAAAAAGACAGTCCCTTCAACAAATGGCGCTGGGAAACTTGGACAGCCACATGCAACACAATGAAATTGGAGCACTTTCTTTCACCACACACAAAAATGGATTAAAGACCTAAATGTGAGACCTAAAACCATCAAACTCCTTGAAGAGAGAACAGGCAACAATTGCTTTGACATTTGTCATAAAGACATTTTGTCTTTATATATCTCCTGAGGCAAAGGGAAAAAAAAAAACCAACACCACAATACCATTTGCATTACCACCCTCCAAAATGAAATACTTAGGTCTGACTCTTAAAAAATGTGTACGAGATGTGTATGAGGAAATCCACAAAACTTTGATGACAGTAATGAAAGAAGAATGAAACAGTTGAAATCAATATTGTCAAAATATCAATTCTCCCCAGCTTCGTCTGTAGATCCGATGCAATCTCAAAATCCCAGCAAGTTATTTTGCAGACATTGACAATGATTCTAAAGTTTATATCAAAAAAGCTCATAATAGCCAACACAATGTTGAAGGAAAAAAAGGAATTTGGATTCCCATAATGCTATGGGATGCCTTCAATTCCTAATATACTATAATAATCAAGACAATGTGATATTAATAAAAGAAGAGAAAATAGATCTGTTAATTGGACAGGGTAGAAATAGGCACACACAGTAACAGTCAACTGGTCTTTGACAAAGAAGCAAAGACAAAGCGATTTGAGCAAAGACAGTCTTTTTAACTCACAGTACTGGAACTGAACATTCATATGCAAAACAACAAATCCAGACACAGATCTTACACCCTTCCCAAAAATTAACTCAGATTAGATCAGAGACTTACATGGAAACCAGCAAACTATCAAGCTCCTAGAAAACCATGTAGGAGAAGACCTAAGATGGCGCAGGGCTTAGAGATGACTTTTTAGATACAGCACCAAAGGCACAACCATGAAAGTAAAAGCTGACAAGCTGAGCCGCATTCAAATGAAAAATGTCTGCTCTTCAAAAGATACTGTCAAGGAATGAGATGACAAGCCACAGACTGAGAGAAAATATTTGCAAAAGACACATGTGACAAAGAATTATTATACAAAATATACAAAGAATTTTTAAAACTCAACAACAATAAAACCCCAAACAACCCAAATAAAACAATGGGCCAAGACCTTAACAGACACCTCACCAGAAAATAGGCCTATGAAAATATATGTCATGTCGTCTGTCATCCTGGAAATACAGAGTAAAATAACAATCAGGTGTCACTACACACCTATCAGAGTGGCCAAATTCCAGAACACTGACCACACCGAGAGCTGGCAAGGACGTGAAGCAACAGACACTCCCATTCACTGCAGCTGGGAATCGAAGTAGCACAGCGCCTGCAGAAGACAGCTTGACCGTGTCTTACAAAACTTACACCTATTTAAGTATACTTGTACTTAAACTTATTCTTACCACATGACCTGGCAGTGGAGCTCCTTGGTATTTACCCAAAGGAACTGAAAACTTACATCCACACAAAACCCTGCACGCACAGACTTGACAGCAGCTTTCTCCGTAATGGCCAGCACTTGGAAGCAAACCCAGATGGACAAATAAACAGTGAGGCATCCAGACAATGGAACAGTATTCAGGGCAAAAAAGAAATGAACTATTAAGCCAAGAAGAGACATACAAAAACCACAAGTGTACATTACTAAGTGAAAGAAGCCAGTCTGAAAAGGCCTCCTACTGTGTGATTTCAATTATATGACATTCTGGAAAAGGAGAAACTAACGAGACAGTGAAGAGATCCAGGAGTTGGTGGAGGAAAGGAGGTGCGAGAAGAGATTAACAGGCACAGCACAGGACTTCAGGGTAGTGAGAACACGCTGTCTGATACTACATGACGGAGACATGCCATTATCTACCTGTCCAAACCCACAGAACCCACAGATCCCACAGTGCACCCCAAGGAAAGCTAGGGACTGGGAGCGGCTGTGATGTGTCAGTACAGTTTCAGCGGCTGTAACACACCTAGCACTCTGCAGGGAGATGGGCATGCCTGGGGGCAGAGAGCGTGCAGGAATCTCTGTACCTTCCTCTTACTTGTGCTACGAACCGAAAACTCCTCTCAAAATAATGTCTTCAAAAATAACGGGCATGGGGCGCCTGGCTGGCTCAGTTGCTTGAGAATCCAACTCTTGATTTTGGCTGGGGTCATGATCTCAGGGATCCAGCCCTGCGTGGGGCTCTGTGCTCACTGGGGAGTCTGCTTGAGATTCTCTCTTTCCCTCTCCCTCTGGCCCTCCCTAGCCCCATGCCGTCGCGCTCTCTCTCTGAAATAAATATATATATATTTTTTAAATGGGCATGGTTACTGGAGTGCAAGGGAAAAAAATAACTCACAGATAGGGGTACCACTTTTCTTCAGGGCAGTTTGAAGATGTATATCAAGAGCCTTAAAGTAAGAGCCCTCTGTCCGAGCAATTCCACTTCAGAAATCTGTCTCCATAATGAAGGACATGAACAAAGATGTTGTCTTAAAGATGTGTATTGACAGGGAGAGGGGGGCAGGGTGATGGACACTGGGGAGGGCACGTGCTGTGGTGAGTGCTGTGAAGTGTGGAAACCTGGCGATTCACAGACCTGTACCCCTGGGGCTAATAATACATTATATGTTTATAAAAAATTAAAAATTTAAAGAAGGCGTATATTGAGCCACAGTATCACCTATAGTAGATAAAAATCAGGAGCACTTACCACTTAGCCTATTAACGAAATAAATGTGCATGAACAGTAGCCATTATAAAAATGTTGCAAATTAATATTTATCAGCATGGAAAGCTGTTCACAACACACTAGCAGAAAAAAACAGGTTGGAGAAAATGTGCAAAAAATAGCATAATTAGGATACTAATAGAATGCTAGAGTGATTTTAGTGTTATGTAGCAGTATTATTATAGAGAGTTCAATTAAGGTACTTACCTCTGGGTGGGGGAAACTATGGAGGTAAACAACAATTTTTTCATAACAGTTAAATGTGCCTTTAACAGAAGAAACATATATATATATTTTTCAAAATCTTTAAAATGACTTAATAATGGGGGAAGACAGGGAGGGTGAAGACAATAGTACATCTGTGATAACTAGGAGGTTCTAAGCGAGCTTGGTGGGTGTTACTTTATGCGATAGATGTGTACAAATCAAGCTGCATTCTCCGTTATGCTAATGGAAGAAAAATCTGAAAGCATAAAGAAGCACTTAATCATGTGAGTAACTATTGCCTCATGTTTCTGTCTTAGAAGTTCATATGATTTTAACTTTCAGATTTGCTTAAAGCAGAAACCACCCAAATCATTACTTACCCTTTTGTCATATCCTGGTCCAACGGTTCATCTCAATCATTTCAAGAGAGCCCTAGGGGTGGGCTGTGTTTCCGCTCCCCCGGCTGGCAGGGTGCGACCACTTCCTCAGCCATTCTGGGGACAGCCTGAAAGGGCAGAATTCACATGCTGATAGATTTCGGCTGGCTTCTGGAATAAGTGAAACTCGGGCCCATAAGCCGTCAGTGTTAGCCTCTAACGTGCTCTGATCGGGAAAGACCGCGATCTCCAGGTAGAGAAAAACAAAGAAGCAGGCCCACGTGAAGAAGCATTGACCACAGAACATTCCTGGCAACACGTGGGTAAAACGTCGCAAGTGCACCCATCTCCAGAATGCTCCTGCTGTAGGGATGGGTCACCTCGGCCCGGCACTGTCCCCACCTAAAGAAAGAGCGACTGGGTAACTTGCCCAAAGTCACATCCAAACTCAGCAGTGAGACTCTGGTTAGGATCCTCTGCTTCCCAAAGCGCCAGCGGCTCCGCTAAGCACAGCAGACCGTGCGGCGGGATGGAAACGTAGTGTTTACCAGCCTCGCAGGCAGGAAACCTGGTTTCCAAGTCGGCTTTGTCGCTTCGTTGGCCACGGGATCCTGGGCACGCGCCTACCCTTTCGGGGACCGCGCCTGTCTGCCTACACCCTGAGGTTCTGCTAGAAGACATTCCGCGGCTCTGCAGATCAAAGAGCCTGCAGTTTCTAAGGAGCCCATCCCTTCCCCCGCCGCGTCCCTGTGGGGTTAGTCCTCGCGGCATTCTGGCCCCTCCGGCCTCCTTCGGTCCACTGTTCCCTTGGGCACACCTGACCTGGGACCTCCAAGCAACGCAAGGTCAGAAGGAAGTCCCGTGAGCTTCGGAACATTTCTCATGCTGCTGTGACTACTTTAGCTAGAGTCATGTTGTTGTTGTTTTTTCTGCCTCAAGAGGGTAACGAGGCACACACGCATCGGTAGACAGAGCACCACTGAATGCACTCTGCAAACAGAAGTTTAATTTCCTTTAAACAGACGCCAGGCGCCTGCACATGCACGGAGTCAGGAAGAGCGATCTCCTGCCTCTCCCAGGGGAAGGGGCGGCCCGGGTCCTCAGCCCGCGAGGAGGAAGAGCGGGTTCTGCCACATTCAGCTAAGCCAAACGGCAACCCACATGAGAGGAGAGGCAGCAGAGAACTAGGCTGTTATCAATCAATTTTCAACTTCACTTAACTTTATTGGCATGACAAGGTAGACACATGCCAAAGTCAATACAGAAGATCTGTGTGCCTAAGGCAGGCTTCGGTGCTAATGGAGCTTTTAGTGCCAGACACTGTCCTCGGAAGGTTTCCCAACATCCTCCTTTGTCTCCGGTGGCCACATGTTGTGGCTGTGATCTTGCTCCTGAAGGTCACAAGATTAAACTAGCTTTGGGCACTGAAACCAAACGAAGGGTCTTCTCTCCTGAAACCTTTTACACTACTGAAACCCCTTGTGAACTTATGTTTTTATCTAACATGGACTACACAATAATAAAAATAAACAAGTATTTTCATAGAGGATATTGTTAACATTTTTCACTTCCTAGGCAGGTTTTTAAAGTAAAACTTATCACTAAGAAAACTACCTAAAATTTCCTTATCAAAAATTCTTGCTATAATGTTTACATTTCTAGTGGACATATAATTAAGTTGTTAACATCTAGGGATATTTTTTAGAGATTTATTTACTTATTTGAGAGAGAGAGAGAAAGGGCATGAGCAGGGGGAGGGGCAGAGGGAGAGGAGAAAGCAGACTCCCTGCTGAGCACAGAGCCCAAATATCTAGGATCCTTGTGCAAAGTTCCTCCATCCAGAGGAGAGATGGGAAATTACTTTTTTCTGGTTGAATGATTTTTTTTCATAATCTTAGTGGCACAGATACGTGCGATATTATATCCACCAGGAGCCCAGCCCAAGCTGTCAGGCCAAGAAGCACTCACAGGCAATAGATAAAATCAATCATGAACAGATCATGACTCTGGCCAGCAAGTATGTGATAATGGATAAGCTTAATGTTTAAACAAATATTTGTTTTCAAGGAGGCAAAAGGTGAACATATAACATATGTTTCAGATATAATACAGATATGGCATTTTCAGATACAACACAGGTGTGGCCTAAGCCTGCAATTTGGAGCACATGACCCATACACCAGACACCTTCACCTGGTAGCAGCGTGCATGAATTATAGAAGTGCTATTTCTTGCAAGCCTCCCATATTAAATAATTGACTAAATAAATACAATCGTACCTGTAAAATCTAGAATATTGAAGCTGTCAGGAACCCACTGAATCAGTTAGTGTAATTGCTCTCATTTTACAAAAACTGGCATCCAGATGTTTTGGTTTCCTGTTTGCTTAAGGGCAACATTCCACAACTAACACGATACTGGAATTCAGGTGTCTCAACTCTCAGAGCAGTGAATGTTCCACTACGTAAGGACCCTACTGCACACTTGGATTCTGTACTTTGCCCTCGACATGTTCATAAAAGTGAAAACTCACGTCTATAAAGAGGCCAATGTCCATCAACAATAAATAAACCAATAAATATTATCCTATTTTCCATGTCTAGCAATTCACTTGTTCATTTCACTGTTCTTCTAAGTAAAGGCATTGGTTGGTTGGTTGGGTTAGTTGGTTAAAGATACTGAAAACCAAGGAGTAATCAAAGCCTTCTTCATTCTGTAGGTTTAATAAGCATTTGCAAAGGAAGGTCACCATTATCACTAATACAATCACAATATCAGGTATATGAGAAAGAAGATATACATATATGTGTGTATCATACATATGATATACATGTGTGTCACTTATGTGGCCAAACAGGAAGTAGATGCCACATATATGACATGTTATGTGTGTATGTGTGTGTATATACATACACCCCTTCTTGTCTTCGAAACATGTAAGCAGTTGTTTAAAAATTACCTTTATCAGGGGTGCCTGGGTGGCTCAGGGGGTTAAAGCCTCTGCCTTCCGCTCGGGTCATCTCAGGGTCCTGGGATCGAGTCCTGCATCGGGCTCTCTGCTCCGCGGGGAGCCTGCTTCCCCTTCTCTCTGCCTGCCTCTCTGCCTACTTGTGATCTGTCTGTCAAATAGATAAATAAGATCTTTTTAAAAAATTACCTTTATCAAAGTGTATCTGCGTGGCTACTGGGAGTAGAATAGTGGGACGGACCCATTAGAGAACCCACAACTCTCAACTTCTCTTTCCCCTCAGTCAAAGGCCTTGGGGAATTAACAAGATTCCTGAGTCAGGACCCCAAGTATTTCTCTGCACTCCAGGTGTGGTATGTTTGCGACCCTCACCGGTTTTAAAGATATTAATTAAGGGACTGGGAGGATGTCACAGACTGGGATGAGCCAGCCCGGCTCTCTGTCTACAAAGCGCTAGCAGCTGTTCTCCAGAAGAGTAGCACACCATGCTTTGATCAGGGAAATTAAAATATTCTCCCAAGATACTCTATTTGTATAACATTTTCCAAATTGAATTCCGGTTGCAGAAATATTTTTGGCAAGTAAACAGCAGGGGGCCGAGAGCCTGGTCTGTGCCAGCTTTGCTGAACTCCGACAGCCAGGATGGAAAGTCTGGGCTAGAGGAGGCTATGCCGGTGCTGGGGGGCCCGAGCCCATGTGAGGAGAGGGAATGCTCGCTGGGCAACAGGTCTTTCACCACGAGCACCTCCTGTCTGCTCTCCAGACTCCAAGGATAGAGCGTGGCTCCACGGAGAGGTACCGTTAAGTCAGAGACGGTGAGGTGAGGAGGAGGAACCAGGATTGGGGGCCCAGAGAATGTGAGGGAGCGGCAGTGGGGACGGGACCCTGGGCCTTCTGGAGGCTCCGCTGGGGTCCACACTGGAGCCAGCCCGGACCACAGCTATCTCCTGGTGTTGCTACGGTCTGGCCCATCACTCATGGCGAGGTCCTGGCGTTCCACCGAACAGAAACAATTTCACATGACGGCAGAGCTCTCCGTGACTCTGATGGAGCAAGGCCCAAACAAGAGGGCTCTGGGGCCATGTCTGAACCAACCAGAATGTGAGCATTGTCCCAGCCCCCCAGTGAGCTACACCCCTCTCTGGACGAACAGGAATGACTGCTGTTTCTCCACTGATTGCGTCTTCAGCCTCGTTCAGGGAGCCTCCCCAGCATAGCATTATCTCCACTTCCTGCCAGCAACCGATTCAGAGCAAAGTCTGCTGCTTTGAGCTCTGCCCCAAAGCAGCTGACAAGGGCAAGCCCAAGCGCTTCCTAAGTGCTTTCTAGCACCTTCTGGCCCAAGCACCCTGCAGTCGCCCACAGTGCACGAGCTCTTTCTGTGCAGCTGGCAATAAATGCAACTTGTTCAGGTACAGGTGTGTCCCCGCCTGCCTGCGACACCCGCCTGCGACTCAACGGCCAAGTGACAGCCATGTCTGCCCTGTGCCAAGCAGTGTGCTGGCTTTTGGGCTCACAGCTCAGAACAAAACAGTGTGTCCTGTCCTACACGGACCGCCCACAGCCTGATGGGGGATGCAAGGAGCAGAACCACCTCAGGAGTCATGACCAAATGAAATGCAACAGGCTACCCGAGAGATGACCCTGACTGCGCCGTGATGCAGAGACTCTGAAGAACGGAGAACCCTGTCGAGATCAAATGTGCTAGTAGCAAGCAGATGAATCTCACAGACCTCAACGTGCCATCAAGGGTGAGCTACTTGCAAACGTATTTACAAATGTTAAGGCGTCAAGGAAAGGCAAGGTCCAGTCAAGCGGTCTCCAAGAACAGGAGCCGCAGACTTCCTTGAGGGAACAAAGACTTCGACCAAACGGCAGGGGACTTGGGAGAGTCACCTCGTTAGCGTGAAAGTCTGTGACTTTGTACCCGATCCCGGTCCCCAGCCGGCCGCCGTCTTGGCCAGCACCCCATCGTGAGCCGTGCGGCGGATGTCTCCCTGGATTGGATGTGTTTCTTCCCACCAGGGGGACTGAGCGCTAACTACAAAAAGATCTCAGAGGCCGAACCATAGGCTTTCTAATTTTACATCAATGATTATAAATTGTGCGTGTTTGCCGTTTGGGGTCTTACGTTTTGAGGGAACTGGGCCGATCAGAGTGGGAGCCTTGTAATGCCAATTTAAAACCTGACTGAGTAATTAATGTGGAGTTTTTACGATTTTAAGTGGAATTCTTACTAAGTTTATTGGAAGGTGTAGGAGAACTCTTGGACCTTGTATTTATAAATTTGAGGGCCTATATATGTGTAAGCATCGACGTACTCTAGAAAGCTTCGTTTGTTAATTCAAACACATATGTGCATGCATGTGTTTTATATGCACGTTCGTGCATGTGTGAGTGTGAATAAAATTTTTAATTATGGCTTAATATATTTGGAAGTAATTAACTCACTTTATGCATGGGCCCATGCTCGGCCAGACTAAGAAAATAATTCCGTCTCTAAGCTGAACTAAAACAAGCGTTTTTCTAATTTCAGCTTTAATAAGGGGATTATGAATTTTTAATCCAAAAAGCAAACCTTTGAATAATGTTTTCTGTGCCTAAAAGACAGCTAGACCAAAGACAGCTACCTAGAAACTCATGTGAACACAAGCAAATGCCGAAAGTGCTGGCGTGGGAAGGAGAAACGCTGCCCAGGAACAAGCAGGGGGCCCGTCGGACCTGCGGCGGAGGACCCTTCCGGAGGAGGCACAGGTAAGCCAAGAAGGTGTGAAGACGGAGGGAGGGCGGGCGGAGCCAAGCACGTTGGCTCGTTTGCATACAGGAGGCAGACCAGCACAAAGCTAGGGGCCCAGCCAAGGAGCGAACAGATCCCGATCCCTCCCCTCCTGGAGAAGCCCGTAGGTAAGAGGGAGCTCCTGACTCTTGGGAGAATAGAAAGAAATTCCTGGCACAGCAGCTTATCCCTGGTGAGTGGGAGGGCCGTCCCGCTCATTCCCGGCGGGCGGACCCGGTGGGCACAGGTGCACGCAAAATGCCTACCCTGGTGTTGGACACCAAGAGGTTCCCAGCAAAACACTTCTTTCTTCTTCATTTTTAAGTTCTTTTTGCTTTGGGGATCGGAAGCCTATTCGTATATCAAATATTTTAAACTTTCCTGAGGCTTAACCACTGGAATGACCGAACTCCCAACCCTTTCACCCAAGGGCCCCTGAAACCTGATCCAGGCTGTAAGCAAATAAGCAGCCCGACTTTTGCAGCAGGCTGAGGTTCTGGGCTGCAGAAACGGGCGTGATGGCTCGTGAAGGGCCCTGAAGACCCGCGGGGGACGGACCTTATCTCTCCGCAGCCAAGCTTCGGCTGAATCTTCTGCAGATCAGTTATCTTTTTAAAAGAGAAAATAGATCCTATTTTCTAAAGACCAAATGAGGAGTGAGGAGGTTGGGAGTGTCTGGGTCAGAAGGTCTGGGAGCGTAAAACGCAGGGACCATGTGTGGCGAATTCTGACGGAATTAGAACGAGAACAGAAGAGGCTCGGGATGACGGCTTGAGCCCCTGCAACCCGCCTGATTACACCGTGACAGAGGCCGTGGCTTACCCAAACAAAGTGCTTTATAAGGAGAACGGCAGGTCTGGAATTTACAGAACCCATTTTCAGTTTCATCGGCTGCAGCCTTCAAATAGCTCTACCCCGCCTCTCGTGTCTAATGGAACAGCTGTGCCTCTCGGGGAAAAGGATTGAGAAGTGCTCCCTCCAAAGATCCTCGGGACACCATGCAATGGGTTTAAAGAACCGTTTCCATCAGCGTGGGCAGACGCTCTGCATGTGTGTGCGACGTTCGTCCGAGGTTATCAGGACATCGCAGCCTCTCGCTCCCGCCAATGCCATGTGGGACGGTCTGGTGGCTGCATGAATGTTATCTTCACATCTCCGTAGAATAGAAGAATTGCCCCTGTGTTTCATGTCAACAATGGTCGAGCCAAGCTGCCTTTGACGTCCCCGGAGTTATCTGATCACCCAGACGACACTGAACAGCGCTAGACCACAGGCAGTCGGCCGCGCGGCCCTAACATCTGCCCAAGGCCGGCAGCAAGGGTTCCAGGGGTTCTAAGAGCCACCAGCTCGGTCCAGTCCAGCACCTGTCACTGGCTTACCATGCCACCCTGGGTCACTGACTTCCCCATTCAGTGCCGTCTGTGAACGTGCATCAGAGCCCGCCGTGTCCTGCCCCTCCTCCGGCCTCTCTCGCTCCTACGCTCCTCCTCCCTCCCCCCATCTTCTCCTCCTGCTCCTTCTTCTCACTCGTCCTCGCTCCCTCCCTCCCTCTCATAAAAGAAGATAATATGTCTGGAAGGTGCTTTGAGCTCCTTGGAGATAGAGGGTCTATAAATGTGAGCTGTTACACTGTTACCATGGAGACGCTCACAGAACGCTGCGCTCCACGGCTGCGTTTGCTGGGCAGAATTCTGGCCTCCTCGCCCGCTGGCGTCTTGAGGCTGTTAGACAGTCAATGATTTCACAAAGCAGCGCAACCAGGTAGGGGTGGGGACCGAGAGGAGAGCTTGTCTGTAACTCAGCGGCTCTCCATGTCCGTCCCGAACAATCGTGCTTCCATCTGCTGGAGCAGAGGATCACGCGGTTCCCGCGGGAGTCGCTCTTCACGCCGCCGCGGACAGGGAGAGGCGCGCCACCCAACAAAGGACGCTGATCTACAGCAAGGTTCAGGCAAGGAAGAATGCCAATGACCTTCAGAAATGACCCGACATCCGTTTCTGAAATCTGCTCTCACTCCTGACTCCGCTAACCTCAGACCCATGGCTAGCAAAGTGTCGGGGTGAAGAGTGCACATTCCGGCCAGTCCATGGCCTTCTAGAAAGCAGGAGCTGTGCCTTCTGCATTTCGGCCTCTGCGAGGCCTAGTACAGGACCTGGCACACAGCAGGTGTGGAGATTTGTGAAAAAGAGAGAAGTGGCTGCAGCTTCTGTTACACGCGAGCGGACAGTGCTATTGAGTAAGCCGCATGCCGTCAGCACTGGCTGGGACTCCAGTCCCAGGGTCTGCTTTCTGGCCCCCACCCCCGCCCCCATCCGTGCGGCAGTGAGGCACAGCAGTCCTGCTTTCCTGGATGGTCCTGGGAAAGTCACTCTACGGCTCAAAGCCTGATACGGGACAGTAGCGTACCCTCACTGCTAACCAAACAGCGGCGAAAGGTCCCGCTGCAAAGGTAAGGAGTGGAAGCCGCAGGAAAGGTCGCTGTTCGTTGCAGGCAATGCTGTGACCTCCAGGCGCGCGTTCCAGGCCTCAGATGAGCAAAGGCAAGGAAATCGGAACGGGCTTTCCAGTCAAACCAGTCAAAGAATTCAGCGGCTGAGCCCTGCCCCTTCCCACCTTCCCTGAGCCGCAGGACTCCCATCTGTAGGGTTCGAGTAACAGCACTTACCTCATGGGTTCGAGGTGTCGGTTTAAAGAAGGAAGTAGGCAGACCTGTAGCCCTGTGGCTGGCACCCGTCAATGATGAACACACGTTCATTCCATTCTACTAGTTTGGCCGTACGCATGGAGAGAGCCGACGGCTCTGAATAATGCATTGGCTAGTTTATTCCAAAGGCCAGGCAGATGTTTCAGATTCCCCCATGATGGGGCACGTGGTGGCCCCACCTTTGGGCAGGGGGTGTGGGGAACTTCAGGGCCAAGAGAAAATGCGCAGGTGCACATAGAGAGCCAAGCAGAGGAGCTGCATAGCTTACAGGGCCCACTGCAGATTGAAAACGCTGGGCCGGGGCGCCTGGGTGGCTCAGTGGATTAAGCCGCTGCCTTCGGCTCAGGTCATGATCTCAGGGTCCTGGGATCGGGTCCCGCATCGAGCTCTCTGCTCGGCAGGGAGCTTGCTTCCCTCTCTCTCTCTCTCTGGCTGCCTCTCTGTCTACTTGTGATTTCTCTCTGTCAAATAAATAAATCTTTAAAAAAAAAAAAAAAAAAAAAAACGCTGGGCCACTTGTGTATAAATTACTGGGAACTTCAAGGGGGAACAGCAGCCATTATCCCCGTGTGAGTGCCAAGGCTGCATCGCACGGAGCCAGCCCTGGACCTCGGGGAAGGTGGAAGCTTTGCCGCGTTGCCAAAGGCTGCTTTTGCCGTCACTGTGGGTCTCACTCAGTTAGAGAGGGCAGAGTGGTTCCCACAAACTGCTTGGACACACGGAATTTATCTTCTGAGCTAAAGCTAAGCTATAGTAAAGGTCATTTCAGGAGCAGGGAAAAGCTCATAAAAACACCAAAATTCCTACTGGAGCAAGTTATGACTGGATAGTGGGACCAGAGGCGCGGGGCTTCCTGTGACCTCACTCACGGGGCTGTAGAGGGAGGTCGGATTGCAAAGCCTATGAAAGACAGCCACCGTTTATTCAGCTGCTATTTAATAAGCCCCTGCTGTATACAAGACAAGACGTCAGGCCATGTCAGGGAAACAGAGATTATCTTTATGATGTCTAACATCCCTTCCAGTTCCAACATTTGAGGATTCCTTGACAAAGACCTGGCGCCTACCTTTAAGAAACTTAAGTCTAGGGCAACAGCAAAACAAAACTGAATTTGCTCTGGATAGAAGGTCTTCAAGTGGGGTAATTAAAATCTATCATTTATATTTATGTTTATGTATATGTGTCTGTGTGTGTTCCTACCTGCTAAGATTTTTATATGGTCATTCACCTAGATTTTCACTGAGCCCTTCAAAGATTGGGAGCATTGTGTTTTTTGTGGGTTTTTCTGTTTTGTTGTTTTTCAATCTGGTTGTTAAATAAGTCACAGGGAAGACAGTGGATTCTCCCAGAGTCAGAGAATAAGGTTATGGCAGAACATTCCGCCTCCAGATAAATCCCTGAGCCCATTCGCAGTGGTTCCCCCTCTTCTTCCCTCTCTGCCCCCATAAAGGACGTGATTAAAGGGGGCTCCTTCCTTCTCAGTTGCCAGCGTACAGCTCTTAACGGAAGACTCTTCTCGTCAATGGGCTGAAGCTAATTCTGAGCACAGGATCTAAAACAACAGACAAACCTCACTCAGATTCTGCCTCCACCCCTTGTTAGTGACCAGTGCTCTGAGAAAGTCACTGTCTCTCTGACACCTCCATTTTCTCATAGGTTGAAATATTCATTCTTCTCCAGTTTCTTTGGGGATTACAAGCATCTAGCCGTTCCCGGCACACGGAGCCCACCCCCACACCTCCGCTTTCCATCCCTTCCGCAGACCCTACGGTGAACAGAAGGTCATGTCTGTCGTGGTCCCCTCCGTTCACTGCGACACGCGGCCCACGGAAGGATGGCACGGCAAATCACCCAGAGGCAGAGCCAAGAAACCCGGGGTGGGGAAGACAGGCGTTGGGCTGATTAATGCTGACCTATGTCCGACTTCATGTGTGTGAACTCGGGGCTCCTCCGGCCCCTCCGGTGATTGCAAGCCCACACTGGACACAGCCCTGGGCAATCCTGGTGTTTATTTGACCCAGGCATTAAAGCGCAGGTTGGAACAGTTGCCTTAAAAGCTGGAGAAGGAAACCGGGTTGACAGAGGAGAGACCCAAGAGTTCTACCCATTCTTCCAGGAAGCGGGACCCTGAGCTCATAGACCCATCTGCCATGCTAGGTGAGAGGTGAAAACCACAGGAAGAAAACTAAAAGGCATTACTTTCCCCAGGCTGCTACCCTGAAATGAGGGTACGGAGAGGGAGAGGCGACTATGCAAACCAGCACCCGGCTCGAGTAACAAAAACCCCTAACAAACCAGGGCTAACAGTCAAACGGGCTGAAAATTCCCCTGCTACAGAGTCCCCTGCTGCAGAGTCCCACGCAACCAGAAGTCCCTAAACCCCACGGAGCCCCGAGTGCCTGTGCACGGCCGAACGGCCCTCGGAGGGAAGGGGCGCGGGGTGTGGGGCTCCTGACGGCCCAGGTGCCGCCCGCAGGGACGTGGAAAGAGACCGAAGGCTCCGTGTGGTACATTCCCGGGGCTTGCCTGGGCCCAGGGCCCTCGGGGAGGCAAGGAAGGCTGCTGGGGACAGCTCAGAGCCGTCCGTAGGCCGGTCTCCTCTCACCCCACCTCACGGCCGTCCTGTGGCACCACTGCGCGCCCTCCCCTGCGTCAGTGTGTGGGGCTCGCCTCGAGCCCCCCACCTGTCACCTTACCTTCATGTCAGCCTTCGCTAAGGTCTGAGGGACTTAAGGGGCCCCGCTGTGATCCGCAGCCTCGGGTAACAAATAGGAGTTTCTCACTCAAGCTAACCCAGGAGAAGGGGGGTTTTCGTCTAAAGACAGATCTGGGAATCCTGGGCCGGCGCTGGTGCGGCAGCTGGCCCAGGAGAAGCCAGGGCGCCTCTCCCAGGGCTCGCTCGTCCCTGCTCCTTCGCGACAGGCCCCGCGGTCATCGGTGAGCCCGCGCCGCCCCGCAGCACCCCCGCAGCACCCCCGCAGCTGGCCATGAGAACGCGGGTAACCGGCACAAAAGGAAGTGAAATGTGTAAATCTGGCAACATCGTCTTGAAGTCAAACCCCCGTGCTGGGGTTTCCTCCCCGCAGGAGGACCCGGCCTGCGTCAGGCCGGGGACAGCCCGGGGAGAAGCCGCACGCGCACGTCGGGAGAGCAGGTCCCGGACCCTGCGCGCCGTGGACAGACCCGCGTCGCCCGCCCCACCGCTCCCCCGCCGGCCGCAGGAGAGACAAACGCAGGCTCCTGCCGAGCCCCGTCACGGCTGGGTCTCTGACAGCGGCTTCGCGGGCGGCTTCCCCAACACGAGGACGGACGGACGGCGCAGACAGAGCTTCCCGCGCTCCAGGCCGCCCCGGTCCCCTCGGCCGCAGCAGGTGGAAATGGCTCCAACAACAGCCGTTTCCCCGCTCACCGTCCTGGAAGCGGGCGTTGGAGCTCAGGGCCGGCGCCGGCTGGGAGCGGGGCAGGAGCAGGCCAGGGGCTCCTCCAGGCTGGTCCGGCCTTATCGTGTCCCCCGAGGCCCTGGCACCGAATCCCAGCACACGGGGTGGGGGGCAGGGCTTCAACCCATGATTTGGGGAGGAGGGGACCCAACATGCACCCACAGCAGAGGCTGTGAGCAAAACACCAGGGGCGCAGCCTGTGGGATGAGCTTCACGGGTGCTTCCCGGGAGGCCGAGCGGCTTCCCGCTTCCAGGCACGCGTCGTCGGTTCTTAGGCACCGGGGGCTCAGGGCTCAGGGCATCTGCAGCCACAGCACAGGACGGCTGTACGCATCCCCATGGTCTTGGTCCCCAGCCCTGGGCACACATCAGGATCAGCGAAGGAGCGGCTCCCACCGATGACCGGCTGCCCCCCCGAATTGCTGACTCGGCGGGGCTGCCGCGGGGCCTGCGACTTTACACGTCTCACGGGGGCCCGAGCGGCGCTGACGCTGCTGGTTGGGAGAGGACGCGAGGGGCCGCTCAGTGTCAGCCTGCTGTCCCTCGGGTCGCCCAGCCGGCACACAACTGTCACGAGCACCGACCCGAAGTCCCGACCAGCCGGCACACAACTGTCACGAGCACCGACCCGAAGTCCCGCAGCTGCTGCTGCTGGAACACCACGCACCGTCCGCCCGTCTGAGCAGATCAGAAGACAGAGACACATTTCCACTAGCGACGTGGCGAGTGGCCAGATGCGCCCTTGATGCAACAGACCTTACTAAGTGCTGGTTTTGTGTCAGGGGCTGGACAGAAAACCCCAGCTCCTGCGCTGTTGACACGTGAGTGCGGAAAGCCATCACTTTTGGAATTTCTATGATGTTCTAAGCCTTGAACAGTAACTATCTCGAATTCCCACACAGTGTCATTATTCCCATTTTCGGGGTGAGAAGGGGGAGTCTCACCCGGTGAAGGAAGAGCCAGCTGGCCGCGTCGCCACAACCCAAGCACTTTCCATCCGACCACAGGGGAGTGTCTTTGGCAACACTACAAAGGGCCTTTTAGCAGAAACACCCCATATTTTGTCAGCAAAGTATTCCTTTTTCATTTACCACAACCTGGATGGATCCGTGAAGGTACTGGGAAGCTTCAAGGGTTCCCGAGGGCTGAGACAGGAGCGTCATGGGCCGCGGGAGGAGACAGTTTTCCTGACCAGTGGCCACAGCCCGCTGTCCCCATCCGGGGCCTGCCGGGGTCCTGCCGGGCCACACTGCACTTTGCTGGGTTCACTGGAACACCAACATCCCGTTAAAAGTAGCAGGTTCACACTGGAGACCCTTCCTCAAGTCACTTTTCTCCATAAGTATTTCTTGAAACCTCTGTGAGCCGGGCACTGCCACTGGGAATGGTGGAGAATTCGCACTGCGACTTTGCCCCTGCTCCCCGGAGCTGTTAAAGCAGATGCAGCACCTTCTTCCTGGCTGTCCTCCAGCTCTGACACTGGGGACCCTCTCTGGGACAGTAATTTTTGCCTTATGTCTTATGGTTTGAACTTTTCATCTTTATTCACGATCTCCATTCCGGCATCATCCTTTTGTGCCGGGTTTTCATTTGTCCGTGTGTTAGGTTTGTCAGCAGAGCTACTGATGTACAGGAGCTGGGGGCGTCCGGCTGGCTTTGCCCGTCGAGCGTGTGACTCTTGATCTCAAGGTTGTGAGTTCGAGCCCCATGTTGGGTGCAGAAATTACTTTAAATTAAAAAAAAATCTAATAAACATATATGCTATATAACAAATACATGACATTGTACATATGTAGTTAGATATTTGGTGAGACAGTAGAATGGTTTCTTTTCTTAAGAGAAATGACAGTGGTCATCCAAGATCTTGGGGAGATATTAAAAAGAGGACGCGAGTCCTGAGGCAGCGGAAGAAAGAAAAAAATTCTTGGAAGGTAAAGAATCTATGATCCTCAAAAAAGATACGAGCCTGCCCTCAAGTAGGGAAGGAGGAGAAGAAATCTTAAAAGAGAAAGAGGAAGTCTGGGAGGCAAAAAGAGCAGCTGCGCCGGCGGGAAAGAGCTACGATGCCCTAGGAGGAACTCCTGCGTGGACGGCTGCCCGTCCCCGGTGGGGCTGCCCGTCTGGATCTCAGTGAGTGTGGCGGGCCGGCCGGCTGCACGGTCAACTTCGGGGCACAGTATTAGGCTCCCAGATTTTTGGTTTTTTTAAAGAAGACAAGAGTTTAAGTGTATCAGCTTGCAGGCCTGGAGATCTTTAGTAGCTGAATACGTATCGTATTACGTTCGGGGGCTGGAAATCAGACCCAGCTGCACGGAGGACTCAGTTCCTGACTCTGAAAGTCACGTCACCTAGAGATGGAGGGCCAGGGAGGGAGGAACATACCGAGTGCGCCAGCAGTCAGGTCATTGTGCGGTTCTTAAAAGCCCTCTGTGCCCAGGTGCTACGGCGAGCACACGTTTTATTTCCACCTAACCGTGACGGTGGAAGCTCAACGAACAGCCGTCTCCACACACACTCTGGGCTGTCCAAGAGCAAAGTTGTCTTGTAGGTTTCTTCTCTGAATTTGAGCATACGGAGAGAGGCGATAGTTCTTGAATTGAACGGCCTTTCCCCAGAGGCGCATTCCTGTGGCCAGCATGAGGGTCTTAATAACACCCACGTCCTGCTGTCTCCCGGATTTCTCACACACCCTCCAGTGGGGCTTCTCAAACGTTGTGGTGCTTAGCAATTACCGAGGAGGAAGCTTGTTCACCTGTGGATCCTGTCACCAGGGCCTCGCCAAATAAATCTGATGCAGAGGGTTCGTGGTCAACACATTGTGAAATTCTGTACCATTGTAATAGGGTTAGAGACAAATGGGCTGCGGGGGCATTTCACAACTCAGCTAAATTTACTGAGTGTGTACTACACGCCTATCAGTGTACTTCGTACAGAGGATACCATGGTGGACAAAGCCTGTTCTCATGCAAGTATCATCTAAATAAATAAATGCATGAGTCAGTGGAGAGCCACAACTGTGGAAAAAGGCACAAAGAAGAGATACACGGTGCCGGGAAAACCTGTGGCTGAGACATCTTCCCCAGTCCCAGACATCAAGGAAGTCTTCTTCTGAGGCTCAGTAGGTTATCTGGACAAGAGGGGACAGATGAACATTCCAGACACAGAGGGAATAGCAAGTGTAAAGGCCCTGTGGCCACCAAAGGGGCTTAGAGAGTCTGAGAAACTGCCAGAAGCTGCCCCTTGGACTCACATGTCGTCCCGGTGTCTGGAGATCTTTACACACTCTAACGTCCACTGTAACGTCCCATCCCTCTGGAAGTCTGATGAAATTGAAAAATTACTGATTTGCAAAAAAGAGTCCTTATTTACTAGACGTGAGCTGCTCTGAGATCTACCGTCAGTTAAAACCGGCAGGGCAGCGGCTGTGCAGGTCTGGGGAAATCACGCACCCTCTGTCACCAGGGCCCAGGCGAAGATAAAGCAACAGCCGTCTAAGTCCCACAAGCCCCAGAAAGCCTGGTGGAGACTGAGTCCACTGTTTGCACCGGAAGTGGAAAACGGTGGTGGGCGGAACCTCAGCGGCACCAGCCCTTGCCAACAGGGCAGAGCCCGGTTGTGGCCGTGGGACTAGAGGGGCCTGTTTTCTGCACTCTCGTTTCGAAACCTCCTCCACCTCTGCTCCCTGCTCCTTCCAGAGCTGCCTTCTCCAACCCTTGTGGCCTGAGATTTTCCCACGGCCTCCTTTTACAATGACTTGTCTTTACCACAAAAGAAAGAAATTTGGTGCTTTCTTTGGACGATCACATATCAGATAAGGGGACCCCTCTTGGGATTTGTATTTTGCAAAAGGCCTGGGTAGTAGTAACTCAAAAGAACAAATCGATATGCGTCCCATTTCCCCACATTATTATGGCAGACGAGGACAGACCCTCTACCTTCGAGCTGGGCACGCGGTTCCTGCTTCCCATGCAGCCAAGTGTGGCCTTGGGGCCGAGTTCCGACTAACGGGATGGGAGCGGTTTCTACGACAGGTGTTTCCATAAGGGACCGTTGACATTCAGGCCCCATTCTTCTTCTTATTTTTCCTCCAGCCTGGCTGGGGTGCCTGATGTCCTAGGCATTACCTCGGGCCATGAGAGCCAGGGCCACATGGGCGGGATGGCAAACAGGTGAGCCGGCGGGGCCTGAGGACCTCAAGGTACGGCTGTTGCCGCAGTCCTGGGCTCCTCCCTCCACACTCGTAAGTAAGAAGAAATGAATCCCACGTTGTTGGAGCCATTGTCCATCTGGGGTTCTGAAGCCAAGTTTAACTGATAAAACCACCATGGGGATTTTTCTGTCTTTCTTTTTTTTTTCTTTTTCAGTGGAAGATCACAGTGCAATTTCTTCTCATTTCTTCTTGGGTCCCTCACACATAGGCAACGACGTTCTCCGTTTTCATGTGTGGTTGCTTCTTCGAGTCAACCCAGGATGGCTCGCAAGATGGGTGAGGAGCACGAGTCCGTGGGGGCATGGGCCGGGGGCCCGAGGCCTCGGTCTGAAGCCCGCCCTGCCGCAAGCTTCCCTCACCGGGCTTCTCCTTGCCCCTCTAGAAACAGCTTCCAGGCCCTCCTACGAACCGGGTCGTTTCTAAGACCAGGCTCACTGCGCGTGCCCTGCCCCTCGTGCCCACTCTGCCCACCGGAGGACGAGACGATGAGGATGAGTTTTCCTCTTACCAGCAGGTGGTGTTCTCAAAGTCCGCAGCGCTGTCTGGAACTTGGCGACACACTTCTCCACAGGCCGAGAACAGGAAGGTTAGGCTCCCACACGAATTCCAAAACAATAATCACCTGCAGTTCAGCAGCCATGCTGAGGGGGTCCTAGAACAAAACAGTTTGCAGAAGATTAGGGTGTGTGTGGCCCAAAAGCTCTACGTGTCTGATTGGAGAGGGGACAGAAACAGCCCCCCAGCCCCGCCGCCGCGCCCGTGGCAGGGAGAGGACGTGCTGCCTGTCTCCTGTGTTCTCCTGGGGAGAGTCACCCTCCCAGGAGCGGCACTTCCCTCTCACATTCAGATGCCTACGAAAGCTAAAAAAAAATGAGTCTCCGGAGTTGCCAAATATCCTGGGGCTGTTACCTGGCTTTCTTCAGCTGAAAC
Source organism: Mustela nivalis (assembly GCF_964662115.1). NCBI lineage: Eukaryota > Metazoa > Chordata > Mammalia > Carnivora > Mustelidae > Mustela > Mustela nivalis. The sequence goes on from NC_139035.1 coordinate 1,263,721, forward strand.
CTGCCTTCATTTGAAAATTCGCCCTGTAGGTAAAAGAGAGGCCACTCTGTGGATCTGGCCACATTCTCTTAAGCAAACTTGACGTGGGTGCCCTGGCAGAGGTCAAGGGAGGAAGGATGCTCTTTTTCAAGGCTTTGCTGTCAAGTCTGATTTGTCCCTTTGCTGCCGTGTCGGGGGAGATCACGGAGCAGGTGCGACCCCTGTGAGCGGCGCCCGGCACTCGGACCTCGAGGGCCCCTCACTCCGCCCTGTCCTCGGAATGTAGGTTCCACTTGCCTTTCCTGTTCCCAGAGGCCGCTCCAAAGACAGGCTTGAGACAGTGACGCACTGTTGAGAACACCCGCGCAGCAGGCGTGACAGACACGAAGGCCCTGTAGAAACTTCCACAATGTGGCAGTGGATGTGCGGGTCTCCCCCCTTGCCTCTGCCCCAGACAAGCCTCACCTATAACCTCCTTGCTGGTTCACACCGCCACCTACCCACCTGTTCCCTGTCCTCTGCTTACGAGGGACAGTGTCAGAGGACACTGGGGGGATCCCGAGGAGCTTGCAAAACACACAGCAGCTTGGAGTCAGTGATGGGGGAGAGGCTGAGCGCAGATCTGGTTTCATCGGTGGGGATGGAAGTGGGGGGCTGGGGATGAGGCCATAGCTGTCTGGGGAGCGGGGGTGTGCTTTAGTCTAGTTCCTCCTTTGCAAAGAGCAGGTTAGACCTGTACCTCTCAGTTGTATGTTGTCTCTATTAAAATGTCTTCATTACAATGGAAGGCGGTCCCTCAACCGACCCTGACCGGAGCCCTTTCTCTGCCTTTGCACCTGCGGCCCGGCCTGCCCTCCCCTCCCCTGGCTTGCTTCCACCCTCCACCACCTGCAGGAAGCCCTCCCCACTCTCCGCAGGGGGTTAGGTCCCCTCGAGCGCGCTCCTAGCTCCCTTGGGAAATATCAGGCTGCCCCCACAGAACAGAACAAGCTGCTTGGCCACATGGGCTCTCGGATGACCAGCAAAGCGACCTGGTACGCAGTTAGTCCCTCAGTGTTCAGCGAATGAGTGAACAAAGGCTCTTTCCACTCTGCTCCTTCCCGAGGCGTTATCAGGTCCTGTCTGGGCCCGTCCTCTTCCAGAAGGGCTATCTCGTCTCGCCAGATTCCCACTGCGTCTCTTGCTCTGGTACCTACTGTGAAACATAATGATTTACCAGCCTGCATTGTTGTTCACTCATTCCTGTGCATCTTGCCTGACGGACCGTCTGCTGTCAAAGGACCGTATCTTCCATGACTTTTGTGAAGCCCTCAATTCCTAAGGCCACGCTATACACCCCGTGGGTGACCGTGAGTGACTGATGGGAAGTACGTGAATCCAAGACAGGCTTCTGTAAATCGTGTCCCAGTGAAGACTTGCAAACTCCCGGGGAGTTTTCAACCCAGAAAACAAAAAGCCTTATGTAAGTGCACCCACTGGATGCCGGAAGCTGTGCTAGCACTTTCTGTGTGTGTAGGTCTTCCTTCTGAAGAGGCAGTTAGGTCTCGTGGCTCTGAGCATGGGCTCCAGAGCCCTGCCTGGACCTGAATGGGGCTGGCTTCTTGCTGGCCTCAGGGACTGAATCTGCACAATACATAGCTTCTTCACTTGTGAGAGGCAGGTAGTAGTAAGAGGGCTGTGTTAGGCTTCCTCAGAGAAACAGAACCGATATGGTTAGATCGACAGCGGGATAGACGGAGATGCAGACACAGAGGAGGAGATCACTTACAGAAATCACCACACGATTATGGAGACCAAGATGCCACCAGCAAGCTGGAGACCCAGGAAAGCCAGGAGTATAATTTAGTCCAAGGCCTGAGAGGAGGCTGATGGTGCAAGTCGTGGTCTGGTCTAAAAGCCCAAGAACCAGGATTGCCAGTGGCTGAGGGCAGGAGAAGACATCTCGGCTCAGGCAGAGAGAGAGAGAATCTGCCCCTTGCCTGCCTTTCTGGTCTTCTCAGCGGATTGTGCCTCCGGGCGCTGGGAGGGGCCGGCACCCTTCGCGGAGCGCCCCCCTCGACTCAGTCGACTAATCCCAACGCTAACCTCTTCCAGAGACCCCCTCACAGACTCGTCCAGAGTCAGGTTCTTCCAAACAGCTGGGCATCCCTTAGCCCAATCGAAATGACACAGAAAATTAACCAGTGCAAGGGCCAACCTCATTAAGGGTTAAAAAGGCAACACAGAGCGGAACACAGCAAACAAAAGGTCATCCGGATTAAGCACCTGGCACAGCGTCTGTCTACGCGGTCTTTGCGCATCTGCGCAGCTTCTAACGTCGCGACGGAAGGTTTGAATGGAGCAAGAGGTCTTGGAGAAGCCGGGGCTCGGGGTCTTGGCCTCCTTGTCATTCTGCTCATTTATGTCCTTGGTGGTGTCCTCGGTGGTGTCCCTGTGAGGAAAGGCACAGCAACGGCTTTTAGAACCAGGAATGGAGGGCTCTGGTGGGGAGTGTCATTCCGTGGGACTTACAGGTGCCACCTGGTCCTCGGGACGCATTTCAGAAACTTCAGTAAAGGGCCTGCCCCCCAGGCCCACTTGTGGGGCCCAACGCCGTGTAGACCGTTGCTGTGAACGACCGCTAGCGCTGACCAAACAAGACGAAGGAAAAGACGCTGTGAGCTAGCAGGAGTAGAGACACTGCAAACGGCCAGTTTGCTTAAAGGAGTCGCTCCTTGACAGCGTGAAGTCCTCCTTCCCGGTGCAGAGACGAGTGTAAATCGAGTTGTGATCCAGCGTACACCCTCCCACCCGCCCTCTCTTTCTCTCGCTCCCTTTCTCTCTCTTTTGCATCTTCCTACCTCCCAGCTACTTTACACAGTAAAATAAATGCTAAACATCCTTTTTTCCCATTTCTTCCCTTTGGTTTGAGTGCTACAAACTAGCCACATTAAAACGCACTATTTCTAGAATGATCTGGAAAGGTACAATGCCGCAGAAAGAAGAAAATCTGGCAAATTCTGTAGGGTGTATAAGATTCTTTGTTCTGTGTGTTTGTTTGTCTGCCTGCCTGAGTGTGTGTCTGTCTGTCTCTTGCCAGCCAGCAGCTTGCCGGCCACGTCAACCGGCACGGCTCCCTCCTTCACACCCCAGCCACACTGGAGGGAAGAACCCGGACCAAGACAGTCAATGCTGAGGCTTCCCAATGACCTAGGACTGTGAAAATAGGACCTGTGCTAACTTAAATCTCTCAGCGTGGATCAAGATGACAGTGAAGTAAGCCGCTGCCCATGGGTGATGGGGTGGGAACTGAAAGGCCACGAGAGAAGCAGGACCACACAAGCCTCATGTAGGCTGAAGCTGGGCATTAGGACAGCTGAAAAAGTTAGGGGTGCAGAGAAGGAAGAAGTGGCAGGCAGAGCCCTGTTGAGTGAGCCACTGCAATGGGCAAATGCAAGAAGAAAGATCTCCAGCCCTAGTCCCTTCACGGCCAGCGTCTACAGCACACTGCCCTGGAGCTCAGGGACTGGTGTCCTCCTCCAATTGTTTTACGTGTGTCTCTCTTCTTTGACCTAGACTTTGCTTTTGCAAATGCAGAAGAAGATTTTTCTAAAACATTTATCTGGCTTCAGGGTTCAAGAGCCCCTGGTTCAAGAAAACCACAAAGGCACAGTGTTGGGAGGAGCGACTGATAATGTTGTAGTGTCCGGATGTCCACTGGGCTCTGCCCAAGGACCAGGGCACTTGCTTTAAAAAAGGATATTGGCAAGTGGAAAAGAATATGAGGAAGGGGGCTAGGGCAGAGAGGGGGTTAGAGAAAATCTCATACAGGGACTGAAGAAACTGGGGGTTTTATGCTTCGAAGGGTAAAAATTAAGGAGACAGCAGAAATGTTTGCAATGTTTGTAGGGTGGACACAATGAAGATGTACCAGGCCTGCGATGTGTCCCCCCGGGTGAGACAGGATTGTACAGATGTTACAAGGAGCTCAATTTTAGCTCATGGTTTCCCCACAACAGAATGTTCTACTGCAAGGTTGGGGGTACACAGCCTGTTTGGATATTCAACAAGAGGCTAGTTGACTTTGTGCCAGGGACAGGAGTTTAGGCTGGAGGACCTCTGACATCATTGGCACCACTATACACGATGAGTTTACCCACAATGATGACCCATTACCTCCAGGTCCTCATCTAAAGCTGTGGAAAGAAGCTGGAAATGAAGCAGATTGTAAACCAGACACCTTCTTCATCCCTGGAAGACTCCCCAGCTGTCCAGCAAGACAGGGATCATAAAATGTCCCTGATTCTCATCTCATCTACATCTGTCCCAAGACCTCTCTGACAGCAGAATGATGGAACGGGAGTGCCCCTTACTGAGCTTAGCCTCTTACAGGAGTGTCCACTTGTCCCCTGTAAAGCAGATGGAAAATTCTGGAAAGAAATTTTATTTTCTAAAGCTTAGAGCATGCACTGGTTGGTTCCAGACATTCTTCCAAGGAAAAAGTAAATCGAACCTCTTACCCTGTACTGGGGAGGTACAAAGGAGCAGAGAGGCTGGTTGTGACAGGAGTTTGTGGCCTGCTGGCCTTTATTCCTACCACCCCCCAAGCTGCGAATATGCTTACAGAAACCATCCACTTCTGTGGTCTTGCTAGAACAATCACAACAAAAGTCCTTCTCTGGGCGTCCACTTCCCTCTACGGTGGTCACCTCCATACACTTTGTAACCACGTGGTAAAGGACAGGGGTGGTGGAGAGAAGCCCCAGCAGGGCCACTGGACTGCGGACGCGTTCCGAACTCTCCAGATTCCTGACTTACAAGTTAGGAATGGTGTAACAGACAGTAGTTTCTGGAAATCTGCCAGGCAGGGCCTGGGGGCCAAGGTGACAAGCAGATGACCTGTCACTGCCACTCCTGGCAGGTACCGTCCATCATACCAAGGAGGACTTGCTTTAAAAAAAAAAAAAAAAAAAGGAAAAAATAAGTTCTTTCTCCTTATTGCCCTATTGTGCCCTCACCCAGGACAAGAATCCATCCCACACCGAGCGCGAGAGAACAGAACGATGCTCAGTGAAAAAGAGGGACCCCTCTACATGTCCCCACTGAGGGTCTCTGGTGTCCTTAAGAAACCAAAACCCTTCCGGAGAGTGATTCGTTGTTTTCAGCAAATAGCCAGGGGCCACTGTGAACCACAGAATGACGCCCTGTGGTGCGCTTGGGCTTCCGGATGGACAGTCAGGGCGCTCAGCCCAGGCCGGTGGCAGGAGCCCCCCTGGCATCGCCTCCATCCCGCCACCGTGACGGTCCACCGTGAGGGTCCAGCAGCAGTTCCCTAGCTCCTCTCCCCCACCCCTCCCGCCCTCCCGGCCATGTCTCCCAGAGCAGGGCATTCCAGAGCTTTCTGCCGCACACAGAGCCCGCCATTGAGCCATTTCCCCCAACGCTGCGCACAGTTTCTGCTGCCAAGATGAGTCACCGTGCAATACACACCCTCAGCCCCCTCCACTCGGTACTTAAAATACCCTAGTGCTGGCCGAGCAGAACCCCGCGGGGCGTGTGCACGTGTGTCAACGTGGGGATGGGCAGCGGCCCTCGGAGCCCTCTGCAGGGCGGACTGCACTGGGTTTGGCCCAAGCCTTGCGAGAGCCCACCGCTTGGCAGGGGGCCTGTCTCCCTGGTGCAGCCTGCCCAATGGCACCCTCTGGGCTGCAGGCAGCCGAACCTCCCTTTCAGCCTCTCTGCCCTGCAGCAGAAGGAGCAGACGGCGAGGGGCTGATCTGTCCTGGCGTTTCCGCCTGCCAGATGTCTAACTGGTGGTCTCGCCTCACACAGGACCGCCCTGTCCTGCATTCACCCTTGGGCCATGTCTCCGCTCCCGGGGAGAGTCCGCTTCAATCTCAACTGCCTCTGCTTGTTTCCCCAGTTAGAACCCGTCATCCTCACGTGGACAGAGGTCCCTAACCTCCTCCACTCTCGGCCACCACGCTTCTCTCTGCTTCCCATCAACCCGCCCCAACGCCCAGCACCTTGGGCAGAACTAACCACATCACTCTAGAACCATTCCTCTTCCCTAGAAAAAGAGATGGAAACATTGTTCTCTTTGCCCCCAGTCTTTCAAAAGAGCTGAAGAACTCCCTCCTCCTCCTCTCTGCGGAGACGTCAGGCCTCCGAACAGCTTTCCTCCTTCCCTCTGCCCACACCTCCCTCCCCCACCCCCTGCCCAGCCACACGCTGCACCTGCCAGAGGCATCCCTCCCTCCAGGGAACTGCATGCTTTCTGCTTTCAACCCGATGCTACAGCACCCTTCACAGAAGGGGCCTCAGAACAAAAGCCCAGCCCCCGCGTAGCCCAAAGGGACATCCTGTGCTCAAGTTACTCATTACTTAAGTTAGAGGAGGTCACTGAGCAGGAAGCAAGCTGGACAGGTGGCATACAGGGCAGGGACTTAGTCAAGGTGACCTTCTAAGAAAACTCGAGAGTCCAGGCAGGGGATAGGTATCAGAATGGGAAGGCGGCAAAGTCATAGCAGCAGTTCCAAGGTTAGACAAGGTCAAATGGAAAGAGCTAATTATACTTAAGCAAGCTATTTAACAGCTTTCACTAGGCACTAGGCACTGTGCTTAGCATTTTCCCACAACCCCCAATTAATCCTTGCAACAATGTGTTGTTCCAGTTTTACCAGTGAAGAAGGGGCAGCCCTGGAGAGAACAAGGGACTTGCCCAAGGTCACACAGTGAGCCAGGACTGAAGCTGGGAGTGTGTCTGTCCTGCTCCGGGCAGGTTGCTCTTTGGGGTGATGTGGTCGGACCGTCTGCGTGGCTGCGTGGCTGAGGCTCATTCTGGGTCTCACATGGCTGAGATCCTGTTCTGCAGCTGCATGACAGTTTGGGGTGGAAATGTGGAGGTTCCCGGGACGCCTGCGAGAGGCTGGCTTAGAAGGAGAGGCTGTGAAGGCACGACACTCAGCCCTTGTCAGAACCTGGGGAGAGTCTGCACATGGGGGAGGCAGAACGAGCAAAGCTGGGGAGCTCAGATTTGAAGAGGGAGTAGCCTCCAGGGGAGCACAGTAGGTCAAGGACAAGAGAGGAAGCTCAGCCTGGCCAGACACAGAACCGGTCTACTTGGCATTTGCCAAAGCCCTAGAAAGCTGAGGTAGGGAACCTATTTTTATAGGGAGAATGGGGGTCCTAATGAAAAATCTGTCACTGTGAGCCTTTCTCCACATACTTTGTTTCCCTGGAGAAGAGAGAGGGTGAGACAGGGAGGCGGGAAGGGGTTGGGGGATGGAAGGGTCAGGTGGGGGGTATGCTTAGCTCCCTGAACCCCCTCCTCCCTTCCCCTGCCTCTTCCCTTCCTCACTCATCCCTGTTTGCTGATTCCGCCCACAGGCCTTCCTCCCTCTAGCTCGCAGGGAGCGCTCCCTAAACACAGGCCCTTTCCAGTGAGCTCTCCTCCTGGAGACCCCTGCACGAGGTCACTTCTCCTGGGGGGGACCAGGGGCAGCACATCTGCAGGGGCTCCTGTGCCTGCCGTTCTCCCACCAAGCTGGGGCTTTTCCGGCATAAACAGGGCAGGCCAGGCGCAAAGCAGGGTGGCTTCCTTTCTCCACACTGTTCTCAGCGTGGTCAGCACCTAGCAGTCCTGGGGCTCGAGTGGGTGCAGGGAGGACAGCTCGTTGCTTCTCCTCTGAATTTCAGGGATCTTCAGGTTTTCCAAGTCTTGTGGGTGCGGGCCTTGGGAACGAGTAGTGGGAAAGGGCTCGTTTCAAAGCTGTTGGCGCTTGTCCTTAGACCTGCAAGGCTGACCTTGGAGACAGAAGGGGGCCCTGACAAGCATCCGTCGCGTGGGCCTGCAAGTCTCCTTTGCCAGGATGACCTACGTTGTTCTCTGGGGATGGGACTCCTCTGCAGTGACTGCAGAAGCACCCCTGCCCATTTCTGCTGTGTCACCCCCGCCCTGGGAGGGATGTGTGAAGCCGCTCCGGGGTTCAGAGAGAGAGGAGACTAAGGAGTCTGTCTTTTCAGCGACAGGGAATAAGGGATGGGAGGGGGACTGGCCCTCAACGTCCTGGCATTCGAGCGGGGGCTTCCTAAATTCTTTCGCCTCCGGGGTTTTACAGCAGAGCAACGTGGTCGGCACTCCCCGGGGGCCTCAGATAGCAGGTCAGCGAGAATCCCGGCCACCTACTGGGCATCGAGGACAGTCCGCAGAGGCTGGGTCACGGGCAAACACCGTCGTCCGGTGCAGACCGGTGTGAGCCGCCGCGCAGTGCGACAGGTCTCCGAGGGAGGACCCCGGGGGCCCCGCGGGAGGCCTCCCGGCCCCGCCAACCCCGGGATCCGCCCTGGGTGGGTCTGCGACTGTCCCGCTCCAGGCGGCTCGGGCCGCCCCCGGGGAGCGCGGCAGGCGGCGGGGAGCCCGCGCGGGCGGGCGGGCCGGGCTGGAGACGGACCGGCCGGATCCGCAGCCGCAGGGGCGGGCCGCGCGCGGGGGGCGGCAGGTGCAGCAGCCGAGAGGCGGGGCGGGGCTAGGCGGGCTCCCCGACTCTCACGCGTCCCCGAGTGACCTTCCCCCACCCCTGCAGGGCCTCCGAGGGCTGGACCTGCGGCGGAGGGAGGCGGGCGGCGCGCGGCCGCGCGCGGACCGGGGCGGGGGCCCGGGGCGGGGCGGCTGGGCCGCGGGCCGCGGGCCCCGGGCGTCCGGAGGGCGCCGCGCGACGCAGGTGCGGCGCCCCGCTCCGCCGCAGAGGAGGGCCTGCGCGCCACGGCGAGCGCGGAGGGGGCTGCGCGGGGCCGCCTGCGCGCGCGCCGCCGCGCCCCCGCCCCGCCCCCCGCCGGCCCCTCCCGCCGCCGCGGCTCCTTTGTGCCGGCCCCGCGCCCGCCCCTTCGGGCCCTAGGCCCCGCCCCCCGCCGCCCGCGATTGGCCATCCGGGCCGCTGTGGGCGGGGCCTCGGGCCGCCCGGGCGCGCTATATGTAAAGGTGGGGCGTGCGCTCCGCCAGCTCCTCGGCTCCCGGCGGCGCGGAGGGCGCGGCGCGGTCCGTCCGTCCGTCCGTCCGTCCGTCCGTCCTCGCCGTCTCCTGCGCGGCCGCTCTGCAGAGGTCCCCGGAGGCGGGGGCGAGCGAGCGCCCCAGGGGCCCCGCAGCCGCAGCCGCAGCCGCAGCCGCAGCCGCAGCCGCGCGCCCGAACCCGCAGGGCGAGGCGAGCGCGTGCGGACCGAGCAGAGCCCGCGAGCGGCCGCGCGTCCGCCCGTAGGTGCGGGGCTCGGAGCCGCCCCGCCCGCGCCCCTCCCTCCGCCCCCGCCCCGCCGCCGCCTCCCCCGCCTCCCGCTCCTGCCTCTGCCCCGCCGGCGCGCGTCGGGCACTCGGAGAGCCGCAGCGCAGCGGCCGGAGCAGCCCGCGGGGAGCCGGGCCGGGGCCGCCAGCGCCGGAGCACGCGCGCACTCCGCACCCCGCACCGCAGCGCCGCCGCCGCCGCCGAGCCGCCGCCATGGCCCGCGGGAAAGCCAAGGAGGAGGGCGGCTGGAAGAAGTTCATCTGGAACTCGGAGAAGAAGGAGTTTCTGGGCAGGACCGGCGGCAGCTGGTGTAAGTGGGGGCGCCGCGCCCGCACCCGCCGCGCCCGCGCCGGCCCCGCACCCGCAGCGCTCCGCGAGCCCCGGCCGCCGGGCACGGAGCGGGGTCGGCCGCGGCCGCGGCGGGTGCGGACTGCGGCGCCCCGGGGTGCGCGCGCGGGTCTCGTCCGGCTCCTTTGCGGTGGGTCCGAGCAGCGCTCGAGCCCTTCCCCCGGGAACGGTCGGCTGCGGGAGGCGAGACGCGCCGCTCCCTGCAGCCGTGCCCGAGCCCTGACCACTGCGGCGCGAGGCCGCGAGGGAACCTCGTGGGGGTGGTCGGGTCGGACGCGGGCGACGTTGTGTGTTCCGGCCCTTTCTGGCCCAAATGTCCCTCCAAAGGCCGGGGCGGGGGTGGCGGGATCCAGGCACAGCGCAGTGTTCCCCGCTCCGTCAGACTCCCCCAGGGACCTCCCCTGGAGCCCTTCCGGGGGGCCCCGGAGGCCCGGGAGCGGGGTGAGGTCCGGTGTTGCCGCGGCCGCACACAGATGCGGAGCACGGCGCTTGGCTGGACGGCAGAGACGGGTCAGGCGCAGAAACGCGGCTTAAAGCTGGATGCAGCTCACCTGCGGGTTCGGGCCGCCTGTTGCTTGGCTGGATGCGATGTGTTTTCCCTCGTTGAAAGTCAGATACCTTGTTTTCCGCCTCCTTTCACCGGAAGGGTGACATTTTTTTTTAAAGGTCATTTTGAAGGGCACCGTTGTAGGCACATCTGTAGGAGTCGTGACTGCGGAAGGCAGAGAAGGGAACTCGCCCTCCTGCATCACTGCCCCCCCCCCCCCATGTCCTCCTCACCATCATCATCACCACCACGGCCAGCGCTGCCACTGCAGCCATGGGGGGAGTGCTGGCCAGGGGCCGATGCAGTATTCCTGGCGGGGAGGATCTGTGGCCATCACAGCAGAATGAGTCAGGGAAACCAGGCTTGGCTGACATTTTGAATTGGAGGAAGCTAGCATATATGATTTTTGCAGAGAAAAGAAATGCAGCCCTTAGTGGGTCTCTTTTGATTGGAAAATAAAGGGTTAAAAATGCATCACACTTCAAGGTTAGTCAAGGTGAAATAGCATTCCAAGGTATTACAGGAAAGCATAGGTATTCCTGAATCGCATTAAATGTAGGTCTTTCAAGTGATGGCTTTTGGCTCGTATTTTATATTTTTTTTTATTTTGGGGAGCCTGTGTTATACGGTTCCTGCTGTAGTTTCTGCATAAAGGTAGCTCTCAGTTTTCTCACCATGGAAAGGAACGCCTGAAGAACGCGGGTGTGTGTAGGGTGAACAGCCCCTGGCCAGGGTGATCTGGTAGCTCCTCATAACTTGAGTGAAGCCTGGGGGGTGCGCTGCCAAACGGCCCCTGCTCCCAGACGCACAGGAGGCTCCAGCCTGGGTGATCTGGTCCTAGCCTTGTTAGGGGCCTGGGGCTGCCTCGCTTCCAGGCATATTGTCAAATTTGTCCTCTGGTGTTTCCCCCTCTCATAAAATAGGTTTCTTTCCTCATTCCAATTCCAGAATAATATTTGCTTTAGAAGGTAAGGCAGTATAGGAAGACATGTAATGGGGCAGCGCCTCCGTATGTGAGAGAAGGCACGCGTGTGTGTTAATATGGATGTCTTGATACCACATTCGGCAAGGTCTGAAGACACGGATTAATGAACGCGGACATCAGGATGGGTGTGCTTGTCTGGTTGCTTCTCTTTCCCAAGGTGCAGGTGCTGGGCTCACAATTCAGGTTTTGCTTTGAGCTCATTTGTCTGCTCTTCTCTGGCAACGTAAGAAACGACACCCTCTGAGCAGAGACACTGGTAGCAATTGCTGCCTCCCGAAGGGGAAATGCGCCCTTTCCAGCGCTGGGCCCAACGTGGATGCCCTTGGGACGAGGGCAGGTTGCCCTTGGCTCAGTTTTGCTTATAGGTAGGTTTTCACCAAGATGGACGCAGGAGCCTTGCCTGTCACCTGCTGGAGAAATGGCAGCTTGCAAATCACCTGTGGTTTCCGCTCCGCATTGAGTTAATGCAGGCGTTGGTAGATGTCTGTTAGGGTTACTGCTGGGCCAGGAGGCCAGTCTTTCCTTTTGCCTGTGACCCTTTTTGAAGGGTACTCACTTGTTTTTCTAACTGGAAAACCTCCATATTACTTGCATTTTTTTAAAGGAAGAAAAATTGCTGAAGAATACAAAAAAAAAAAAGGCCTCTAAATTTATCCTCTGTGCCACCTTGGCTGGTTGGTACAATTTGTCTAGCTTTCTTCTGTGAGCAGCCCCTGGTGATCTGTGTTGGTGAGCCCAGTGCACAGGTCTGGCTTAGTTCACAGTCCTCTAACCAGCTGACCTCTCAGCTGTCACTGGGGAGATTTTGCTAAGGAACACCTTGAAGCAAAAGAGAAAAATCCCTCACTTCTCTTAGGCTATGGTGTCAGGCAGAATAGAAAGGCTGTGTCTCATTCAGCTTTAATCAGCATGCTTGCGAAAGGACTGATTTTTCCACTGCTCTGTTTGTATTTTCAATTATCGCCTCAATTATGTCCTTTCTTAAGCTGTTAGAATTAGGTATCTGAAGTCCAAGGAGTGAGTATAAAAATGCTCTGGTTGTTAGGAGGAGCCAAGTGTGGTTAAGCTCAGAACCGAGACAAGGTGGGGGGTGCACAAAAAACAGGTTACAACAGTTCCTTTCTCACCGTGTTCTACCACCAACTCTCGCACCTCTTAGGAGCCTTCACTGGAAAAATTTTCCAGATCTCTTGACGTCACAGCCTTGCTGCTACTTGGATACAGAATGCGGCAGTTAACCCTTGGCCTGCTGGGAGGCAGTGATTGATTGAGCTGGGCAGCTGTGGTTCTGGATTCTGCAGTCTCTCATTTTTCCTTATCTTTGGCTCCTGGCCTGGCTTTTTTCTTTCTTCTTCTTCTTTTTTTTCTGGATAGGGGAAGAAAACGGTTATGATTAAGCATTTTGGTCTTATGTGCATTTGGCTTGTTTTACTAGCATTTATAGCATGGTTTCCCTGAACCATGTATTTGCTGATTGGAAAGCTGGGCTCTTAAATGCTTGCCAAAGGCAATCTGGCTACTTCCTGCCACAGGGCACCCCCTCTCCCTCTGTCCCTCCACCATGCACCAGGACCCTGCGTGTCAGTGATCTTTTGTTCTGCACTTTTTACCCCCAGGATCCCAGCATTTACTGCATGCAATCTGGAGCTTTTTAGAAGTAACCCTAAGGCTCCTTCGTGCAGTCCTGTTTCAGACTCGATAACCTTATGGTTCACTTGCTCCCGTTCTTGGGTTCACTGGGAATTGTTGGCTGGCACCGGGCTGCAGGGCGATGCCTAGTACAGCCTGTTACTATGCGGCTAATCGGGGAGATAATCCTCGTAAACCAGTAACTGATAGCCTCATTCCCGTCCCTGTGCTTTGTGGTGCTTAGCTTTTTGTGTTTTTTGCTTTTGTAGCCAGCTCAGCTGACGTCCTGCTCTCCAGCTAGCTGTAGGGGGCGGGGGGGGGTGCTACAGCTCATCAAGCCAGTCCGTATTCTGCGTCCAGTCAGAAGATGAAAGAAAAACATGCCTGTCATTTTGACTACAAGATTTCCCTTTGTTTTGCCCTTGTTTGGTGCCTCCGAAGGAAAACCCAGTGTGTGCTCAGTGTCTAATACATGTCATGGGTTGGGGGGGTGGTTTGCGATAGAAAGGAGCTGAAGAGCTTACTGGGGTTTCTCGACATTCGTTGCTCTGGCCCAGCATGAAAACTCACGGGCATCCTAACGTTTGGAGAAGCAGCAGAGCTTAGCCTGTATGTAGTACTGACATATCAGGGGACCAACAAGGCAAGAAAACCTGCCTCTAGGGGAGTATTTTGTCAGATGTGCGATGCGTTGCATAAGCCCACTAACATGGCCCTAGATTTTATTGGTGATCTTCATGAAAATTTTTTTACTTAGGCAGCGAAATTATGTCCTATAAATAATGTTTGTTCTAGACGAACATTCCTCTTACCCTTACCTAGCCCCAACACACACATACACACAGAGTCACACACTGTACCAGGGAACTGCCCGTCTCTGATTTTACCCCGTCATGCAGGCATGTGGTTCACGCTCTGGGTCGGGGCTGGGAAAGGAGGCTCTGCAGACAGGCTGGAGGCGAGGCCAGGAAGGAAGCCCCTTGGTCTCTGGGAAGATGAGCCTTTCGTTCCAGAGTGTGCCTGGGTCACAGCCTTCTGTTTCTGTCTGTGCCCCTTGCAGTTAAGATCCTCCTGTTCTACGTGATCTTCTACGGCTGCCTGGCCGGCATCTTCATCGGGACCATCCAGGTGATGCTGCTCACCATCAGCGAGTTCAAGCCCACCTACCAGGACCGCGTGGCCCCCCCAGGTAACAGGAGGGTGAACATGTTCAGCTCTTCGGAGGTAAAACGGGTGTCACTTTTTCACTCAAAAAAAAAAAAAAAAAAGAGCCACTTTTCTGAGAACTGCCTGTAATGCAGGATTAGATGGAGCCTGTTTTCATAGGAGAAGCGGGACCTGCTCACGAGGGCGGCGGCTCTCCTGCCTGCATTGCAGGCCCCCGGGCGCTGCAGATGTCTTGTCGTCACAGCTCTGCAGCGAGGGCGAAGAGCCCTGGTCTCCCCCGCGCCTGAGCCGGCACCCACCAGCCTGTGACTCGCGGTGAGGCGCCCTCACTGCCCAGGGGGTTGCTTAGCGGGGTCGCCACAGGGCTGTTCCAGCTCAGGCACATCTTTCACTTTCTCAGGGGGCCTGTGACTCAAGCAAATCCTTTAAAAAAAAAAAAAAAGAGCCACTTCAGCTCCTGCTTTGAGAGATGAAGTTATTTTTAGGGATGATGAGAAGCTCTGACATGGCCGATTACTCACAGGAGAGGAGCCGTGGCTTCAGGAGTCCGCTCTCCCACCGGCTGCTGACGCGGCTTAGTTTAACCTCCACCAGCGGCAGCAGCTTCTCCTGTCTCAGCATTCGTGCCCACTGGCTTCGTAGGACTCTCCCCTGTCGGCTTTCTAGACCCATTTTGTAGTTCCGCGGTCTCTTTGAGCTCTGAAAACTTGGATGATCAAGAGCGGTCACCCCAGGAGGAAGAAAATGCCACACGAGCGCCCTGCTGTGATCTGTCACTGTTGAGTGACGTGCACTTCGTGCACAGCTGTGTGTGTCCATTCCGGTCACTGAGCCCCCAGGGAGAGCCCGCTGCCCTTAACGCCTGAGGCCGACAGAAGGGCCGTCGACCTGGTCGTGGTCACTGGCTCTTGTAAAATTCATTGTCAGGAGGACCCAGAGACAGGAGATGTTGCATAAGGTCCGGGTTCCTGCATTATGAATGACCTTGAGACTGCCGCTGGGGGTGGTGATGACGTGTCCCCTCTCCACTTTCCCTGGCAGTGGTTTAGTAACAGCTGTATTTAGGTGACAATCTTGAGGCCGTCTTCACGGCACTGAGCAGCCCTGACCACAGGCACTGGGCCGGCAGCCTCACTCAAGTGTGGCCGCTTTTCGCAAGCTTGCTCTATTTCCTGGCCCCGGTGTGAGAGACCCGGAGGAACATCTTCCGAGTACGGAGGTGGTGAACATGGTTCCCTGGCCCCAGGCCCCATGGTCCTCCACTATAAGGAAACCCTGGGCATTGCCAGATAAATTTAGATCTAGGGGATTTGGGAAACGGTGGTAAGAAAATAAACATGTAAGTATATACAACAACTTCAACCTGGTTAATGATCCACAGTTTCCAGCAAGTAGTTTCCCAAAGAGGTGGGTCTCTGGGAAGGCTGAAGCAGAAACTGGGCGTGCGCAGCGCGTGCGGCACCTTGAGTAAACAGACTGGACGCTGGCTTTGTGACCGTGAAGCCTGGCGTGTCCTCTCCTGTTAGATTTTGGAGGTGGTGTGATAGACGTCATCACGTTTGTGTCCATCTTTATTTTCCTCTTGTTCAGCCATTGAAAAGCTGTTCTTGAATCATGATGCCGCGTCATAAAAATTTTTATGCTCGAAGCCAAGGGTGACTGAAGAGTCAAGCATGTAACTTCCTAGATGTAAAGCAGGGCTGCTTGTCTCTCCAAACTTGTGGGGGTCAGCCTTTAAGAAAAGTAAAAATTTTCTTCATGTTCTTTGCAGAAAGGGCAATTCTACTTTCCAAGAGAAAAGGCTAAAAAAAGAAAAGAAAAGGCTGAAGTGCCAGACCTTTTAAGTGGGGACTTGCCAGTGACCTTGCCCAGAACTTCTGGTGGAGGTGCTCAGCCCTGCCCGCCCCCTCTCCCAGCCTCCCTCCCCTTCCTCCCAGCCCCTTCCTAAAAGACACATTCTCAGTCCCTATATTTAGTGTCCTTAGCCGTTGGACTGACCTGACAAACCGTCGCTTCTCAGAGGAATGCTGGTGTCTCATCGTGGAAGTATGTGCTCCTGCTTCAGTCCGAGTCACAGGAGAAGCGCCTCCTCAGCGCCTGGGTTCTTTGTCTTCCTTATGTCTCCTTCTCCTCCCCCCCTTGTCCGCCACCTTGACAGGAGAGTCTGGGCAGGGTCCCTTTGCTCTTGCCCTCCCAAGGGACATGACTGTCCCTTGAAAAGCTGGTGGCCTTGGAGCAGGGGGGTCAGGTGAGCAGAGCCATGAAATGCAGCCCGGGACAGTCCCTAGACGCTCTGAAGGCCCCTCACTGGGCCCTCGCTCTTGTGGTCTGTCAAGAACGTGGGTGAGCCGTGCCCTCTCTCTGCGGACCGAGCACACTCTGGAGGAACACCTCGGCCACTGCACGTCGTGTCTCCAAGCTTCCACGTTTGCGAGTGGCCGGGGGCGGGGGGACTTGCATGTCTCAGATGAAGCTCCCGAGTGGAAGGTTCGGCGATGCTGTTAGACCTGAACTGCGGGCGCGGGTACAGACCCGGCCTGACCGGGGGTGGACTGCGTTTTGCACATCTGGTAGCTAGATCTCGGCGGAGCAGTGTGTGCAAAGGTGTCCGCATCGAACAGCGGTGGTTGTGCAGTCCGTTCGGGTTTATCTGTCTGTGGTACTGGGTAGGCAGGTGGGCTGAACAGGACGGTCTCCATTTTGCCCACAAAATGGAAGGGAAATTTAAGGGGGAGAAACAGCCTAAGGAGCAGTTTATGGGCCTGAGTACTGGTGGCATCGGGGGCCGTCATCTTCCTGACAGAGTCCCCGTGGCTCTCGGACCATGGCACAGGTCGCCCTGCAGCCCTGAGGGCGCAGGGCCAGCACCTCCACTGTGACAGAAACCGACAAATCGTTCTGTCTGTGGGTCATGGATGCTTGGTTGGCTGTGTGACGTGGCTTAATGTGAATATGAAAGCCCCAGGCTTGTGAGCCACTGCACGCGTGTCCGCCGTGAAGCCACCTGAGCAGGAGGGAGCTGGACGTGGTCTGCGCTGTCCGTGCCCGGCGGACCGTGCGAGGCCTCCGTTGTCCTGTCTGCAGAATGGGTGCAGTGCTGTGCGGACGTCACGGGATGGGAGGTGGGTAGGAGCGGAGAGTGGCCAAGCTAAAGGCTTGAGGCAAAGTGGGGCTGTCAGCAGCCACCTCTCTTCTTGCATCGGAAGGCGCGGTTCGGTTCCCGGGACTGAATCCCGTGTTTCTGGACCGGGAGCTTTGGACGGCAGAGCAGGGCCGCTTGCACACTCGGCGGTTGTTCACAATGTGAACAGCCTCTTGGCTTCACCACGGAAAGCATTTGGGAGAAGCTAGATTAGGAAACACGCTTGAAGATAATTTTAAATAAATGTGAGTGACACCGTGTTTGTCGCGCAGTCTGTCCCGTGAACACACCCACAGCGGCCTGGTCGGCCGCGCCAGGCCCCGCTCCGTGGCGGACCCTCCTCGGGAAGGCCCAGCAGCCGCATCTCCCGCCTGCTCGGGGCCGGACCTGGAGGGGGCGCTGCCCTCCCCGCTGCCATTGCTGAGCCCCAGGGGGGTGACAGCATGGTCCGTGCACGTCAGTGGCAGCCGGGGAGATGCCAGCCGCCTCCCTTCCTGCTGAGCCACTCTGAGTGCGCCCCTGTCCTTGCTCCTGAGTCGCGTGTTGCTCTGGGTTCTGTCCCGAAGGGAAGCTGGCACCGCGTCGGCAGGACGCCCGCTCAGAGCTTCGTGCCCTCGGAGCGTCTGACTTCGTCTCCGCTCGGGTCGTGAGGTCGAGCCCCAGTCCTGCTGCACGCCCAGCGCGGCACCTGCTTGAGACTCCCTCCCTCTCCCTGCCCTGCCCTTCCCCTGCTCGCTTGCTCTAAAATTAAAAAAAAGCTCGTGATTGTGCTGCCATGGAAACCAGACTTGGGGAGGGAGGGTGGGTGCAGCCTGGCCGGCGGCTGCAGCACCGGCAGCTTTGGTATCCTGTTGCCTGTGCGAGGGAGTATCCTGTCTGCTGTTAGGGCACGAGGCGGTGCAGTTCGAATCTCGGCGGAATTAAGCAAAATTCTTTTTTTTTTTTAATTCTTTTTTTTTTTTAAAGGTTTTACTTATTTGACAGAGATCACAAGTAGGCAGAGAGACAGGCAGAGAGCGAGGAGGAAGCAGGCTTGCCACGAGCAGAGAGTCCGATGCAGGGCTCGATTCCAGGACCCTGGGATCATGACCCAAGCCGAAGGCAGAGGCTTTAACCCACTGAGCCCCCCGGGCGCCCCTTGAGCAGAATTCTTACATCTGTCTCGGGTGCCTCGATTCTCAAACCATCGCTTGCATCACTCTCACATTTCAAAGAGAAAATTGGAAACATTGGGCTTCCTTCTAGACTGGAGGGATTGGTATTACAAAGTGCCCGTTGGGTGTTTTTGTTTTTGCTTTTGTTTTCCTTTGCTGTTTCCATTAGCTCCCTCTGATTTGTACTCGGAGCAGACGTGCTGAAGGCTCAGTGCTCCCCAGGCCTGCTGCCTCCCACATTCCCCCTCCTCCTCCCTCCCCAGCCTCAGAGGACTCCTGCCAGCTTCTCCCAGACTCCGTGGCTCTTGGGCTCGGCCTGGTTGCTGTTGGGATTTTCTCCTTCTTCAGAGAGCGCCAGCCCCACTGTGTGGTGTCAGCAGCTCACCAGCCCATGCGGCTATTTATTCCTTTGTAAAGACCAAGATAAAACTAATCAGTTAGCTCTTGGGGACACAGGAAGCCTCATGATTAACTTTGCGATGTTCCTGGGGCCCCAGAAAAATGAGTCTTCCTCTGGGGGCTCCTTTGTGGTGAATGAGCAGAGCAGAGGCCTCTGACACCTGGGACTGGGGAACAGATTCCATGCATGGAGGGTAATGGGGGAAATGCTGAATCGGGGAAGCTTCTTTGAGAGGTCTCTGTCGTCCAAGGAGCATCGGCGCGCCAGCCTCCGTGTGCTGTGGTGGCGTTGGATGGGGCCCTGATGCCTGTGGCTTCTCCGTGTGCTTATTCTAGCGATCAGCCCACCGCAGGGCCCGTCTGACACAGCCAGGACTAGAGAGAAGCTGAGGAGATGGAGAATAGGGTTGTCTGTCATCTGGTGGCATCCGGCTGGAAAAGCTGTGCTTATCCCACACATATGCACGAAGAGACATTATTGAATATGTATGAGGTTATCAATCGCTTAGCAAATGTTATGTTCCGTATCTACTATATATGGTTGTCCTTCCATTTAACAGAAAAGCTTAATGTAAAATGGCAGGGTTGGGCCGTTTGCTTGTCTTTTCCCATTGTAAAAGTGGTATCTTTTATCAGGAATAAGCGTAATTATGAGCTGTAGGAAAATATCTAAAGATAGGTCCCTGTGAAATTAGGGGACCTCTGAGATTGATCCCCTGAACCAAATTATGATCTGTCTGCTCACCTGAAAATGAATGCAGCACCGGAGATCAAAGTCTGATGATGGTGACGAAGGCTATTCCAAACACAGGGAAGGGCCTTCAGCCAAAGCATGTGGGGTTTAGCTCAGACAGGAGAGGTTTCCATACACCGGGGGTCGTGTATGGAAACATCAGCTAGACCAAGGAGAAAATCCAGCAGTTCCTCAAAAGCTGAGCCTACAGCCCAAGGTGAGGCAAAACCCCTGCTTCTTTCCAGAAAGCACAGAGGCGCCTTTTTTCCTGTGCTCTCCCTATATTTGTGAGGTAAATCGATCCTATTCTTGCAGAGATAAAATAATTAAAAACAAAAACTCCTAGATATCTTAGTGGCACTTAAAGGGGGAAAGTTGTGTGTGTGTGTGCGCACGCGCGTGTGCATGCGCACGCACGGTGTATATGTGTATCTCTGTACACACAGATGTGTATGAGGTTCTATAAAATCATACCTCCAAATGTTTTTAATTGCAAATTCCTTTGCAACGTGGACTGTGCAGGAGATCCGTGGTATGGGGTGCTCTGTGCATGCCGACATTTGTGTTTTTTTGCCTTGGGCGCCCTTCTTAGTCATGGCTGCCCTGCTGGAGGTTTCTGTGGAAAATGATGCCGACTTAGAGAATTTGGCCTAGGGACTTGGGGGGTGTATTAAATGACGAACAAGCAGCTGTGCTTTGGGATTCAGCTGAGTAACCGTTACAAGGTTACAATGGCCATGTTCTGGTTTCAATACTTCAGACTCACAAATTGAGGAATTTTAAACTTGCTACATTGTAAACCCAGTTGGACACAATGTATTTCTTAGTGAAAAGCTTTCCCTGTCTTTTTCCCTTCCTCTTTTACTGGCTGGTTCCCCCTCCTGCTACGAATGCCGATTAAAGCCAGAAATTGAGTGTTTTCCTCCTTTGTTTCTCAAGAGATGGGGGACCAAGGACCAAGGAAAGTCAAATGTAACTATAAGAAGCAACTGCAAAGCCGAAGAGGTTTTTGTTTTGTTCTCTTTTATTCCAAATCCTCTGTAAAGATGACGTCCTCATACAAACCCAGTACTAAAATGTCACATATCCAGGTTAGGATTTCAGCCTGCTTAGGTGGTTTTCTTAAATAATAAGTGAAACGTAATTTAAGGCAAATGGCCCTATTAGGGCAAAGCTGTGTAGAACTCGGCCTGGTGAATGTCAGTTCAAGTTCAGAACACTGGCGAGGCAAAAGGTTATATCTGTTTCCTGGAATATAACTTGAGACCACAAGCCGGTGATTGGGTGTTCTGCTATCTTTGGCCTCTGGGAGTTACCACTGGAAAGAAAGCTCATCCTTGTCTAAATCCTGACCCACAGCTTTACAGAGTGGACAGCGTAGAGAGGAACTAGCTGATTGTATCTAGTCCCATGTGAACACAACTGGTGAGGGTGCCAGTTCCCAAGGTGGGATTTGTATAGCCTTGGAAGAGTGTCACAGTTGCAGAAATCTGTGTGGCCTCCGGATAATAAAGTTTCCACATCTGATCCCGTTCCTTTCTGTCTTTTCCTGTGAGTCTGATAATGGAAGTAAATGATCAGATATCCGATCAAGGGTCCTTCGTCTGCCTCTCGAATGTATCTAATTGCTTTAGGGAAATTACTTTTTGAAGAGAGGAATTTTCCTAATGGCTTGGAGAAGATCTCATCTGAGAACTTTCCTAATTAAGGTGATCCTGAGCAGAACAGGCGAGGGATTGATCTCTGAGAGTTTCCAGGAAGAGAACTTCTCAGGCCAGAAGGCTCTGGATGAAGAAAAGGGGAGGCAGAGTTGGTGGGGGATGGAGTGAGACCTTGCCCAGACATGGGCGGGGAGAGCAGATGTGCTCACTGGGGGGGGCTGTGCCCAAACCCGACATTGGGGTGGTTCCTCGGTATTTATGTGTGTATGTGCTCCGTAGGTGAGGGTTTAGAGAGAGGAGCTGATGGCAAGCCTGGAACACAAACCACGCATGCTACTTTTTCTGGAAGCCATCTTGGGACCAGAAGTTGGGTGTCTTAAAAGGAGGGTCATGAAGACTTATTGTAGCTACACCTTCAAGATCCTTCAGAGACCCCAGTGTTAAACTTCAGCAGATAGGAAGGCACGGCTGACCTTCCGGGGGTTGGTCTGTCATTCCGGGGCTCCCTCTCCCAGCGTTCTGCTTCACTTCAAGTGGAAAGGACATGGTAGTGGCCTTGGCTCAAGGTCTAATCCAGCTCAGCAAGTCCGAGGGTTCTAAGACCCTGGGCTTAGCTGTCTCTTTTACTTTTGGTTTCTCGGTCTCTCACTTTCTAATGCTTCTCTGCACAGAACACAGTCACGATTCTCCAGGCATCTTCGAGCTGCGTTTCTCTCCCGTGGTAACGTGCAGGCTCCGTGCGCCTTGGGCTGTGAGCCGTCCTTACTGAGGGGCTTCGGGCTCTCAGGCAGAAATTGGTGTGATTCTGTTACTTGGTTTTCATTATTTCTTCTTTGCCCAATCTAGAGAGACGTGAGGCCAACTGTGTAGAGATTCCCTAGGCCAGTGGCACCGTTGTGTGTGCCGTAATAATGCCTACTGTTTCCATAACTCCGGTTCTTAACCGTAGAGGCACTTGCTGACGGGAATCTGGTGTTGGTCTCTGGGTGGGCGGGAGCTCAGCTCGGGCCACAGTTCTCAGGCTCCCGAAGGACCCACTTCTCAGAAGAACCCACATGCCTGACTCAGGGACGCTTATGCTTTGGGGTCTCACACATGTCACCCAGCCACTTTTAATAGCAGAGAACTTGGACTTGGTAGCTTGAGGGAGTGAAAAGCACTGCATCATGCCACCTCCTCTTCCCGCTGTCCCTTTTGCTCTGGGAGAGTCTGAGGAGCACGTCACCCAGTCTGGGAGATGGCAGCTGGGTCCTCGGCCGGCCGCGGGGAGAGAGAATTCGGGAGGCGCCCCCGGACAGCTGAAGCCGGACACTCACCTTGAGGTTGAGGTCCCGCCGTGTTCCTCTAACCGACCTTCTAGGTTCACCTTCGTCTTTTAAACTCCCTGGGTGAGGCTCTCTGGATCTCGCCCGGGCTCGCTGACCCTTTGCTAGCATTTTGGTTTTGGCCGTGTCGCCCGCTCTGCTGAGGGACTGTAGCACGATCGCCGCTGGTCGTACCTTCGTCCCCGAGGGTGGCCGGCAGCCTCTTCCCCGCTGCCCGCTTCTGGAAGGCTGGCGAGCGCGCGTCCTGCTTCCTGAGGACCGGGTTTGCTCTTGCCCGGCTCTGCGGCCGCCTCCTGCCTCCTCCCCGAGCCCGGCCGCCCCGCTCACGGCGCACATGCAGACGTTGTGTGGTTGCCCGTCAGGCCCCGTTCTCTGCCCATTCCCGGGGTGTTCTAGGAAAACAGCCCATTCTCCTGGGTTCTGTGAGACTCTGGCCTGGAGCCTTCCCCTGCCCTTCACAGGTCCAGGCGTGTCACCTTGACTTAAACATCTCGTTTCTAAGTCAAACCAGGAATGCACCCCTCCCTGGCCCCCCTTGGCCTTCCCCATTTCAGGGGGGAGAGAGGCTGTTTTCCATACTTTCTCAAGCATGAAATCCCAGTGGAAAGTTCTCCTCACTTTTGTTTCATTTTCACAGGTGTCTGTCATTTTTATTTATGGTCTCCTTGTGCTACAAATGGTCACGATGCCAATTTTCTAACTTAAATGTAGAAAAAGATTGTTCAGGCTATACTTAAATTGCTTTAGTCGTACAATTTTCTAGGGTTAGTGAGCATCTAAGAAATACTTTTAATAGTACTAACCTTGTTTATTTTTAACTGATGATTTTTGTAAGTGCAGATCCCGCTAGCTCCCCTTTCCGCGGCTCCTCTTCGTCATCACTGGCGCTTTCTTCCCTTGGATTCCTCAGCTCCTGTGTGATCCTGTCTCAGAGGATTCTCCGGGTCACCCGGGAAGTCGTGCTTCTGGGGCAGCCCCTCTGCCTGGCTCCAGGCCCTCCCATTCTTTGTCCTCACCCCCATCTTCGCCCTTCTAGGGAACAGCCAGCGCCGCAGAACTCGCCCATCGAGCCCCCTGAGCTGGGCTGCTTACGCTGTTTAACCATGTTTGGAGCTCAGAGCCATCCTTAATCACTAGAGAAAAGCTGCCATTGAGCCCAGCCCCACCCCGAGCCTGATTTTTATGTCCATGTCTTCATCGTGTTGGCATCATTATTGCTAATTGCAGCTTCTGGCCCACCAGAGCACTGGTTCTCAAACCGGAGTGCTCAGGGAACCCTTCAAGCTCATTAATGTGGAGATTTTCGACTCCCGTCAGTAGTGGTTCTGACTTGGCAGGTCTGGGGTGGGGCCCACGGGGCAGCGGGTTTAATGCGCCCCTCGCTGAAGGCAAAGGGCCCTGGGCGTGAGCCGCCTTCTGTGCCTGACACAAAGTGGGTGCATCTGGAATGGGATGGGGATTAGAATAGGGTTGTGCAATTTAGCAAATAAAATACAAGACACCTAATTAAATTTAACCGTCAGATAGACCACGAGTTGGTTTTTATAGAAATACATCTAAGTATTACACGGGACATACTTCTATAAAAATTGATTCATGGTTTATCTGAAATTTAAATGTAACCAGGCAACTTGGGTCTTACCTAGCATCCGAGACTAGAAGGCCATGGTCAGGCCTCTGCCGACGTACCTGTGTAGTGTTGTGTGGTGGGCAAATCCTAGCCAGGAAATCTTGTGGTGATAGAGGCATGTGAAAATTAAAGAATCTAAACTGTTAATTAAAGAGTGAAAATCCAAGGTAGTCATACTTTGAATTTTATACTGGCTGACCCTTGACTTGCTTCTAGCATGAAAGCAGGAACGGTAACAGCATAAATCCCATTCCATCCAGTTGGGGTTCCAGATCCACAAGAATGTCTCTGTTGAGTAGCCTTGAGTCTGGTAGAGTTTGGAATGGTCGTCAGCCCGTTCCAAAAGTAGAAAAGGCCTCTGTGCTCAAAGGCTTATACGCGGTTAGGGAAAGGAAGGCCACCGGCGAGAAATGCTGGCTAGCTACGCGGTTTGTTTGAATATGAGCATATGGATGTACTGGGAAGATAACAGGCTTTGGAGTACACATGGGTTGAAATTCTGGTTCCACTATTTCCTCTGTGACCTTGGGCCAAACACTTAACCTTTCTGTGCAAGAATTTTCATTCATAAAATGGGGACTATCCATCCTGAAGCGTTGCCGGGTAAAAAAGATGATATATGATAGTAAGACACTGTCACTGGCACTTAGGTACTTAATCTAAATGCCAGAGAAGTGACTTCACAGGAGAAGCAAGAATTTAACCTTCTTATTAGTAGGTGGGATTGGTGAAACATGTTGGTACGTGGAGAACGTGCTTGAATGATCTTGGTTGACACCTTCCCACTAACGATTTTCCGTGTTACTCTTTCTGTCTGGTCTAGGGTTAACACAGATTCCTCAGATCCAAAAGACCGAAATCTCCTTTCGCCCTAACGACCCCAAGAGCTATGAGGCGTATGTGCTCAACATAGTTAGGTTCCTGGAGAAGTACAAAGATTCGGCCCAGAAGGATGAAATGATTTTTGAAGATTGTGGCAGTAAGTAGACTCATTTTGGATGTCTGTGGCTGGTTAATTCTTATTTCCCATTTCTATCTGTTGTTTAATGATGGAAAAATCCTCTTGAAGTAATTGATTGAAGTCTGGCCATATTGAGAAGACAGTTTTCATTTTGTTTTAAAGCAAGAAGACTGATTCAGGCTTGCATCTGATGGAAGAAACAAAGTAGCCTCAAGTACTACAATTATGTGCATTTGGAAAGTGTCTTGCTTTAAAACACTCCTGGACACATTTGCCTTTTACCACCCACACTCAAAGACCACAGTTACTGCTACGGTTCTCCACTGATTTTTGGAAACGACAACCGTTTACATTTCCTGATTTCTGTTCCCCGTGCCCCTGCCCCCTTCTCCTGTGGAAGAGTGTGTAGGGCCTTTCTCTCACTAGTACGGCTCCTTGGCATCGTCAGCTACGCTGATACGGAGGAAGCAGGACTTCTGGCCAGGGCAGAGCCTTCCTGCCCTCGGTTGGAGGGACAGTGAACTGTGTCCCAGGCCGCTGAGCATCTCAGTAAGGAACGGTAAAGGAAAGGTGGCTCTTGGGTGTACTAACGCTGATGGGAACACACATCTCCGTCCTCGTGCGCCATCCAACCATGTTTCCAGACCTGCTGAGACAAGATGGTGACCTCAGTCGTTCCGACTCAGTTCAAGCATTTACCGACACCAGTTTGTCACATGGCCCTGTTTGCTTGATCATAATATGGGGTGATTGCAATTTTAGGTCATTCTGAAAAGAGTAATTTATTTTTTTAATTTTTATTTATTTTAATTTTTTATTAACATATAATGTGTTATTTGCTTCAGGGGCACAGGTCTGTGATTCATCAGGCCTACATACTTCACAGCACTCACCATAGCATATACCCTAACCAGTGTCCATCACCCAGCCGCCCTCTCCCGCACCCCCACCCCCAGCAACCCTCAATTTGTTTCCTAAGATTTTTCATTAGGATTTCAATGAGGTTTTCATTTTTGCAATAATTAAAAGGCTTGTATGAAAGATCATTAGGGTGAATTGCTTCCCTGGAGATGAACTGAATGGAGGCCTTTTACCATTTAAAGGGAAAATAGTTATTTTGTGACCTTAGATATATATAAAAATTATGGTATTTGCCTCAGTTTCCTGCAGGGTGCTTTGTATTAACCTTGAATTCTCTATTTCTTGTATTCTCTCTCTGGCTTTGTTATGAGGTATGAATCAAGAATACTACAATATTTTTTGGTTGAACAAATGCTTGCAAGAAGTCATAGCTTGAAAAGACAAAAAATAAGAAAAATTTCAAATCTTGAATGGTGGCTGAAAAGGAAAAAGATAGTTCTTTATTCTATTTAAGAGGCTTATTAGTGGCAGAGACCGTGGCCTAGCAATGGCCAGGCAATTCTGACCAAAAACCTGCCAGTTCTGAAAATTATTGACAGTCCTTTTAATTTGCCTTCTAATCACAACGTCCCTGTTAATGAGCTCAGCCGGAGCTGACCCGTGTCAATGAGGCTGCTCACGACGGGCGGCCAGTTTCTGCTCAGTCTTCTACGTCACCGAGTAACCCGTTATTTAAGGGAAGAGAAATATGGCTCTGGACCAGACATCATGTGTGGATCCTCTGGTACCTGGAAGCCCTGGGTGGGGTCATACAGCAGCCATCGCCTGGGGTACAGCCCCATGGTGACGTCCGCAAGGGAACCGGAGGTGGTTTGCGGGAAACCCTCGCTCTGGACACAGAGCAGCATGGGCTTGGGACAGGCTGGAAGGAAGCTCCCTTTCCTGTCTCGGTGGCGCCCAGGGCACTGTGGCTCCACAGCGAAAACCGTGCTTTCTGTTTCCAGATGTGCCCAGCGAAATCAAAGAACGAGGAGAATTTAACAATGAACGAGGAGAGCGAAAAGTCTGCAGGTTCAAGCTCGAGTGGTTGGGAAATTGCTCTGGAATAAATGATGAAACCTACGGCTACAAAGAGGGCAAACCCTGCGTCCTAATAAAGCTGAACCGAGTTCTGGGCTTCAAACCTAAGGTAAGTCATGCTTTAAACCCTAGACCGTGGAGGAGCCTTTCTCCTTCGGGTGAGGTAGCGGATGGGCATGAGGCCAGTCTGTCAAGGTTCAGAGGAAACTCGGTGATGACTTCGAACCCGTTCAGCAGAGGAACAGCAGAGGCGTCTGCATCTGCCTGGGGGACCGGGACAGTTAGGTCATTAATGTCCTTTTCTCAAGAGAAATTCTGAGAGGCAGAGCCACAGTCTTGAGTAAGTCCGGCGCCTCTGTTCTTTTTTTAAAAAATTTATTTATTTTTAAGATTTTATTTATTTGAGAGAGAGCGAGAGAGGGGAGGGTCCGAGGGAGAAGCAGGCGCCTCCCGGGCAGGGACCCCGATGTGGGACTCGATCCCGCGTCCACCGAGTGACGCGCTCAGCCGCTCGCGCTTCCCGGGCCCTTCCCCTGCCCGGGGCTCCGCGGCTGTCGCCCGCTCCGAGTCCTCACCGCGGGCGCCCCCGGCCCCGCCCCGGGTCCCCCGAGGGTCGCTTCCCCACGGAAGCAAGTCCGGCTTGTGGGACAGAAACGTCCACACTCGTCCGTCCACGGTGCCGCCCCCGCTCTCGGGCCGGGGTCACTCGTGGTCGCACCGTCGAGCGCGTGGCTCCTGCGGGGCCCGTGGGTGCGACCGGCGAGCTGCGTGCGCGGGAGGGCGCGGGGCCGGACGCAGCTGACCGTGCGCTCTTCCCGCAGCCGCCCAAGAACGAGTCCCTGGAGGCCTACCCGGCGCTCAAGTACAGCCCCTACGTCCTGCCGGTCCAGTGCGCGGGCAAGGTGAGGGGCCGCGGCGGGGCGGGGGCGCGCGCGTGCGTGTGCGCGTGCGTGCGCGTGTGCATGTGCGCGTGTGTGTGCACGTGCACGTGTGTGTGTGTGCATGTGCGTGTGTGTGCACGTGCGTGCGTGTGTGCGTGTGCACGTGCGTGTGCGGGCGCCGCCGCGGTTACACGAACGCGCGACCGGGGCAGGCGGAACGTGGCTCCGGCGGTGCCGCCCCAGCTGCGGCTCCGCGGTAAGAACGTCTCACGCCGAAGCCGGCAGCGGCGACCGCGTGCGGTGCTCCCCGGAGCACGAAGCCGCCTTAGCAGGACCGTCGGCTTCCAGAACTGGGGGGACGCCAGCCCACGGCCTGCTCAAGATTTGAGGCCGCTTTTTTTTTTTGACAAGTTCACATTGAAAAATGTGTTTTTGGCTTTTCTTTTAATTTTTTTTTTTTTTTTTTACTTAAGGTTTTTTGTTGTTATTTATTTGAAAGAGAGAGTCCAGGAGAGGTGGCGGGGCAAGCAGGGGGAGCGGGAGAGGGAGAAGCAGGCCTCCCGCGGAGCAGGGGCCCGATGCGGGCTCCATCCCCGGACTCCGGGATCACGACCGGAGCTGAAGGCAGACGCTTAGTGACTGAGCCACCCAGGTCCCCAGTTTTTGGCTTTTCTTTCAAAAATAAGAAATAATGAAAGAGTGGTAGTAGTACCTGTTCCCTTTAGACCTAAAAATAGGGTCCTAACGGATCGTTCCGGAGAGGACCGACTAAAGGGAATCCCTACCCGGTGCTGGTTTCACATATGCCAAGCACTGAAATGGACGCAAGGAAGCGAGACGCAAGTGGTTAGAGGATCGGAGCAAACGTCGCCCAAGGACCACTCAGGGTCCAGCACCCGTGGGTTTGGCTTCAGCGGCAGGTGCCTTTCTGGGTGTGCTGGCTTTGCGGAAATGCTTGGCTGACCTTCCCTGCCCTTCACCTGTGTAACGTGAAGAGTTTCCTCTGATGACCACTTCCCGTGGCGGCCAGGGAGGGACAAGCGTGTGTCCTCCCACAGTTGGGGTGCAGCTGCCTCTGGGGTCACTCCGCGCGGCCGTGTCGGGGGCCGATGGTCTCCTGCAGCAGCGGTGCACAGGCGGTCCCGCGGGAAGTGACCCAGGCTGCCAGCCACTAAACTCTCCTCTCTCTCTGGTTTTCAGCGAGACGAAGACAAG
Source organism: Mustela nivalis (assembly GCF_964662115.1). NCBI lineage: Eukaryota > Metazoa > Chordata > Mammalia > Carnivora > Mustelidae > Mustela > Mustela nivalis. Next base: position 1,292,672 of record NC_139035.1, read on the forward strand.
GATAAAGTTGGGAACGTGGAGTATTTCGGCCTGGGCGGCTACCCCGGCTTTCCCCTGCAGTATTACCCCTACTACGGCAAGCTGCTCCAGCCCAAGTACCTGCAGCCGCTGCTGGCCGTGCAGTTCACCAACCTCACCATGGACACTGAAATCCGTGTCGAGTGTAAGGCGTACGGTGAGAACATTGGGTACAGTGAGAAAGACCGTTATCAGGGACGCTTTGATGTAAAAATTGAAGTTAAGAGCTGATCACAAGCACAAATCTTTCCCACTAGCCATTTAAAAAGTTAAAAGATACAAAAAACAAAAACCTACTAGTCTTGAATAAACTGTCATACGTATGGGACCTACACTTAATCTATATGCTTTACACTAGCTTTCTGCATTTAATAGGTTAGAATGTAAATTTAAAGTGTAGCAATAGCAACAAAATATTTATTCTACTGTAAATGACAAAAGAAAAAAATAAAAATTGAGCCTTGGGACGTGCCCATTTTTACTGTAAATTATGATTCCATAACTGACTCGTAGTAAGCAGTGTTTCCGGCCCCTGAGTATTGCTGCCTTGTGGATCTGATGTGATGTACAGTTCTGTAGGTGCACACTCTGGTCATTTCTCAAGCCATGTTTATCGCATCTGTTTTCTACTGTATGTGAGCAAGGTTTGCTGTCCAAGGTGTAAATATTCAATGGGAATAAAACTGGCATGGTACTTTTTTTTTCTTTTCAGTTTGGCTCTTTCAAAAACTAATGGCCCATCGATGAGCATTTTTAACACACTCCATAGTCTTCTCCTGTGGTGTTGGGTCTTTACTTTAGTTTTGTTGTTGTTTTCTTTCCTGGGGCTGGGGGAGGGGGTGGGCTGTCATGGGGGAACTGCCCTTTAAATTTTAAGTGACACTACAGAAAAACACAAAAAGGTGATGGGTTGTGTTGTGCTTTGTATCGAATGCCGTCTTGACCTCTCTTCCCTTGTCCTCCAGTACGATCTGAAGCTGTGTATGAGATCTGGGTCGCCTGTCACTTGGGCTGGTGATGGGATCTGGGTCGCCTGTCACTTGGGCTGGTGATGGGATCTGGATCGCCTGTCACTTGGGCTGGTGATGGGCCTAATTCATTTGCTTTACATTTTCTTTTATTTTCCTTTTATTCCTTTCTCTGGAGGCATCACATGCTGGTGCTGTGTCTTTATGAATGTTTTAACCATTTTCATGGTGGAAGAATTTTATATTTATGCAGTTGTACAATTTTATTTTTTTCTGCAAGAAAAAGTGTAATGTATGAAATAAACCAAAGTCACTTGTTTGAAAATAAATCTTTATTTTGGACTTTATAAAAAGCAATGCAGTACCCCCTAGACTGGTGTTAAATGTTGTCTGCAAAATCCATGTTCTAACATGTACAATAATTGCCAGGAGTACAGTGCTCTTCTTGATCTTGTATGCGGTCAGGTTCAAACAACGGACAATAAAAGAATGAACACACTCAGCACGTGTGTGACTCACTCTTGTCCTACTGCTCCGGCTGTGACTTCTTTGCTTTTCTCTACTCCGAGTTGTCCAGGATCTTGAAGAAGTACTGGACCTGCGTCACAGACAGATAAAGGAGTTCGTTAGTTCACTGGAAATTCAGCCTTTCTCACTGGAGAGGTCAGGAGCTGAGCCCAGAGCACACCCCTTCCCAAAGAGACAACTAGGTTCATCTGAGGCAGGGGCTCCATGAGGTTTTGGTTCAAAGGTGAAGTTTAAAAGGATTCTATGGTGCAGACTGTGCTTACTTTAGAAGACGCGCAGCTTTGGCCCCTGCTAGTGCTTCACTGGGGTGTCTGCGGTTCAGTTAACACACGAGGGTAGGTCTGAGGTTATGGTCCGTTAAGGTTCATACCTTGCCTTTGGTTCGCGGTTCGTACTTGGCCATGCTGCAACCTCAGCCTTCGTGGTGACACAGACTGAGCTTTCTGAGGAGCACCGTTGTGTGAGTGAGTGTAGGGTTGGGATCCCAGAACCCACCTGGGAAAGGGCCACGCTGGAGTGCCGCGTCCCGGTGCTGGGAGCGAGGCCTGTCACAAAGGCTGCGTGGCCAGAGCCTGAGCAGAGTCTCCCAGTCCTCGGCGCCCCCAAGAGACCCCTCTGGGGTGATCACGCCTCCCCCTCACCCAGCCGCGGAGCCACAGTGCCCGAGGCCCGCACCCCGTGTGGGGCGGCAGAGCGGACCCAGGGCAGCGGCTCTTCCTGCTCCCGCTGAGCTGCTCGCCTGCTTTATTCTGGAAAAGCATCACCAGAGACCTGGCTGTCTCCAGACCAGCAAACCGTGCGACGGCAGCTCAGCACCGGAGGAGCTGGGACTCCCTTTAACGACGACAGAACCAGCATGGGGGACTGTGGAAGCGACGCCACAGCTTCGCCGCAGCGGTCTGGGGAGCCCGTGTTCGCGGGGAGACCCTGCGGCCGCCCCGGCAAAGCCGGCGCCACACCCACGCGTCTAGAAATAGGAGGTGTCGCTCCTGCAGGAGAAGACGTTTCTCTTGCTCCAACAACTCATTTTCTAGGGTGTCTGTCCGGCTGAAAGGTGGGGACTTTATAGAACAAGAGAGATGGGAACACACGCTGCGGCTGGGGAGGTAGTTTGCTGTTTTTAGGCTAAGGTCACGACCTCAGTCACACTCAAACCGGTGCCCTCATGTGTCAGCCCCCGTGCACGTGGTCGTGCATGGGCGAGCGCGCAGTCACCTCAAGATTCTGCCTAAATCTTGCCTCCCCCAAGCCAGTCCCCACCCGCAAACCGTACGGTGACATCCCCGCCGGGTGACTGGGCTGGGGGTTGTATTCCCCGACTCGGTAGGTGTTGCTGACTGCCTGTTGGGGACAGACCCGCGGGTGACGAGAACACTCAGACCTGTCCTCCTCCGCAGCGCGCCTTCTCGTACGACATACACTGTGTGTTTGGGTCGCGAGCTCTGTGCGCTCGTGGTTCTGTCTCTTCTCACCTCACCAGTTTAGTCCATCCCTTATTAGATGACACACTTTTGGGGTGTAGGGACGGTGCCTCCCACTCCCTCCCATCCTACAGAGAGGTTTTCACACAAGTTCAAGTACTCAATTCCTCACACTGAATATAAAGGAATGCGATTCTCAAAGGCAGTGTCTTTCAAAGGTAGGCCCAGTCCCACTTGGAACCAAAGGCATCAGAATAATTACTGAGCCAAGGAAAAAGGATTTTCTTTTTTCCTTTTCAATCCATCACATTCCGGGACGGCAAGTTTCGGCCTGGTGCTACCCTGTCACCCAGGGTAATCTGCCTTTCAGGGATAGGGATATAGGCCTTGGGCCCAGAACCTGTGGCAAGCATTGCTACCTAGCTAGAATTTAATAACCTTTGTCTTTACTGTATTTATTTTATTATCCTCAATTAAGGACAAGTAATACTAGTTTTGCATTTATGAGAGTGAAACAAATTTACTCAAGTATAACAGTGAATGGGTTTTAAGCAAAATAGTACTCAGGTGGTACTCAGATACGGTAAAACTCACGGAAGGGAAACACAGCCAGCAAGATTCTAGGAACATTTTGCCAAAAGTATAGCATTAACAGAAGCCAAGTTTTCCCAGTTCTGTACCTGTTTGGGCAAAATCTAATCTGAACTCTTTTAGAACAATAGCATATGCCCTGGCGGCTCCCTTATTCCCAGAGGGCGCAGCTCCAGCTCCAAATTAAAAACATCATCAGTAATCAGGGACGAAAATCCAGTTTTCAGAATCTTTCAAAGGCCAATGACCACTCCACTCCCGGCTCCCTAAAGGGTTCACACCACTTCCCCGTCACTGTGCGTCTGGCCCTCGGAGGACCTGCTGAGCTAACTCTGAACCTCAGGGCTGAGGACCTCAGGACTACGGGGGGAGGGGGGCGGGGTGGGGGGACCACCCAAGGACATTCAAGAGCGATTGTGACGAGTGAAGTGCTCTGGGTTTCAGAGTCCACAGGGACGACGCGGCTCCCTCGTCTCCTCCGTGCGGGAGCTCACAGTGACGGGCGCTGTCGCCCGGTCCCCAAGGGCCAGCGGACAGGCAGGAGGGAGCTGCCGGTGCCCGCGCTCACCCGTGTGGCAGGAGGCGGTCCGACCACGGCGGCCGTCCGGCTCCGTCTGGAGTGTGCTGACCTCCCAGACACTGCCGGCCTCGGTCCGCTCTGAGGTGTGACAAGTGTCGTGGGGCGGTGCTGGCTTGCCTGACGACAGTCCTGCTGCTGGATGTCGCACGGCACATCACAGGTGCCACGCTGCGGTAACCCTGCGACACGGCACCTGCAGCTGACTCCACAGAGCCTTTGGGACCCGGGTCTTTGCACGTCGGGCCCCCGCCGCAGGGTGACGAGCGCCGCCTTCCCAAGCAGAGGCCTCGTCGCTCTGGCCGGGACAGGGCCACTGCGGGCTGAGCGGGTCCTGCGTACTCACCGGCCCGGGTCTGACGGTTCCTGGCCGGTCCTTCACCCTACATGCTCCGGGAATCAAATACTTGATCCCCGCAAAAGGTGGCCCTTCCACACCATACACTTCTAGGGACTTGCAGTCATTAAACTGGGAGGCCTTGGAGCCGCGTGGGGCCATCGCTGGGAACGGGAGGAGGAGCCGGGCCTTGCGTAAGGGGCAGCGGTTCCACAACAGCCAGGGTGGCAGGGTCGGGTGACCCTGCCTGGAGCAAGGGCACTGATAAGGCTGACGGGCACGCCGGGTTCTACCACAGGGAGCGCGACCTGAGAAGCCCAGGCCTGCAGGAGGCTTTGCCTAGAGCCGCCCCTTCTCTCCTGCCATTCGCAGTTTGCCTGGAGCTGCTTCTGCGCCCAGCGGGGACCGAGCTGTGCGGACCCCAGGGAGGGGCCCAGCAGGACGCGGTCCCTGCTCTGTAACACTGTCTTCCCATTCCTGAGTGTCTTAAGCGGCCGGCCCTGTTCTCTTCTCGATACTCGATTTCCTTCCCCTCCGCCTGCGACCGTCCCTGTCACTGACGCACCAAGCGCACCCGTCCAGGAGGGACGCATGAGCCCCGGGCCTCGGAAATCTCAAATCCCGGGACGGGGGACACGCGCGCACCCCCGTCTAGCTGCTCCCGTGTGCTAAGGTGCAAGTGGAAACAGTAAACGCCAGGACGACACAAGCCATCGACACCCAAACGGGCTAACAATGAGGACGAGCCGCGGTTCATGCCCACGAAGGGACAGCGACTCCAGCGGCCTGCAGGACGGCGGTGCAGATGCGTCCGGTGACATCAGCCCGAGGCTCCATTCTCCCCCTCCCCCTCCGAGTTAGGCACAGACGCGCTCACGGGCTCAGTCCTTCACAGCATGGTCTGATGCGTGCACAAGCCTCGCCTCTCGCCACAGCGCCGTGAACCCCCCCTCCCCCGGCACACGGATCGGGATCCTGAGGGCCAGAGGCTGCCACTCCCGCGGGCAGGGAGCCGGAGCACGTGCCGAGTCTGCAGGACCAGAATCTGAGTCTTTACCTACAACACGAAGCCTCTTGGCTCTCCATCTCCTCCGGAGCGGACTCTGCAATTGCCCATGACCGTGCATCTCCATGACAGAAAACTCTCTAGCAATGGAATTCAAATAAATATAAATCTTCTAAAATTGCTTCCAGGGGACCATTTTTGCCCTGAATAGTGCGTAGCATAAGTGGGTCTCAAGGCTAGTGATTCTAGTCCTATCCCGCACTGCCTCCACGGAACTTCTAGAACATGGAGCTAGTCTGAAATCCCTTTGCACGGTTACTTCCTTCAGCTTTCTATCCGAGTCTGCTACAGAGGCCCAGGCTCTTCATGGACAACTGAGTCAGGTGTTTTGGGGGAAAGTGCAGCCACGTGTTCTCCAGTGGTTCTTAAGGTTGGCTGGCATCCAAAATACCTGTGGAGTTATTTTTTTTCCTTTTACGTAGGAGTGCAGATATGTTTGAACACTTACAGAATTCATCTTCCCCACGGCATGGAGCTCAGGCACCAAATCAGAACATTTGCACCATGGCCACCATGAGGCAGGTTTTCAGATAAAATCCAGTCAATCTGAATTTGACTGATGTATATGCTGATTTTCAAATATACCATCCAGATCAACAGAAAACTCTCTACTCACTTCAGCCCCTTCTCTCCAGAGATGGGTTTGCAGGTGTGCGACCTGGGCCACTGCACAGGGCCACGTGCTGGAAGGGCCATGCCTGGTTTCATGTTCTTTCCACTGTCTCCCTCTTGAGATTCTTAATAGATTTTTGTTGTTGTTAACTTTTTTTTTTTTTTAGATTTTATTTATTAGAGAGAGAGTGAGAGAGAGAAGGCACAAGTGAGGTGAGGGGCAGAGGGAGAAGCAGATTCCCCGCTGAGCAGGGAGCCCAGCGCAAGCTCAATCCCAGGACTTTGGGATCATGACCTGAGCCGAAGGCAGACATTTAACAAACTGAGCCACCCAGGTGCCCCTCTTAATAGTTTTTGAACAAGGGGCCCTGCATTCCGTTCTGAACCCGCTCTGTTTCTAGCCACGGGCTGCTACGCTGGGGCCACTCCTGCATGGTTTTCCTACTGGCTGAGAAGAAACTGGCAGAAAGGGCTGCTTTGAAAACAATCAATGGACAGACCTCTGGTGAGAGCGGGCGGGTCGGGGAGGTGCCGGGGAGGCCACGGAAGAGGGGGTCTGGAAGGCTCGCCTGGAGAGGGAGAAAGGCCAGGACTGCGAGCCGAAGTCCTGGGGCAGGGGTGAGGAGGAGCAGAGGCCACGCAGAGGCCACACACAGGAGACTCGACCCTGCCTGAACTGCGGCTGGGATCCTCCTCCCTTTCCAGTTTTTCTCTCCAAGTCACCACCTATCTTCTGCTTCCCAAACAGAGCCCGGGGAAGTGGGCCCCTGTGGGGAAGGAGGCGGTAGCTGAAGGCTGGGTTCAGAGGGCAGATCCAGCCTTCTGAGAAAGGCGGCTACCCCTGCCTCCTAGGGCAGCCACGGAGCCCAGGAAGGCCTTGGGCTCAGATGCAGCCGTGACACGAACTAAGTCATCAGAGTCCCTCCTCACGCAGCTTTACCTTCTTTCTCCACAGGGGCAGAGGCCACGTGTGAAATGTTTTAAGACAAAATGAAAATTTCCCACTACCATGGTTGTATATTTCAGGAATTCTGTAAACCTAGTGTGCTCAGAGCTCTCTTTAAAGCCCATGTGATTTTCTTACTGCCTGTTGGCCACTAAGGAGAGCAAGTCTTTCTTTAAAGCTGAAGTGTAATTCTTCCTTAACCCATCATAGAGTAGCACTGACCTTTCTCTTTACTGGAAATATATACCTTTATTTTTCTTTTCTAATATAACTGAAGACACAAGAGTCCTTTCTAGAAGTTCATTCTAAAATTGGGCTTCATGACTCATTATCTGGACTCTACTGCTTTGAAGGTGGTTTTGGTTGTACCTAGTCACTCCTCAACCCCTCAAAAACTCTAAAAATATGAACAGACATTTGTCACTTCTTTTCCCTTTTCCTACCTACTTCCAATGATTAAAAAAGTGCATTCTGAGAGCTAGCATGAAGGAATATGAGCTGCGGATAGCTGTTCAATCTTTACATTGTAAATTTCCCGTTTTCCTCCCAAAATGGAGTCCTTGTGACATGTGCTTTAACAGTTTATCGTGCGTAATCCTTACAACTGACTTTACAGACTAGAAATTAATCTCCTTTTCTGGTTGGATGAACCACAGTGTCAGCATTTACAGCTAACTCTTTGCGTGAGGGCACATAGCTCTGTCTGGTGCCCAGGGGTGTGCCTGGGCTGGGTAAGGCTCCCACAAGGGGTGGAGTCTGCTTGTTAGAGTCTGAACCCTGGCCTGGCCATTTCTAGGCTGGATGACCTTGAGGAAATCCCATCACAGCTGTTTCTCAGATTCCATATCTATAACCTAATAATACTTATTACACAGGGTTGTTGTGAAAATACAAATCAAAACCACAGTGAGATCCCACTTCACACCAGTCAGAGTGGCTAAAATTAACAAGTCCAGAAACGACAGATGCTGGCGAGGATGCGGAGAAAGGGGAACCCTCCTACACTGTTGGTGGGAATGCAAGCTGGTGCAACCACTCTGGAACACAGCATGGATGTTCCTCAAAAAGTTGAAAATAGAGCTACCCTATGGCCCAGCAATCACACGACTGGGTATTTACCCTAAAGATAACAAATGTAGTGATCCGAAGGGGCACGTGCACCCCAATGTTTATAGCAGCAACGTCCACAATAGCCAAACTATGGTAACAGTCTAGTTGTCCATCAACAGATGAATGGATAAAAAAGACGCAGTGTATGTACACAATGGAATACTACGCAGCCATCAAAAGAAATGAAATCTTGCCATTTGCAACGACGTGGATGGAACTAGAGGGTATCATGCTGAGCAAAATAAGTCAATCAGAGAAAGATAATTATTATATGATCTCCCTGAGATGAGGAGTCTGAGAGACAGAACAGAGGGTTTTGGGGGGCAGGGAGGGAAACAAATGAAACAAGATGGAAGCATGAGAGGACAACCATAACAAGAGACGAGCCATAAGAGACTCTTAATCTCCGGAAACAAGCTGAGGGTTGCTGGGGGTGGGGGGTAGGGAGAGGGTGTCTGGGTGATGGACATTGGGGAGGGTATGTGCTGTGGTGAGTGCTGTGAAGTGTGTAAGCCTGATGATTCACAGACCTGTACCCCTGGGGCTAATAATACATTATACGTTAATTTTTAAAAAACAAGGAAAGCCTCAGAGCGCTAGCACACAGTAAGAACTCCATAGCAAATATCATTATTCCTGTTTCTCCAATGCTCGCAAGGCTGTGGCCTCGCCTGCCGTGTGGCAAGGAAGCCGTGGGTTTCTGAGCAACGCGCCATTCCGTGAGAGCCAAACTGCTCAGACCACTCCTGCCCACCAGGGGAGAACCTACATAATTAATCAGGTCATGAATGACTGAAGCAGACGGAAGAGCTCTGCAAATAAGGACAGTAAAGGCACACGAGAACCAAATGCAACATGTTATCCTTAACTGGATCCAGACCAGAAACGTTTTCTTCTCTTGCTGCAAAAGACACTGATGGGTGAAACTGGTGAGATTTTCAGGTCTGTACATAGACAGTAGCAATGTCTTAATTCCCTGGGTCTCGTCATCATTCTGCGGTGATGGAATACAGATCACTGTTCTAGATCTGTAGGAGACAGACACCGAAGTGTTGAGAAATACAAGGGGTTTCTGTCCATCACTTATGGGCAAACACAGTATCATGATACGAAGAGGCCCACAGGTGGGGTGTCTGGGGGGCTCAGTGGGTGAAGCCTCTGCCTTCGGCTCAGGTCATGATCTCAGGGTCCTGGGGTCGAGTCCTGCATCGGGCTCCCCGCTCCGTGGGGAGTCTGCTTCCCCTCCTTTCTCTCTGCCTGCCTCTCTGCCTACTTGTGATCTCTTTGTCAAATAAATAAATAAAATCTTAAAAAAAAAAAAAGAGTCCCACAGGTGCACAAGGTGAGAGGAGAAGAGGGCACAATCGGTACCTTGGGGCACAGGAAAAGCTAAGCTTTGGGTGAAGAGTGAGAGTAGCTGAATCTGGACTTGGAAAGAACCGAACTTGATTCTAGCTACCATGTCCTAGTGCCCTAGACAAGTATGTTGAACTCTGTGAGCCTGTTTCCTGGTAGAAAAGTGGGGAAAAGAAAACCTACGTCATTAGGATGAACACGTACGGAAGGACGAGCTGCACACACGCACGCGTCGTCAGCTTTCACAGGGCGGCCTGGGCTGGCGGGAAGCCGGGGAGCAGCGCAGAGCTGGGCCACCTCTGCCAGAGCGCCAGGCAAGCGGGGGGAGAGCTCTCAGCTGAACTTGACACATCACACTCAAAATTCATGTTCGCTGACTCCCCACAGAAGAGGCTTTTGACAGAGAAGAGATCCCATTCTCAATTTTTGTTAAAAAAAAAAAAAAAAAAGGCTTCAAATAAAGAAAGAAAATGTAAACATGACGATGCCTTCTTGAGATGAGTGATGTTCGTCTGCCCACGTCAGAAGCACCCTTTGGAGCTTCAGAAACAACTACACACTTGGACCCTATGTTAGGAGAGCCGCCTCGTCTGGTCTTGAGAGGACCCTCAACGTTCATTTTCACGCGGCTCCCGGGCGCTTCTCGGGTTCAGTAGGGTTGCAAACCGCCGCCTTAGACAGAGTTAGTGAAAGCAGGTGCCCTAGAGACCAGGGCTGGGACCAAGCCCATCTGAGGCTGTCCTAAGTGACCTGAAGGAGAGGCTGAAACCTCCCAGTAACCTGGGCTTTCGCTGGTGTAGGCGGTACACTGCAGGCCCCCACATGGATGGGGCGGGCCGAGGAGATGGGCAACGGGCCTCACACCGCGAATGGGGGACGTGGGTAAAATGCAGGCCGTCCGCTTCCCCAGGGCAGCTTGCGTGTTCACAAGAAAGAAGTCAAGCAGGCTCACCGAATGAGTTCTAGAAACACTATCGTCAGATATGTTCTCTCAGATCCCTACGGACTTGGGCCTACGGGGCAGTTGTCTGAGCTGCCGTCACTGTGGACAGACCTCACACGGGATACTGGAAGTGAAACCAAGGAATTACGGAAGCTTTTCAGAAACACCACGGGGTATCTGCTTCTCGGGAAGTTCTTGCTGCTGCTATACTTCATACATATTTCCGTTAGAAAAGCTCCAAGATGAAATCACGGACTTAGAAACTAGCAACTAAAATTACTTAGAAGATAGGACATTGCTTTGATAAAGACATGTAAGAAAAGTAAAAACTGCTCTCAGATCAGATCAAAGCTGAGAGAATGTATAATCAGAATTTGTTAGATAATGAGGGAACAGTAGGAGTGGACTTTTTCACTTAAATCTGGAAAGAAACCGAAAGAGCAAATGTTGAGCTAATTTAAGTTTAAGGAAAAGAATGACTTCCTTATATCCAAAGACTTGAAGGTTCAAATGTTTAGAGTTATATTTTCATAATCTCTTTGAAGGGCAAGCTGGTGATGTTGAAGAAATATTCTTAAACCTTGATAGCAGTGTTACAAGAGGCAATTGCCCTATTTTTCTATAAACATTTTTGACCGTTACTAGCAAAAATGTATCCCAAGTAAGTACATTCGCGTGAAATTTTAAGCTTCTTATTACATAAAGCGTCTGCCGCACAGTGCCCGGAGAATGGGAGCCGGGGCCGCGGCCGAGTGTAGGCGGCCGGTGCTCCTGCGGGGTGACGGGGGCAGAAGGGGACGAGACGCGCTGCCCGCGACTCGAGGAAGACGGGAGGCTCCATCCGCCACCACTGTCCCGCGGCTTCCGTGAGTACCAGCCATGCCCCAGTCCCAACCTCGGTGGGCTCCTCTTCCCCACAGTGCGACCTCCCATCTCAGGGCCGGCTGGGCTTTCATAGAGCCCAACGATACACTCACTAAATGCAAGATTCTGCCAAGATTCTGGTTGTTCTTGGTTTCCACCACTCAAGAGCAGAGAAAGAGCTTCACCACTTTCTTTCACACCCGTAAGTCCTGCAGGGCAAGGTGCGTCCCTCTTCCTTCTTCCTACACTCCTAAGTCGTTCACAGAGACAGTAGGACACTTGCTCTGTGGAGACACCGGTGGTTTCAGTTTCTCTTTTCACACCCTTCCCACCCACTCTTTATCCAAGCCGGCCACAGAGTGACCAAGTGGCTTCCCACACAGGCTCCACCGTGGCCCTCTGCCATCAGGCTGACAGAGCACCCCAAATGCTGACATTCAGGAACAGAACGGAGAGGGCCCCGCGCCTCGGCCAGCCAGGACCACGACCTCTTGAAATTCAGAGAGGATTTCAGGAGGTAAGAAGTGATTTGGTAAGAAGTGAGTGGCCAGATTCCTCTTAAAAAGGGAAAGTGAACAGAGCTTCCAGAAAGAGGCAAGTATGCCAGAGCCACGTTTCAGACAAAGGCTCTTCCTATCAAAACTGAATCCTAACTTATTTTCAAACAAGAGTACCGCTGGCCCTTAAATCCTACAAGTCATTTGAGTTTTTGGAATAACACAAAACAGTGAGTTATCTAAAGCCTTATTAGTTTAAAGATTTCATTTAGAATAGTTTGGCTTTAATTTACAGCCTTCTGTCGAGGGGTGTACCTCGGCCTCGGGCCCATCTAAAGTCTAGATCATTTCACTCACGTTTCATGTTCTCGTAAATGACTCAGAACAGAATAGTATAGTCAAAGGCTCAACCAGAACTCAACCCATTAAAATACTGGTTCCTGATTGTTGGCCTACCCCCCTGGCGCTATTTTCAAGATTCATGTAGACAAACCCAAGAGTTATGGATTTTGTCTTTGGAAATCTTACAGGAGAGAAAGACGGTGTTGTTTCACGATAATATTTATAACGACAGAAAAGACAGCAACACTGAAAAGAATGTGGGAGAGACGGATACTCTTTTCTTTCCCCTTCATAAGGAGAATTTTGATTCATTGGGGGAAGCAAAGTGCAGAGCCTTTATTACACGTGGGGGGAGGGGAGGCCTGTGACTCTTTCCAGACCAGTGTGGTGTAAGAGAAGTTGCTGGGTAGGGCTCCTGGAAAGCTCACTAAAAGCAGGCACACTCAGCCCGCGGTGTCTTTTGCCCTTTGCCCTGGGGTTGCCTCTGTCCGGAAGAAGGCTAGGGCAGAGCAGCCACTTTGGAGCTAAGGGCCAAGATGACTGTCAGGCTGAAGACCTGAGCTGCGGAACCAAAGCCTGTCACTAAATCTGCCAGCGCCTTGACCTTGCACTGTCTAGCCTATGTCTAGCCTCTAGAACTCTGGGAAACCGATTTCTGGGGGCTACAAGCCACGCGGTCGATGGTGCTGTTCACAGCAGCCTGAATGCGCCAAGACAGCTGCCTTCGCAGCTTCCTTTTCAGCAGGAAGAGTCACTGTGTTACACCGGAGACCTTGCTCCTTGTTCACCAGTAAGAAAACTTCTAATCTGTGCTACTTTTGGCATTTCTGTTCCTAGCAGCCAAATTCTTCGCAGACACAAGTCACAGGAATAAGCAGGACAGCGACGCAGCAGCAACAGCGCTATTCCAAATGCTTCGCACTCACCACCGCCTTTAACCCTCGTGCTTCCCCCGGACCTGGGCCTGCCACCTGCAGGGCACAGTCGGGCAGCCGGAGCGCGGGTCCCACAGCTGGCGACGGAGCGGCATCGGGGCACGAGCTGGGACTCTAACCTGGACCGCACACGCCGTGCTTCGTCGGCTGCTCCGTCGGCCCGGCCGAGTGCGGAAGTCACGGAGGAGCTCAGCGGAGGTCTGGGGTCCCTCACGCCGAACACGCGCTTCCCGCGTGTCCACTAAAGACTCCTAAAACACACACACAAGCTGTTCAAAATGAGTGAAGTTGGGGGGCGCCTGGGGGGCTCAGTCAGTTAAGCATCTGCCTTGGGCTCGGATCATGATCCACGGGTCCTGGGATGCGGCCCTGCCCTCCCCTCAGCAGGGAGCCTGCTTCTCCCTCTCTCCCAACTCATGCGCGCTCTCTCTCTCAAATAAATAAATCTTAAAAAAAAAAAAAAAGAAAAAGAGCGCAGTCCGATCCAATAATTGCAGAAAGCAAGCCCTCCCCCCGCGAGGATTCCGAACCACCTGTCCTGTTCCGGCCACACTGCTTACACCTCCTCAGCCACAGCATTTCGGCTGACGCCCCCTCCGTCTGCAAGCGCAGGGAGACCAGTGTTCGCGGACTCCCAATCCTTGCCCGTGCGATGAACTCACCACCAAGGGAGCTAATTAGTGGCGGTGACCATGGTGTTTTCTTCAGTGCAGGTACTTAACCCCCCCCCCCCCCCCCCCCGGGACCAACGACTCCTCTCACACAGATGGAAATGTTGATGGAAATGACCTACCTTCACTGGGTCACACTTGGGCTAGTTTGGAAAACAAAATGAAACAAAACAAATCATTCTGAAGCTGCCTGCAGTTTCTTGGAGGCCCCTGCAAGCATGCCAGAGCTGCGCTGTGAATCCATCACACATAACACAAAAGTACACTTGAGGGAAATTTCAAAATCCAGACTATGATAGTCAGGTCAACTGAAAATTAACTGAATAGTTCGGAAAATCAGAATCAGAAATTAAGAACTTGAAAGACCGGAGAACATTCTGTGCAATCCCCTCAATGACGTTACTTCCTCTTTGTCGTGTGCCGTTTCTTAAACATGAAAAACAGTCGAAGATGCTGCTGTTCAACACTTGTGTTGCAGGACTCCAGCTTAGACAGGAAAAGCAGATACACCTGTGACAAATCCAGACAGAAGCGGGACCCCACTGTCCATCCCCTGGAGGACAGTGTATCCTGCCGCTGGTGTTTTCTCAACATTGCTCCGGACTCAGAAAACAAAACAAAACAGTTTCACAACCTGAAACCGGCCAACGACTCCAAGTGCTAGCATAAGCGCTCAGTCCCTTCAGATTCTAAACTCTTACTACTCAAATTTCAAACCATCAACTGAGCGCTTCCTCCTCTGTCCTGTCTCTCCAGACATTCAATTCCTTCTGCCCACAGTGCTCTCCACAGACCCTCTGCCTTATGGTCCTCGTGGACCCACTACCCCCACTTTTGTACCTTGTGGCCTTAGAATCTTTACTTTAAGCCACTAACCAGCCAACAGCAAAACTCTCATGGAACTTAAGAAACTGGTAGGTGGTCACACTAAGCATCTAAATCAGGGTCTGATGACTTCTACACCAAAGGCAGAAAGAGAAAACTCTCTCTCGGGACCCTCGTCCTTTGAAAGCTTTAAAAGATCTTATGCACAAAAGGGAAAATGCTTTGCTGTATCGAGCTGTTTCTTTCACTCTTGTAGATGACATGGGTGACGCCAGCACTGAAGGAGAGCTCTCAGGACTCTGGTGCTGTTAATCCATGTGAGGATGCCAGTTCCGCGGAGTGAAGAGCAATATTCAATATCCGGAGATACTGGAGTCACATTTAACATAAAGTGCAAATATTGCCTTGAAGTGGGTTTGGGATAAAAATGTCAATTATATGCAAAAATTAAATACCACCTTCTTGAATCATTCATCTTGGCATCATGGAAAATTTTTCAGCCTTCTTCAACAAGAGTGTCAGATCTTGGGAACAGTAATTCATAAACGGCCTGATTGCACAATGAGTCAGAGTGACTAAAATACTCTGGATAAATGTTTCACTTATTTATATTGCTGGGTCAAAACTCCACTTTACTGAATGACTTGCACTGGTGACATCTTTGAGTTATGTTTACCGCTTGGCATTCTGGATGCCCACATGTCGTTGACACACACAACACACTGGGGAGACAGGATCTGTGGGTACCAAACAGGCACCCCAAGTCTTCAAAACCTACCCAGGAAGTTTAGTAAAATAGGCAGCCATGGTGATTATATTAAAAAATCGAGCAATTTCTCTTGAATGAATGAATGAATGAATGGTCTTGGCACCAAGGAAAGGTCTTACTGAATCTTTGATCCTGGGAATTCTAAAATAATGTCTTGCAGTGAATGGGGACATTACATTGAAACCTTAAATTATGGGAGAATTATGAGAATGACACTTTTTAATTAACAAAACCAAGCTATAAAAATCTAGACTTTCAATGTCACCTCTTTTACTTCCTTTTAAAATGGAAGTCCTTCAGATCATATAGAAACTATCTCTGGTTTAACATTTAGTGCTAAATATGAGCCAAAGGCTTAAGGACTCTGAAACTAAGATTAAATATGCATTTTTTAAAATTAGACTTGATGTCTGTTACAGTCATAAAATCTTAGAGGAGGAGCTAGTAATTTTATGTCATTTTATACTTTTAACTCATCTGAAGTTTCTTTTATTTGTGGGTTTGTAGTTAGAGGTAGAGGGAATTTCTGAGGCCTTCAGTGATACCGTGGCTCTGCTGTGCTTCTACCTTGGAAATTAATACTCAAAATAATTGATAAAAAATGTTGATATCTTCTTCTGCCATTACTCCCTATTATTTTTGTCTAGAATTATTGATTTAAACATGAAGTAACACTTTTAAGTTAGGGTAACATGAATCTAGTCTTTGGCTATATTGGGGGGAAATGTCCCAGAAGGCCAGTGAGACAGCTCCTGCACGGCTAGAATACCATCTGCTTGGGGGTGCCTGGGGGGCTCAATGGGTTAAGCCTCTGCCTTTGGCTCAGGTCACGATCCCAGGGTCCTGGGATGGAGTCCCGCATTGGGCTCTCTGCTCAGCAGGGAGGCTGCTTCCCCCTCTCTCTGCCTGCTTCTCTGCCTACTTGTGATCTCCGTCAAATAAATAAATAAAAATCTTTTAAAAAAATAAAATGACTAACATACCATCTACTTGAATGAGGAAAATGAATATGCATTCACCTCAGTGGAATGTAAAAAAAGCCATAAAAATCTCTGGCTGTAAAATGTTGATCATTTGATTTGCTACTGTTGCCCCGGGACTAGTGAAAATCCTTGTCACTTTGAAATGGAAAAAAAAGAATCTTCACTTCATTTCCTTTTAACTTATAAATCTACTATTTCTAGCTTTCTTTTAAAAAATTGCATCCTTAAAATTTTTTTTTAATAATAAAAACTATATCCTTGTTTGGATAATAGTGGAAAGGTGTGGGCTAAAAAATGAAAATTTTTTAACCTAGGGTTTCATTTAAAATATTGTTGACCTGGAATTATAATGTTGGTATCACTGCCTACTGACATTTTATGGTATAGCCCTTAAGCAAGGATGCTAATTTCTATAATCTATTACCTGATTCCCATTATTGTGCCATTAAATGCCTCTAGGGTTTTAGTACTGAGATGTTCCAGGAACTTACTCAGATGTGGTGCATAGAGAAGTTTGGCTTATAAAAAATGAATCTTTGTGTTCATTAAGTTCCTCATCAGTAGATAAGATGCATTAGTCCAGAAATGGACTCCCAGAACTCTTGGTGGTGCTTCTGAGATCACAGCCAAGACCGAATTATTGGAACAAAGGCAGCTCTGCTGGAAGTGGCGAGGTTAGAGGCTTGACTTACACCAGGAAAATGCTAAACAAATCCATTCTGTGAAAACTCTCCCTTTTCTTGTTGGAAATATATTTGTCATTTCTATTGTGCTTCCCCTGGTTGTCAGCACCCAGATGGCACTTTTTTGTTTGTTTGTTTTTTGATAAAGGAGATCCTGGATGAAGAACATTCCCTCCACAAAGGTTTTCAAATCTTTCATAATCTTTTGCCCTCTAGAGAGGCCAGTGCTGTAGTTCCCGCGTCACCGAACAGAGAAAACTATCCGTCTGAGTAGAGTTCGAAGCAGATGATGAAAACACGCACGGCCGCGTGCTATGCAAAACCACCCCTCCTGGTTGTGAAATCCCAAACTCCAAGCCCCCAGATTGAAGGGTCTCTCTCTTCTCGCACTTTCTTACTTAAACTCATCTTCCCACCTGTTCCCTACAACATAGTCCCTTTCACTCCAGCCCAAAAGGTGTATTCATGTTTCTTTCAACATGTACATTTCCCCCCGTGTCTTTATTCAAAATATTCCTTCTTTGTAAAACACTCACCTTTTCTTACTTTAATTTCTAGCCAAGTCTCACCTCCACATAAGACTCTCCCTAAGTGTGGCCCCTCCACAACTTTTCTATCCTGATCTCCTTTGGTACTTACACAGAAATGTATCAGAATATATTTTAAGAATTGAGAGCATGATATAACTAGTACTGTGAAATACTGTTTCAAGTACTGTCTTGTGCTTGTCTCTTACATTCTCGGACCCAAGCTCAGTGTGCATTTGTCAGTAATAACAGCGAAGGAACTTCAGGAAATGAACACTCAGGCCTGTGTTTGTCCAGAAGGCGTACACAGAACAGTTCAATCTATGGAGAAAAGTTTAACAGAAAAGTTTAATCTAAACTTTTAACTTAGAAAAGTAGAAAAAGGGGGGGGGGACAAGATGGCGGGGAACTAGGAGGAGGCGCCTTTTCAACCTGTACCCTAAAGTGAGCTGATCACCTACCAAAGAACTACGAGCACCCATGAAATCAGCCGAGATCAGAATTATACACGCCTGGATCTCTATAGGGGCAGAAGACGCCCGTGGGCAGGTAAAGCAGAGTGAGAACCAGAAGATAAACAACAGGGGGAGGGAGCCACCAGAGGCGACCGGTTGGAAAGTAATACCCCAATCCGAGCGAGGGTGCCCTGCGTCTGGGGACCAGCATTAACTTGGAGACTGGTTGAAAGCACTCCAAAAGAGCTAAGGATCCTGGGGGGGAAACTGTAGGAATCAGGGCGGCCACGGACAGGGGCTTAAGTCCCCAGTCCCAGGACAGCCTCCCCTGGCGCTGAGGCAGAGAGAGTGCAGCGGAGAAACCAGGTCTTGGTCCCTAAGCCGCCAGCGCCCGAGAATGCGTGGGTTCTGGCTCCTGTGAGGGGCTGGGAGCCAGCCGGGCGGCAGAACGCGCGAGCCCTGCTACAGAGCCTGAGATACGCGCGCACGACCCTCATATTCCCCTGAGGGAGTTACAAAGGCCCGGCCGGCGCTCTCGGACCCGCGCCATGGTTTCAGAGCCTGAGCCGCGCGCCCCAAGCTCTCCCCCGACAGAGGTGCGCAAAAGCCCAGCCTGGCGCTTTCGGACCTGCGCCCCGTTCTCAGTGCCTGAGACGCCCCTGGAATTGGTGCCCGCAAGCCGGGCACTCTTAGGCCCAGCAAGACCAGGCCCTCCCAGCCGGGCCAGCGGGAAAATCTCAGTGTGCGATCCCGGCTTGGAACCTCTCTGGCGGTCGGAGCTCCCAGACCGCTGCCGCTGCTGCCGTAGTTTGGGTACAAGCAGAAGATCCTGCGTCCCCAGGGACCGCGACTCGGAACCTGCTCTGCCAGCGGCCAGCGGGGAACGCATCTGGGCTCTGCAGCCAGACTGAGGCTTCTCTCTGCGAGGGAGGTCAGGGAGCAGTTTGTTTTCCTCTAAAACTACAAAAACCATCAAAAGTGGTCAAGGTGAGAAAAAAAAAAAAAAGTGAACAAACATAAAAACCGCCAGAGAACAAAAGCCTGAAAAAACAAACCAGTTTCCTCAGAGCCCACCCCCTTGAGGGGGGCGGGGGACTTGACTCAGGGAACATCACTGACTGACAACCCACGTGGCAGGCCCCTCCCCAAGAAAACAAACTAAGAAAGAAAAAAAAACAAAGCTGCAAGAGAACAACCACCACTGCTTCATAGGACAACTTTTATTTTCAACTTGTTCCCACTATTCTGGTTCATTTTTTTTATATAGATAATTTTTTAACCTATTTACCATCACAGTGAGCTGTCCAGGACATCAAATTCCATACTAACCTTCTAACCTGAACTTTTTGACACATACACCTGTGTTTTTCTTTTACATTTCTATTTTTTGAATTTCTTTTTTTTTTTAAATTTTAGTTTAGTCTAGTTTATTCCTTTTTATTTTTATCCTCTAATATTCATATAGAGTTAAACTTCAAAGTAGTCCCCTTTCCCCAATCAATACTACCCCTATAGGTAAACTAATTTTTAATCCCACTTTATCTTAGGAAAGTTGAGTCCTTTAACAAAGATATCAAGATACATCCAGGAAGAATCAAAACAACCTTCCTCACCCACACTGAGAATTTATAACCACTCTCCCATCTTTTTCTTCCACCACTGTTTCTGTGTTTTTGTGTTTGTCCTGATAGTATATAGAGATCTTATACTTGGGCTCTTTTTGATGAGGTTCGTCCTTTATTTGCATATATATATTTTTTTCTCATGTCATATACTTTTATCAGTCTTTTTGTTTATATACTTCATAAATCGTACATTGGGGCCCATTTGGGCTGAACCTTCTCTTTCATCTTCCCTTTCTTTCCTGTCTCTCTCTCTCTCTCTCTTTTTTTTCTTTTCTTTTGTCTCTCGTTTGGGTGGGGAATCCTGATGGCTCAGAAGTGTTCCAGGGTGCACCTTGACTGCACCACAGTTGATACATCCAGCTACATCTGTTCAGTCATCTCTCACCAAAATGACTAGGAGGAGGAATGCCCAACAGAAGAAAAACACAGAGGATGGACGTTCTGGAACAGAGCTAATGGCTATCAACATAGACTATATGTCAGAAAGAGAATCCAGGCTAACAATTATCCAGGCAATAGCTAGGTTGGAGAAAGCCATGGATGACCAAATGGAATTGATTAGGGCCAAACTGAAAGCGACCAGACAGGATGTTCACAATGTTAGGGCGGAGCTGAAAGCTACCAGGGATGAACTTCACAATGCTCTCAATGAGTTCCAATCTAATCTAAATTCTCTCAAAGCTAGGGTAACTGAGACAGAAGATAGAATTAGTGATCTGGAGGACGAACAGATAGAGAGAAAGGATCAGGAGGAAGCCTGGAACAAACAGCTTAGAAACCACGAAAACAGAATCAAGGAAATAAATGATGCCATGAAACGTTCCAACGTCAGAATTATTGGAATCCCTGAAGGAGAGGAGAAAGAAAGAAGTCTAGAAGATACAGTGGAACAAGTTCTTCATGAAAATTTTCCCAATCTCGCTAATGGAACCAGCATTCATGTACTAGAGGCCGAAAGGTCTCCACCCAAGATTATAGAATCCAAAAAAACACCAACGCACCTGATAGTCAAATTGAGGAATCATAATTGTAGGTATAATCTCATGAAAGCCGCTAGGACAAAGAGGCTCCTTAATTACAGAGGAAAGCCCATCAGAATAACGTCAGACCTGTCCACAGAAACCTGTGGCAAGCCAGAAAGGACTGGCAAGACATATTCAGGGCATTAAATGAGAAGAAATTGCAGCCAAGAATACTTTATCCAGCAAGAATGACATTCAAAATGGATGGAGAGATAAAGACACCGACAAGGCTTAAAAGACTATGAACCACCAAGCTGACACTGCAGGAAATATTAAGGGGGTTCTATAAAAGAGGAAAAATCCTAAGAATACCACTGAACAGAAATATAGAGACAATCTACAGAAAGAAAGACTTCAAAGGTAACACGATGCCAATAAAAACATATCTATCGGGCGCCTGGGTGGATCAGTGGGTTAAAGCCTCTGCCTTCGGCTCAAGTCATGATCCCAGGGTCCTGGGATCGAGCCCCGCATCGGGCTCTCTGCTCAACAGGGAGCCTGCTTCCTCCTCTCTCTGGGCTTGCCTCTCTGCCTACTTGTGATCTCTGTCTGTCCAATAAATAATAAATAAAATCTTTAAACAAAACAAAACAAAACATATCTATCAACAATCACTCTCAATGTGAATGGCCTAAATGCGCCCATAAAATGGCACAGGGTTGCAGACTGGATAAAACGACAGGACCCATCCATATGCTATCTACAAGAGACCCATCTTGAACCTAAAGACACACCCAGACTGAAAGTGAAGGGATGGAGAAGCATCTTTCATGCCAATGGGCCTCAAAAGAAGGCTGGGATAGTGATTCTCATATCAGATAAATTAGATTTTAAACTAAAGACTGTAGTCAGAGATACAGAAGGACACTACACCATTCTTAAAAGGACTATCCACCAATCTAACAATTGTTAGATCTAAAAATTGTAAATATCTATGCCCCCAATATGGGAGCAGCCAACTACATTAGAAAATTGTTAATCAAGATAAAGAATCATATTGATATGAATACATTAATAATAGGAGATCTTAACACGCCTCTCTCAGAAATAGATCATTGAAGCAGAAAATCAATAAAGAAACAAGAGCATTGAATGACACACTGGACCAGATGGACCTCATAGGTATATATAGAACATTCCACCCTAAAACAACAGAATACTCATTCTTCTCAAGTGCACATGGAACCTTCTCAAGAATAGACCACACACTGGGTCACAAATCAGGACTCAACTGATAACAAAAGACTGAGATTATTCCTTGCATATTCTCAGATCACAATGCTTTGAAACTGGAGCTCAATCACAAGGAAAAGTTCCGAAGGAACTCAAACACCTGGAAGCTAAAGACCACCTTGCTTAAGAATGCTTGGATCAACCAGGAGATCAAAGAAGAACTGAAACAGTTCATGGAAACCAATGAGAATGAAGACACTTCAGTCCAAAACCTACAGGATACAGCAAAGGCAGTTGTAAGGGGGAAATACATAGCCATCCAAGCCTCCCTCAAAAAAAAATTGAATCAGAACACAGCAGCTGTCTCTATACCTTAAAGACCTGGAGAATCAACAACAAATCAAACCAACTCTACACATAAGAAGGGAAATAATCAAGATCAGAGTTGAGATCAATGAGGTAGAAACCAGAGATACCGTAGAACATATCAATGAAACTAGAAGCTGGTTTTTTGAAAGAATCAATAAGATCAAAAAACCATTGGCCACACTAATCCAAAAGAAAAGACAGAAGCCCCAAATCATAAAATTATGAATGAAAAGGGAGAGATCACAACGAATACCAAGGAAGTAGAAACAATCATCAGAAGTTATCAACAGTTATATGCAAATAAGCTAAGGAACCTAGATGAAATGGATGCATTCCTGGAAAACTATAAACTCCCAAAATTGAACCAGGAAGAAATTGACAACTTGAATAGACCAATATCTAGTAACGAGATTGAAGCAGTGATCAAAAACCTCCCAAAAAACAAGAGCCCAGGACCTGAAGGATTCCCTGGGAAATTCTACCAAACTTTCAAAGAAGAAATAACCCTATTCTCCTGAAGCTGTTTCAAAAAATTGAAGCAGAAGGAAAACTTCCAGACTCTCTCTATGAAGCCAGCATTACCCCGATCCCCAAACCAGGCAAAGACCCTACCTAAAAGGAGAACTTCAGACCAATATCACTGATGAATATGGATGCTAAGATTCTCAACAAGATCCTAGCAAACAGGATCCAACAGCACATTAAAAAGATTATCCACCATGACCAGGTGGGATTCATCCCGGGCTCCAAGGATGGTTCAACATTCGCAAATCAATGTGATAGAACAAATTAATATGAGAAGAGAGAAGAACCACATGGTCCTCTCAATCGATGCAGAAAAAGCATTTGACATAATCCAGCATCCATTCCTGATTAAAACGCTTCAAAGTATAGGGATATGGTGAGTGCTGATTCACAGACCTGTACCCCTGGGGATAAAAATACATGTTTATAAAAAATAATTAAAAAAAAAGTATAGAGATAGAGGGAACATTCCTGAACTTCATCAAATCTATCTATGAAAGACCCACAGCAAATATCATCCTCAATAGGAAAAAGCTTGCAGCCTTCCTGTTGAGATCAGGAACACGACAAAGATGCCCACTATCACCACTCTTGTTTAACATAGTATTAGAAGTCCTAGCAACAGCAATCAGACAACAAAGGGAAATAAAAGGTATCCAAATTGGAAATGAAGAAGTCAAACCCTCTCTTCGCAGATGACATGATTCTTTATATGGAAAAGCCAAAAGACTCCACCCCCAAACTACTAGAACTCATATAGCAATTCAACAATGTGGCAGGATACAAAGTCAATGTGCAGAAATCAGTGGCTTTCTTATACACTAATAATGAAAATACAGAAAGGGAAATTAGAGAATTGATTCCATTTACTATAGCACCAAGATCCATAAGATACCTGGGAATAAACCTAACCAAAGACGTAAAGGATCTGTACCCGACGAACTACAGAACACTCATGAAAGAAATTGAAGAAGACACAAAAAGATGGAAGACCATTCCATGCTCTTGGATCGGAAGAATAAACATTGTTATTGTTAAAATGTCGATACTGCCTAGAGCAATTCTTTTAATGCCATCCCGATAAAAATTCCACTGGTATTCTTCAAAGAGCTGGAGCAAATAATCCTAAAATTTGTATGGAACCAGAAGAGACCCCGAATTGCTAAGGAAATGTTGAAAAACAAAAATAAAACGGGGGCCATCACGCTACCTGATTTCAAGCTTTACTGCAAAGCTGTGATTACCAAGACAGCATAGTACTGCCATAAAAACAGACACATAGACCAGTGGAACAGAGTAGAGAGCCCAGATATGGACCCTCAACACTATGGGCAAATAATCTTTGACAAAACAGGAAAAAATATACAGTGCAAAAAAGACAGTCTCTTCAATAAACAGTGCTGGGAAAACCGGACAACTATATGTAGAAGAATGAAACTTGACCATTCTCTTACACCGTACACAAAGATAAACTCAAAATGGATAAAAGACCTCAACGTGAGACAGGAATCCATCAGAGTCCTAGAGGAGAACATAGGCAGTAATATCTTCGATATCAGCCACAGTAACTTCTTTCAAGATATGTCTCCAAACGCAAAGGAAACAAAAGTGAAGATGAACTTTTGGGACTTCATCAAAATCAAAAGCTTCTGCACAGCCAAGGAAACAGTCAAGAAAACAAAGAGGCAACCCACGGAATGGGAGAAAATATTTGCAAATGACAGTACAGACAAAAGGTTGATATCTAGGATCTATAATGAACTCCTCAAACTCATCACACACAAAACAGACAAGCATATCAAAAAATGGGCAGAAGATATGAACAGACACTTCTCCAATGAAGACATACAAATGGCTATCAGACGCATGAAAAAATGTTCATCATCACTAGCCCTCAGGGAGATTCAAATTAAAACCACATTGAGATACCACCTTACACCACTTAGAATGGCCAAAATTAACAAGACAGGAAACAACATGTGTTGGAGGGGATGTGGAGAAAGGGAACCCTCTTCCACTGTTGGTGGGAATGCAAGTTGGTGCAGCCTCTTTGGAGAACAGTGTGGAGATTCCTCAAGAAATTAAAAATAGAGCTCCCCTATGACCCTGCCATTGCACTCCTGGGTATTTACCCCAAAGATACAGATGTAGTGAAAAGAAGGGCCATCTGTACCCCAATGTTTATAGCAGCAATGGCCATGGTCCCCAAACTGTGGAAAGAACCAAGATGCCCTTCAATGGACGAATGGATAAGGAAGATGTGGTCCATATACACACTATGGAGTATTATGGCTCCATCAGAAAGGATGAATACCCAACTTTTGTAGCAACATGGATGGGACTTGAAGAGATTATGCTGAGTGAAATAAGTCAAGCAGAGAGAGTCAATTATCATATGGTTTCACTTATTTGTGGAGCATAACAAATAGCATGGAGGACATGGGGAGTTAGAGAGGAGAAGGGAGTTGGGGGAAATTGGAAGGGGAGGTGAACCATGAGAGACTATGGACTCTAAAATAAACAATCTGAGGGGTTTGAATTGGCGGGGGTAGGAGATTGGGGTACCAGGTGGTGGGTATTATAGAGGGCACGGATTGCATGGAGCACTGGGTGTGGTGAAAAAATAATGAATATTGTTACATCGAAAATAAATAAAAAATAATTAAAAAAAAGAAAAGTAGAAAAAGAAGAGCAAATTTTATCCCAATTAAATGGAAGAAAAATAGTAAAAGTGAGAGCAGAAATTAATTTAAAACAGGAAATCAAAAGGAAAAAAATTCTACAAAACCAAAAGCTAGTTCTTTGAAAAGATCAGTAAAGTCACCAAGCCTTTAGGCAGGCAAGGCAGGAAAAGAGAACAATAGTTACTAATATCAGAAATGACAGAGGGGATATCACTGGAGACCCCAGGTAAACTAAAAGGATAACAGAGAAGTATCATGAAATACTCCAGGCCCCCAGATCTGACAACCTAGATGACATGCACCAAGTCCTTGAAAGACAGAATCTGCCAAAACTCACACAAGAAACAGATGATCCGAATAGTCCTATATTAACAACATTGAATGAATAATGAATAACCTTTTAAAACAAAATTGGTGCCACACCCAGATACATGAATTCTACTAAACACTGATGAATTTTACCAAACAATTTTCTATAGTCTCTTTCAGAAGACAGAAGCAGAGGCCCTACTTCTCAACTCATCATTCTATGAAGTCACATCACTCTTAAACCAAAACCAGGGAGAATCACAAGAAGACTACATAGTAGTATCTTCATGAACATAGATCGAATACCCTCAAAATACTAGCAAAAGGAATCCCACAATAAGTAGAAAGATTTACACAGCAGAATCAAGTGATATTTACCTCAGGTACATAACACTTGCTCAACATTTGCAAATCAGTTAATGAAATCCTTATATCAACAGGTTAAAAAAGAAAAATCACATGTTTATATCAATAGATGCAAAAAAAAAAAGCACATTCATGATAAAAACTCTTAGCGAATTGGGAACTAGTGGGGAACTTCTTCAACTTAATAAAGACTATCTAGGGGCGCCTGGCCGGCTTGGTCAGTAGAGCGTGCGACTCTTGATCTTAGGGGTCATGAGTTCAAGCCCCAGTTGAGTGTAGGGTTTAGTTAAAATATATATATATATATACACCTACCCAAACTCCCTACACTTAACATCATACTTAATGGTGAGAAACTCCACTAAGATCAGGAAAAAGGCAAGGATATCTTCTCTCACCAGTGCTTTTCAACATCACACTGGAATTCCCAGTTAGTGCAATCGACAAGAAAAGGAAATAAAAGGCATACAGATTAGGAAAGAAAAATAAAACTGGCTCTGTTTGCAAATGACATCACCCTCTCCATAGCAAACCTGAAAGAACTGACCAAAAAACTCATGAGAGATTATAGCAAGGTTGCTGGTTATCATTAAGCTACAAAATTCCCCAACAGTCATTTTCCCACACCAGCAATCAACAAGGTGAATTTGAAAACACACACACACACACACACACACACACTACACTTACACTATGTCCAAAAGATGAAATAATTCGGTGTAAATCAACCAAGATATGTTGACCATCTATACGAGGACATCTAGAGAACTCTGACAAAAGAAATCGAAGACATCATTTCTTGAAAGAATATACAGAAGGCACATGCCAACAGTGAAGCTACGCCAACCAGTGCGGTACCAATAGGACAGACAGATAGATGGAGCACAGTAGAGCCCAGAAATTGAGCCACATAAATACAGTCAACTGATTCTTGATTCTTGACAAGGAAGCAAAGGAAACACAAGGGTGCAATTAGTCTTTTCAACTGGTGTGTATATCGTCAAAGAAGAAACGTGAGAGAAGGCATCTAAGCATATGAAGAGATGCTCCACGTCATATTTTGTGGATATCAACAATCTAAAAAGTGATTCTACAGTTTATAAAAGAGCCACCACAGCATCGAAGGGGAAGAACAAAGCTGGGAGAACGGACGCTACCTGGTTCCTAGGTCTATAAAGCTGCGGTAACCAAGACAGTGTGTACTGATGAAAGAACAGACAGATCAATGGAACAAAGTACGAGCCCAGACGCAGCTACATAAATACCCAACGCTTCTTTGACAAGGAAACAGAGGCAGTGCTGTGGGGCCAAGACTGTCTTTTCAAATAATGGTGCCGGAACTGGACACCCCCACACAAAAAATGAATCTAGACACACATATTACACCCTTCACAAACGTTAACTCAAAATGGAATGCAGATCTAAATGCAAAACAAAAAAATATAAAAACTCTAGAAAATACTATAGGAGAAAACCTAGCTGACCTGAGGTATGGTGATGACATTTTAGATACAACAGCAAAGGCACGATCCGTGAAAGGAAGAACTGTTCAGCTGGACGACTTCTGCTCTGGGATGACATTGCCAACAGAACAAGAGGACAAGCCAGAGACTGGGAGAAAATATTTGTGAAAGACATGTGACAAAGAACTGTTATCCAAAATATACAAAGAACTTTTAAAATTCAAGAAAAACAACCCATTTAAAAAATGGGCCAAAAACCTTAGAAGCCTCACCAAGAAAGATATACAGATGGCAAGTAAGCATATGAAAAGGTGCCTCATGTCATAGGTCATCAGGGAAATGAAAATTAAAACAATAATTAAAAGAACCTAGATGTCCATCCACAGATGAATGGATGAAGACGATGTGGTATATACATACAATGGAATACTATGCAGCCATCAAAAGAAATGAAATCTTGCCATTTGCGAGGACGTGGATGGAACTAGAGGGTATTATGCTGAGCGAAATAAGTCAGAGAAAGACAATTATCATATGATCTCCCTGATATGAGGAATTTGAGAGGCAGGGTCGGGGGTTGTGCAGGGCAGGGAGGGAAAAAAATGAAACAAGATGGAACCAGGGAAGAAGACAAACCATAAGAGACTCTTAATCTCACAAAACAAACTGAGGGTTTTCGGGGGAAGTGGGGTAGGGATGGGGTGTCTGGGTGATGGACAGTGGGGACGGTGAATGCTGTGAATTGTATAAGCCTAACGATCCACAGACCTGTACCCCTGGGGCAAATAATATACTATATGTTGATAATAAAAAAATAAAAAATTAAGAAAAATTTTTAAAAAGGTGAACTCTAATGTAAACTCGGCTCATTAACTGTAGCGAGTGCACCCGTCTGGCAGGGGATGTTGATAGCGGGGAGGCTACGTGCGTGTGGTGCTGGGGGGTCCCAGGAAATCGGTACGCCGTCTGCTCAGTTTTGCTGTGTATCTGAAACCGCTCGAAGAGGCACTCCATTAAACGACAGCATGCCGACACAAAAGCGTGTCCAGAATCCGAGCCCGAGCTCACTATTTAGCACCACGTGACCTGTTAGATCCTGCACAGTCTGATTTCACCCACTGTCATTTTACGGGCGACTGTTTCACCTTTTTAGAACGTTAGCTCTGTGAGATCAGAAACTAAACCTTCTTTAGTCTTTCTCCAGTAACAGACCTCGAGCTTTTGGCAAAGAATGTTATGTCCTTGAATAAAATGTGACGCAAAGAAATACTACAATGAAGAAAGTTTTCTTTTCTTTTTAAATGTAGTTCAGCAGTCGTCCAAGAAATAGGTTCTGAATAAACACGCGAATAAAAGATACTTCCAATTCTGCTGATGCTAAACATTTAGACTGTGGTGTCTCATACTAACTCAGGAGACAAGCATCCTTCATTTTATTTTATTTTTTTTAAAAGATTTTATTTATTTATTTGACAGAGAGAGATCATAAGTAGGCAGAGAGAGAGGGAGAAGCAGGCTCCCCGCTGAGCAGAGAGCCCAATGTGGGACACGATCCCAGGACCCTGAGATCATGACCTGAGCTGAAGGCAATGGCTTAGCCCACTGAGCCACCCAGGCACCCACAGCCTTCATTTTAAATGTGACTGGTTGGAAAACATAAAAAGGAGAATGAAATAAAGGTAGTTTAAGAGGGAAGTTTATGCACAGACAACGTGCAGGAGTAGCGCACATTAACTACCACCTGTTCGACCTTCAAAAGACAAGCTGAACGCCAAGTAATCACGCTCCCGGGTATGTGCAGTCCATTGCAAAAGTGCTGGTATATTCTTATAAGACACTGATTAGATCTCCTGTTCTTTGAGCAACATTAGAGTACAATCTAAGAACCCCTAGGTAGAAAAGGGCATTTGGAAAACAGGTGTCATTGAGTCGAAAACAAAAACAAAAACTAAAACAAAAACAAAAGAAACCAGCAGAGAGGGGGACCTGGGTGGCTCAGCCATTAAGCGTCTGCCTTTAGCTGTGGTCATGATCCCAGGGTCCTGGGATCAAGCCCTGCATCAGGCTCCCTGCTCAGTGGGAAGCCTGCTTCTCTCTCTCCCACTCTCCCTGCTTGTGTTTCTGCTCTCGCTGTCTCTGTTAAATAAATAAATAAAATCTTTAAAACAAACAACAACAACAAAACAGGGAACTCTGTAATTGACATACTATTTTACGGTTTTATTCTCCTCCCAAAATGGTAATAGGAAAAAATATACAGATATTATGTTATATTATGGTTTCTGGGTGACAATGGCATCTCAGAATAGAAGGAAATGAGTAGGGAAAAGATAAGCAAGAAGAGAAAAATGAAAGGAATGGTGGTGAGAGCATGGCACTATTGATACAAATTATAATCTGCACATTTTAGAAAATAATTAATTTCAAAATGATTGGAACATGTACAATTTATTTTGGGAAAGAAGATTTAGCCTGTGTCTAGACACCTTGTAAGACCAGGCAGCTGTTTACATCTGAATGCTGCAAGCCCTATAATATCAGACCTATTATTCAAGTCCGTGATTGTGTTAACTGAATCGACAATACCCAGAAATCTGCTTCATTACTGAAGGGACGATTATTATTATTATTACTATCTTGATGGGAAGAAAAAGGGATCTTATAAATAACATCGCAGACCTTCACAGTACAGATCAAGATTTATATTTAATTGCATCCTTAGTACCTACCCTGGGAATAGAAACGAACCAATTTAAGGTTAATAGATGCTTACGTAGCAAATTACCTATCTGCATCAAACATATGTAGCTACACGACACCTGCACTCCCACTGCTAGAATACCAGCAGCAGCAAAGCCAACCAGAACCGTCATTTTCTGGCTGTTTTCTGGCTGTCACGGCCTCTCAGGCTCCGTTCCATCCTCCTGCTCCCCGGCAGCCGGAAAGCTACAAACTACATTCCCCAAACCGCCTTCCAGCTAAGGCTGGCTACAAACCGGGCTCCACGGGTTTAGCTGTGCTCAGTGGAACTGAGAGAGGCAAGACACGGGCCCAGGCCGTCCTCGCACGGCTGCAAATGCTGGTGGGCAGTCGGAGACAGAAGTGTGTGCGGGCCTGGGCTCGGCCTGGCCCTGTCTCGTCACCAGGGGCATGGCCGGGAGAGGCAGGCATGTCAGCAGCTGTGGCTGAGGGTGAGGCCTGGAGCCGCCGCCTGGCCTCTGGGTCCCAGATGCAGTAACGCGGAGTCACGTCGGTGGTCCTGCGGCTTCCTGACCCCACTCCTCACTGATCTCCCCTGTATTAAACCCCTTTCTTTTTGGTTTCTGTTTTCTGTACTGAACTTTGATGATACAGTCCTTTATATATATTGTCTTATTTAATGCCTTCTGTGAAGTGTCATTATTTCTATTCTGCAACAGAGAAAATAAGTCTGAAGAAAGGTAATTCTTACTAAGTCACAAAGTTGGTAGGTGAAGAAGTCGGGAATTTGAATTCTGATCACCTGACGCCAAAGCCTGACTCAGAACTGCTATATTTCCTATGGGCCTGCCTCATACTTAACATTTTAATTAAGGTAAGGGAAGCCACTTGACATGGTAAAGTTCAAGTTCAACTTTAAACTTTGATTTACCTTTGAACCCAAGTTCAAATCAAGTAAAAGGTATTGAAAGCTCAGCTAATTTCTCCTTCCACTCATCACTTCTGCACGCTTACAGACTTTGGACTGGCTCCGAAGCAGAAATGCTGGTCTTGGCAATATTTTCAGCTTCGTCAGAAGGAAATGAGAAGTCTTGTTCTCCTCGGGAGGCACTTCTCAGAAGTCTTCAAGCTTTAGTAAAAGATGTTTGCTATCTTGGAGCAATTCATTTTTACTGGCCACTGAAAACGGACGAGGTGCACTTCTGGTCACCAGTCAAGGAAAGGAAAAGCAGCACCTGCAATTCTGGTAATTATAAAAACCAACGATGTGACTCCCGGGGAGATAAAGACAGTGTGGCATGGTCGACACCCCGGCGCTACTGGCTAGGAGACCAGTGACCTGCAGTCCGAGCTGTGCAATCTTAGGTGAGTCCCTTCCTCACTGGCAAGAACAAAGGGCTTAGATAGGAAACTGATGTCCTCACAACGTAGAGCTCTGAAACGCTGCTACAGAAAAAGGGGGTTTGAGCAGAATGTCTCAAGCGCTGTCACCTCAAGGCGCTCCCAGAAATGCCAGATCTTGTGTGGTGTGCCGAGGCCTCCCCGGGGGCCGTCAGGACTCCGCCGGACCCTGCGTCTCAGGATCGAGGTCTCAGTGCCTCCGTGGAAAGTCCGAGTTCAGAGAATGGCGAGCTCACCAGTTTGCACATGGAGGAAAGAAAGCAGATGTACAACAACCCAGTTTGCACATGGAGGAATGAAAGCAGATTAACAAGAACCCATCAGTTAAAGTACGCGCTACCACTGCGTTTTCAGTTGTCATGTATTACTGGATAACTCTTTGCTAACTGGTCCTTCTTTGGTCCATTTCTCACACGGCAACCGGGGAGTGGTCTTGAGAAGTACAGACCCCCCACGTCAGGCACTGTCCTCGCTATCCAGGGCCTCTCCTTGCTGTTGTTCTCAGAACAAAGACCCGCACTTGGAAAACGGCCCAACCTCCGTGTCTCCGGCGCCATTTCGTGCCGGTCTCTCACGGCCCTGCAAGGCCCTTCCTTCCTGGAACACACACAACACTGCTCTGCGTCAGGACTGGGGAGCTCGGGGTCTCTCTTAATTCTTTCCCAGCTGGCACCGATTTCTTCAGGTCTCGGTTCGCACGTCATTTGCTCAAGAAAACCTCCTCTGATACCCACCCCCACATCAGGTTTTCCTATTACATCTCATCCTACCTTTCACTCTCGGAAATGATGAGTTTGAACTTGGCTCATTTCTTTTTGTGATGATCTGATTCATGTCTGCTTTCCTCAGCAGACTCTAAGCTCGGAACAGGGACATGGTCTCTTTAGGTCACAGCGTCTCCTCAGCGTTTTTCCCAGTGCCACAGGCCATTTATGAATACCTCGGACCAAGAGCCAACACTCTTGTTGGAGAAGGCTGGAAACACTTCCATGATTCCAAGGACAAGTGATTCAAGAAGGTTTGGGTTCAGTTAAATCTTTGTTCAATGAATGAATTCATGGGTTTTTTTGACTGTAGACAGGAATTTCCCCTGCAACCACTGTCTCTGAACACAGCCCAACGCAGACAGCTTCTTGTGATGTGTAATGCCTTCATTCCTCTAATCAATGAGCAGGATGGTCCTTCATTTAAGACCTTTCAGTGCAAACATTCCGAACAGTTTTTGGATTGTGGAACACTTTGAGATCTAACAGAAGTTTTGCATGCTTATCCCAAGAAAATGAATATATTCACAACATTACAAACCATCTCAGCCAGTCAGTCCCACTGACCAACTCTACGAACAAATTTCAACCTCCTGAATGTGGCATGAAACAATCAGCTGACTTGATGCATAGCTGCCTTTCTGAGTGCACCTACCATTTCCCAATATTTTAAGCTTTAATAGATGAAGGTTAATAGACCATGTGGTTTCCCAGCACACATACCATTTTCTCTGCACAAAATGTCATTTCCACCTTTCTGAAAACTCTGCCCTCCAACCCTTAGAGCAGAGTTCACACCTCCCGGGAGCCTCCCCTCACTCTGGTCCTGGGAGAGGGGAGCCGTGAAGGGGCGCCCATGACATCCAGGGAGGATCAGCCGCCCCACATTTACTTCACGGTGTCCAAGTTATCACAGTTAGAGCACCGTCTTTGCCAGAGAGTATTAAATGCTTGGAGCGCAAGGACTGCTTCCTAGACACCCCTCATCCCACTGTGTAGAACTGTGACTAACACAAACAGGCCTTTGATAAATGTGTGTTGACCTAAACGGTTGAAGGACCAAACTCACTGGTAGAAGAGCCAAGAGAAGCAGCAGATAATTCCCTTCAGATGGGAAGGCAACCAAGACCTGGAAATACCTGGGTATCTGCAAGGTGTCACCATCAACAAAGGCCACCCACATGGAAACACAACACAGAGTTATTTTACTCCCCCCATGACCCTCCAAAATAATCCCACGTAAGATATCAGTGCCACTGCAGGTAGCTGTTAGAGAAAGTCATCGAGTCTTTGTTAGCACAGCGAGAAGGCAGCAGTCAGAAACTGCGCCACGATGGTGTCCTTAGGTAAAGGTCAGCGCCCTGCCCCGTGCCCCTGCCGTGCAATGCTCGACAAGTCTCACTGCAGCAGGAGTGGTTCGCAGATGGTGACTGTACAGTGACCAGAAAGTTAACGTGTAACAAGTGAAGGGGAGAACTTCGCACAGAAAGCTACGGGCGCGGGTACTTCCCGCAAGGAGCGGTTTCTGCAGTTTTACAGCTGCGGCCATCATTCATTTACCTGCAGATGAAGCTGCTCGTGATTCTACAGGCCACGCCACGGGATGTCCGCAGTGGCCACCAGAAGGGTGACCTGCATTCACAACACGCTGTAAGCGCGATGCGGACCAGACTCCTAAATGTGGCGGGGAGACCCAATGAGAGGCCGACTCCCACGTTTCTGTTTCACAACCTCTGGAACTCCTCTCTCTTCCGACAGATTATCTGGTGCCACATGGCCGGTTACAGCACAGTGTGGGGTGGGGTGACAGTGGGGTGGAGGCAAGGGACAGAAGCTTCCAGGGAAGAACCATTTTGACCCCTCCCCACCCCTGTGGTGGATCGACCTGCTGACTTCCTCTCCGGCCTCATCCCAGGCCTGGCTCCCGGTCAGAGGGAGAGCGCCGGCAGAGCAGACTGGGTTCTGTACATACAACGACAGGGGCAGTAAAGGGGCAGTAAAAGGACTGAAAACCCCTGTAGGGAAAAACAGTGGTGCAAGAGTATGCTTACAACAAACCCGGAGCCATCACTTCTGTTGATCTGACTTAAAGACAAGACAGCTGTTGGCAGAAAGTGCGTAATACAAGTGACATGGGGTACAGTGTGACGGTACCGTCGAGACGGACAGAGAGGGGAGGTGCAGAGATACAGCATTTAATGTTACTGGGAGAAAAATCCCTCAAGACTGTCCATTTGTCTCAAATAATAAAAGAATCTGTGGTTTTTTGAAGAATCGGCCATGACTTTTCAAGGCAGCCTTCCTGGCCTCTAACTACACTAGGAGACAGCAATTTGG
This sequence comes from Mustela nivalis, assembly GCF_964662115.1. Taxonomy (NCBI): domain Eukaryota; kingdom Metazoa; phylum Chordata; class Mammalia; order Carnivora; family Mustelidae; genus Mustela; species Mustela nivalis. The sequence goes on from NC_139035.1 coordinate 1,327,434, forward strand.
ATGCTGCAATGATCTGCAGCTACCTGGACGTTCTGTAACATTTAAACAAAAATGAATGTGCTTATCAATAATTACAGGGGCGCCTGGGTGGCTCTGTCAGTTCAGCCTCTGCCTTCGGCTCAGGTCATGATCCCAGGGTCCTGGGATCCAGGCCCAGGTCGGGCTCCTTGCTCGGCAGGGAGCCTGCTTCTACCTCTGCTTATCTCTTTCTCTGAAAAATAAATACAATATTTTTTTAAAAAAATAAAATAATTACACATGGACTCACCAAGAATACGGCCAAAGTTCTGCAGGCAATATAGGAGCCTGCTAATTGAGAGATTCCTGAGAAATAAATAATTTTATATTTTTCGTGTAAAACCAAGGGGGAAAGGTTCATGACTAAAAATAGAAGTTAATAAGGATAAAATATGACTAAGTATCCAACCATACTAATTATTTTCGAGGGAGGCCACATATTCCAGCTCAGGACTCTGGTGTGTCTTCGGCCAAGTTTGGTCTCCTGCTGTCACTCACCACTCTGTCACCAGTAGAGAAGTAATGCTCACTACGTTTCACATGGCAACCTAAAGGGGACAAGGTTGGAATGTGCAAATTCTGAATCTGGCTGCCTGGATTTGATCTCCGTCTGGCCACGTTCCAGATGTATGACTTCAGGAAAGTTGCTTAACGCTTCTGTTCTTTACCTGCGTGTCTGTAAGTGGGGTGACAATATTTACTTCGTCGAGAGTTATGTAAGTTCCTGCAGGGAACACACACTTAAACAAAGGTTGGCACACAGCGATCGCCCTCCAAAGCTACTCAGTGTGGCTACCATACAAAACATGAAAATACGAAGTCAATAAGCGGAAGCCATGAAGAAGTGAACGCGAACACGTTGCACAGACGTGTCGCCACAGGCATGACGGACACTGGCACAAAGATCAGCACACAGATCAACAGAAGAGAACGGAACAGTGAGAGAGCCCAGGAATAAACCCACACTTATGTGGTCAATTAACCTATGACAAACAAGACAAGAACATACAACAGGGGGAAACCGTCTGCTCCATAAACGGAGTCTAGAAGCCGGACAGCTACGTGCGTAAGAATGAAGCTGGACCACTGTCTTGTATCCTACACACACACAAACTCCAGAGTGGACTAATGACCTACATGTGAAGCCTGGAACCATAAACATCCTAGAAACGAACACAGGCAGTAATTTCTCTGACACTGGCTGTAGAAAAAAGTTTTCCTAGATAAGTCCTCAGGCAAGGGAAACAAATGCAAAAGCAAACTACTGGGATTGTATCACAATAAAACACTTCCGCACGGAGCCTGGGTGGCTCAGTGGGTTGACGCCTCTGCCTTCAGATCAGGTCATGGTCCTAGGGTCCTGGGATCAAGCCCTACATCGGGCTCTCTGCTCAGTGGGGGGCCTGCTTTCTCCTCTCTGTGCCTGCCTCTCTGCCTACTTGTGACCTCTGTCAAATAAATAAATAAAAGCTTAAAATAAAAACACTTCTGCACAGCCAACGAAACCAAACAAAAAGATAACCTACTGAACGGAAGAAGGCATTTGCTATGACATATCCAATAAAGGGGTTCATACCCACAATATATAAACAACTTCTACAAGTCAACAGCAAAAAACCCACAAACAATCTGATTAAAACAGGCAGAGGACCTGAAGAGACATTTTTCCAAAGAAGACATCCACACAGCCAACGGACACATGAAAAGGTGCTCGACATCACTGATCACCAGGGAAATACAAATCAAAACCACAGTGAGATCTCAACCTGTCGGAATGGCGAGTGTCGAAAAGACGAGAAAGAACGGTGTTGGCGAGGATGTGGGAAAAAGGGAAATTCCCACGCTGCTGGTGGGGACGCGAATCGGCGCAGCCACTGTGGAAAACGGTATGGAGGGTCCTCAAAAAATTAAAAACAGAAATACCATATGATCCAGTAATTCCTCCACTGGGCATCTACCCGAAGGAAACAAAAACAGTAAAAAGACAGACACGCCTGAGTTTACTGCAGCATTATTCCCAACAGTCGGGAGGGCATGGAAGCAGCCCAAGTGTCTACACACTCCAGGAATGGATAAGGGAGTCATGAGGTGTATCTGCGTATGACACAGAGACGAGTATTACACAGCGACAAAGGAGGAAATCGTGCCTTTCCCGACAACACGGGTGGGCCTAGAGGGCGTGAAGCTGAGTGAAACAAGTCAGCCTGAGAAAGACAAATACCTTATGATTTTACTCATATGCGGGATCTGAAACAGCAGACGAATAAACAAACAAAAAGCAGAATCAGACCCATGCACACAGGGAACGGACGGACAGCTGTCAGAGAACACCATGCGGCGATGGGCGAAATCGGTTGCTGGGGGCGCGGTGCGGTGCAGACTCGCAGTTGCGGAGTGAGCAAGTCGAGGGGTAAACGCCCAGCGCGGGGAGCGCAGCCCGTGGCGCTGTAATGCTGATGTGTGTGAGAGACGGTGGGCACACTCGTGGTGGGCACAGCACATCTACAGAGACTGAATCCTGCGTCGTAGCACGGTGTGTGAGCTCTACTCAAATGAAATCCTTGAAGAGAATGCAGCGCACAGAAGGGAGGCTCTGAACACACTCCACACACTGGAGTCGGGAATTTTAGCACACAAGGAGGGAAAATACTTAAACACAAGGGATATGACTCATTTTTGTGGGTTTAGATGGAGACCTGGAAGATGGGGCAGAAATAAAAGTGTATCTCACAAAAAAACAAAAAGCAAAAACAAAAACAAAAACCAAGAATGACTAAAACCCAATCCCCCTGCCCACCCCCCAATGCCCTGGAAATGTCTCTAACTGTCTAATGGGCCAAAAACATCTAGTTTGGCAACTTTTACTCTGAAACCAAAGTGAGAGTAGCAATAATATTTTATGAATGAAAAAGAGGATGAATTTGAGGTTATAGGTCCTTTCTATGTCCTCTCTAAGGGCTTTTAAACAGTCACCTGAAAGTTATTTATTAACCCAGATCGTGCTTAGTCACTGGCTAGAAAAAATGAAGGCGTGCGCAGACCAAAGACAAGAGTTCAGGGTCAGACTGCAGAGAGCAAAGGACAATGAGTGGGTGGTTACGCCACGGCCAGGGCAAGGAAGCGGCCCCGGCAGGGAGTCATGGGAGTGTGTTAGCGGGCGTGCGGGGGGAGGGACACAGGTCTCACGGGTTCGGCCTGGCCGTCTGCCTCCCGCACTTGACGTCAGGATCAAAAGCTACGTGCCCCCAACGTGTGCTGGATATGGTACCCCTTTCCTTTCGTAGGATGTCTGTGTGCAGAGTGGATCCTATGCCAGTGATCCTCTGAAAGTTCTTTCAAGTCTGGGATTCTTAGAAATAAGAGTGCTGGTGAGCCTACTCGTTAGTTTTAAATAACATGTAACTCAGAGAGGTTACTTTTTAGTTTACACATAATAAAATAATATAATAAATAATAATATATAATATAATACATTATATTTATAATAAAAGTAATAATAAAAACATAATAAAATGTTTTATTTATTTGAGAGAAAAAGAGAGAGAATGAGCAGGGGGAGAGGCAGAGGGAGAAAGACAGAGAGAAGCAGGCTCCCTATTGAGCAGGAGCCCAACTTGAGACTCGATCACAGGACCCTGAGATCATGACCCGAGCTGAAGGCAGACGCTTAACTGCCTGAGACATCCAGGCGCCCCTAGGTTACACATTTCCATCTATTGCTCGACGATTAGACGGGGGTTAAAATACAATCTTATCAAATCTAGGTTATATAGTTCTGGGAGGAGTCACGTCTTCTAACTTCCTTCTAGTTTGTGACTTTGGGTACCTCCTTTGTGGTTCTGAATCACCTTCATTCAACCATAAAATATTTATTTTAAGCCCACAACAAACATTTTGTGGTCTCTACGGAGACGGCTAAGAAAAAGGAATTTAAGAGCAAAAGAACAATCTACTTGGAAACTTATCACCAAAAAAGTAAGACGACACTTGGTGAAGGGGCTGAGTTTGAGAGAGATGGTGGCTGGTGTCTCTCTGGATTTCAAGGCCACCTGTTAACCTCCTCATTTTTCTGTTTTGGTAAACAGTCAAGACCTGACCGTCCCCCGCTTGAATTAATACATCAGCATTACTGAAGATCATCAGCATGAAGGCTAAAGGGTAGAACCAGCCATAATTCAGTGTGGCTAGAAGAAAGTTTTGGTTTTAGTACTTGTCAAAGGGAAGTCTTGCTTGTCTAGACAAGACGCACAGGTGACCCCTTCCCGTGGGCTCATCTGGCTTTGCTTCTCCAACTTCAGCTGAAGCAGGAACCACCCACGAGGTTCATATTACTGCCAGCGGCAGACACTCGCGCTCATATAATGAAACGGGGGCAGGCCAGTGAAAACCCCGGTTCCCCACTACCACGCTGGGGCTAGCACCGGGCCTCTGGACTTTTTGCAAAGGAATGTAATCCGATGTTCAGTCACAAGGATCTACACAAAGAGAGGAAAAGCTCCCTTTATTTTTAAAATCACGTTATTTGAAACCCGATCTCTAGGAATTTTGTATTTGGTAAAAATAGAATGAAGTCGTTTCTGACAGTGAGATTATACTTGGAGTTTCACCTTCACTGAGATACTGTTTGTGAAAGAGGGCAAGAGGCCTGACAATGGGCGTACCGTAAGGGTTAGCTTCGCTCTGACCCTGACGTATTTATCTTCCCAAATGAAGTAATGGTAAATATTACGATAATAACGAGAAATGTAATAACCAATAATATTTGTTGAGCTTTTCCTGTTCTTACCAATTTGCACGTACAGGCACACCTCGCTTTACTGGGCTTTGCTCTATCGTGCTGTGCAGGTCCTGGGTATTTTCACAACCTGGAGGTTTCCGGCACCGCTGGTTCAAACAAGTCTACCAAAGCCATTTTTCCAACAGCATTTGCTCACTTTGTGTCTCTGTGTCAACGTTTTAATACATTCTCTCAATATTTCAGCTTTTCCGTTGTTATAATATTTACTATGGTGAGGTACCATAAGCGATCTTTGACGTTGCTACTGTAATTGTTTTGGGACCCCATAAATCACGCCCGTATCAGACAGGAAACTGAATAAATGTCTGTGCTAACTGGCTGTTCCCCTGTCTGTCCCTCTCCTTGGAGCTTCCTATTCCATGAGACACAACAATACTGAACTAAAGCCCATTAATAACCCTACAGTAGTCCCGAGCTGTTCAAGTAAATAGAAGAGTCACACCTCTCACTTTAAATCAAAAGGCAGAACTGATTCAGTGAGGAAGGTATGTCCAAGACTAAGACAGGCCACAAACAGCCTCTTGTGCCAAACAGGCAGCCAAGTTGGGAACACAAAGGAAAAGTTCTTGAAAGAAATGAGAAGTGCTACTCCAGTGAACACGTGAACGGATAAGAAAGAGGATTCTCAGATGACGGATGAAAGATGCTGAGACAGCCTCACTGCTGATATAGAGCAGGTTTTAGTGATCTGGACAGAAGATCAAACAGACACAATATTCCCTTAAGACAAAGCCTCATCCAGAGCACGACCCTAACTCCCCTCAATTCAATGAAGGCTCAGAGAGGTGAGGAAACTGTAAAAAACAAGCAGACAAACAAAAAAAATGTCTGACATCGGCAGAGGTTGCTACATGTGGTTCAAGGAAGAGCCGTCTCCCTGAAATGCAGAGCCAGGGCAAGCAGCGAGCCGGGAGGCAGAACCACGGCTCGGCCTCCAGTGATACAGCTGTGGTAAGTACTGAAGGTCGTTACGCTAAAGGACCCATCTCCAGTGTAAATGAAACAGCCTTTTATTGGAAGATGCCATCTAGGACTTTCACAGACAGAAGTCGATAATCAAGGCTTCAAAGGACACACCGACTCTATTAGGGGCTAACAGCGCTGGTGACTTGAAGTTGAAGCCAATGTTCATTTACTGTCCCCAAATCATAGGACCCCTAAGAATTGTGCCAGATCTACTCAACCTGCGCCCTCAGAATGGAGCAGAGCCTGGATGGCCACACAGCTGCTCACAGCACAGTTTGCCGATGTTTTAAGCCTGTTAAGACCTACTGTTCAGGGGGGGAAAAAGAAAAAGATTCCTTTCAAAACATTAGTGCTCAGTGACAATGCACCAGCCAGCCAAGAGCTCTGACGGAGACGGACAGCACGGTCAGTGCCGTTCTCATGCCTGCCAACCTGGCTGCAGCCCCCGGATAAGGCAGTCATTTCGACTTTCAACTCTTATGAGGAAATACATGGCACAAGGCTGTGGCTGCCACAGATAGGATGGATCTGGGCAAAGTTAACTGAAAAACCTCCAGAAAGGATTCGCCATTCCAGATGCCATTGAGAACACTCGGGATCCGTGGGAAGAGGTCGAAACAGCAACATTAACAGGAGTTTGGGAGAAGTTGATCTCAACCTGCATGGATGACTTTGAGGGATTCAAGACTTCAGCGGAGGAAGTAACGGCGGATGGGGTGGACACAGCCAGAGAACCAGCGGGGACGTGCAGCCTGGAGATGAGACAGGACTGCCGCCGTCTCAGGGTCAGACTTGAACGGATGAGGAGTTGCTTCTTGTGGATGAGCCAAGAAAGCGTTTGAGTTGGAATCTACTCCTGAAGATGCTGAGAAGATTGTTGAAAGACAGGAAGGACAGAGAATATTATCTAAATTGAGCTGACCAAGCCCAGGCAGGGTTTGAGAAGACAGACTCCAATTCTGAAGAGCTTCTTCTGCGGATGAAATGGCATCAAATGGTATCACATGCCTCAGAGAACTCCTTCATGAAAAGAAGAGTCCAGTAATGTGGCAAACTTCATTGTCTTATTTTAAGAAGTTACCAAATCGACCTCAACCTTCAGTAACCATCCCCCGGACCAGTCAGCAGCCTCCACATGGAGGCCAGAAGCCCTCCAGGAGAAGAGCACGAGCCGCTGGAAGACCCGTGGATCATTCACAACCAAGTACTTTAAAATCCAGGCATGCGCATTTTTAGACATAAGGCTGTTGCACACCTGACAGACACCAGAATACAGTGTAAACATAACTTTATGTGCACCAGAAAACCAAAATGTTCATCTGACTTGCTTTATGGTGGTGGTCCAGAACCGAACTCGCAGTATCTCCCTCGTATGCCTGCGCCAACCCATGCATTTCTTGGAACTACCCTCTGAAATAAGAACTGTCATCCCCATCTCACAGACGAGAGAACTGAGGCACAGCAGTTTAAGGTACTTGCTGACAGCCGGGACCCAGCGAAACTGGAATTCAAACCCAGACTGCCTGGCTCCGGAGGTCCTTGCTCTACTGAGAACACCGAGCCCAGCGTCTGGCACAAAATAAGTGCTAATTATTATCGTAATCCCTACTTTTACTATATTTATTTAAGGAAAACATATTTAGCACTGAGGACTGGGGAATTAAGCAATGAACAAAGCATGCAAGGTCACCGTTCGCGCTGAGCGCAGGTTCGCAGAGGAGAAGGATCACATTTCAAGAACTGTACTTTCTCTAGCAGAAATGGATTTCTTAAAGCAAAAGAACGTTCCTAAATATTTCAGGCCACTAGGTCCTTAAGACTTCCCACTGCAGGACTGGAGCACGCGCCTCCACTAGCCCCACTGTCTGCTGACTTCAACTCTGCTGCCTGGTTAACGTTCTGGAAAGTCACTTTACTGGATCACTGACCTACTCAGAAAACTTCAACGGCTTCCAGAGCTTACGGAGCCACTGTCTGCCACACACGCCAACCAACTCCCCTCCTCATTTTCAGCAGACGTTAGTATCCCATCACGGCATATTTTTAGCTGTTTAGTTGTGGTCTTAGAGTCTTATCAGCAAATCAAGAACTGTCACTTGAAACCTGTTTGCCATCCCGAGCCTGGTTTGCTTGATAGAAGTAGGACTTGGGACATAGACTTAGGTTGAATTTCAGCTTTCTGTCCCTTATTTGTGCTGTGATGCCGGCCAAGTCATCTCAGGAGACTATTTCAGGAAAATTAAGTGCTGCCTTAAATGTACAGTGGGGATAATAGGAGCTACCCTGCAGGGTTTGTGGACCATGGAGGTAAACCACTTAGGACAGTGCCTGCTATATACTGCTTAGTAAACTGCAGTCACTATTTTTTTTTTAAGATTTTATTTATTTATTTGACAGGGAAAGAGACACAGTGGGAAAGAGAACACAGGCAGAGGGAGTGGGAGAGGGAGAAGCAGGCTTTCTGCCGAGCAGGGAACCTGATGCAGGACTCTATCCTAGGACCCTGGATCATGACCTGAGCCAAAGGCAGGTGCTTAACCAACTGAGCCACCCAGATGCCCCTGCACTTACTATTTTTATCATCATTAATCTAATGCTCAATATTATCATCAAAAAGAAGGCTTCAGATGCTTTTATAATCCAGACCTAATTTACATTAATTTACATTTCCAAATTTATCTCCCATAGAGTACTAAAGGAACTCTCCACTTTAACTAGATTTGGGCAACTGGGAGATGTTCTCCCAAAACTAGCCTGCCATTTTCTGTTCCTCTCTGTATATAAAAATGTACCTTATCCTTCAAGGCCGTTGTCAAGAAATGCCATTTCATTAGTGAGATTCCTCTCATCCCTTGACCCAGCCATACTGTTGTCCGCTAAGTGTTTCTGACACGTCATTATACACGCACTGTCCCACAACATTCTCTCTCTCTTTCAATTTATTTGACAGGCAGAGATCACAAGCAGGCAGGAGGCAGGCAGAGAGAGAGGGGGAAGCAGGTTCCCTGCTGAGCAGAGAGCCCGATGCGGGGCTCAATCCCAGGACCCTTAAAGCAGAGGTTTTAAGCCACTGAGCCACCCAGGAGCCCCTGCAACATTCTCTGATGCTAGTGTTGGATTTCTATTACAGTTTGACTTTAAACACGAATTTATCTTGTTTTCTCAGCTAAACATTCAATTCCTCAAAGGCTGGGACTATGTAACACCTGTGTCCTCAAAACAACACTTAGCAAATGGTTGCGCCTTCTTATTAGCAAATGAATGAAACAGAAATAAAATGTATACATGTATATTTCAATAACTTAAAAATCGGTCATAGATTAAAGAGACAAAAATGATTTTAAACTCTTCATGTTATATTGAACCCAATGTTACAGAAAAATCTCTGGCTTCCTACTTGGAATTAGAATATTCTACCTTCATTTGTCATTACTCATAGTTAAGTAAAGAGTTATTTACATTCATAACAATGTGTCACCTTTGAGCCTCAGTGGTATAAGTAGTAGATTCTACTTCTCCACATAATTAGAAAAGAATCTTTATTCTCTGAATTGTGTGTTTTTAAAAATTTGTACAATTTTCTCTAATAGGGACAAAGTCATCTCTCAAAACTAAGGAAGTCTCAGACAGTTTATATGATGGTGTTTTCCGTATTAGGTTTCCGTAATTAAGAATGCAAAGACTCCATAGTTGCATGTAACTTAGCCCAAAGGCTTCTGCCCACCATTGTCCTGGTGCTCCCGGTCCAGAATGACGTTTTACTATTCTCCGACAAAGTGGGAAAGATATAGGGACTGTAAAGCAGTGGTGAAGCACGAGCTAGGCAGTGTGGTCCCTCTCGGGGAGAGGATAATATATTCTCACTGACGTTGTTTGGAACTGCTGTGCATAGTGAAAATAAAAATCACACAAAGTTTTAGCAGGTTCTATTATTGCTTTAAAATTACCCACAAAATGCAAACAAGTGTACCTGTAGCAAACTGCCTCCACTCTCATGCCCTTGGCATGGCAGAGAAACAGAGTGAGTTTTGTGTAAAAACAAGTTTACCCCATTGAAAAGACAGTCCATTATTTATATTAAATGACACTGGAAATTAGATGTCCTTTCAAAGCAAAAGGATGGTGATGATGAGAAACAATTTTTTTTATTGTTCTCATTTGGCAACTGTTTTAGAAGTCGATTTTTCTACGCATCCCCAGCAGGAAGTTACTGCTATTCATTGCTTGGTTTTTGGAAAGGTTCCAAGTCTATGAAATCCTAAATCTGAGAACAATTAGCCAAGAGAACAAGCAATTCAACGAATAGTGTTGAGTGTGCAGTGGCTCTCGGCTTAAGGCAGGGGTTCTCCGAGTGTGATACTCTGGCCCAGTAGTGTGAGTGTTCACTGGGAAGTTGTCAGAAACGCAGGTTAGATCCACTGAACCGGAAACTCTGGGGTAGAGCAATCTGTGGGCTTGCAAGGCCCTCTAAGGGATCCTGTCCCCTGCTGAAGTCCGAGAACCACTGTGAGGAAACAGGCAGGGAGTATGAGACAGAGCTGAGAAAAAATACCTGGAGATTCTTAAACATCCCATTAACGTTTTTTTTAATCCAGTGATGTTGAATCTAGTTATTTTATATGGATTTTACATACATATTAATTAAGCAGTCTTCCCAAAATAAAACTGATCTATTGACTAATGTCTATAGGAACGATTTCACACATGCCTACTTAAAGCGGGATCAATCAGGGAAAGGAGGATCTGGGGCTTACCTCACGCCCCCCCCCCCCATGTACCAAGGTAACAGCCACACCTATGCAAGTAACTGAACATGACCCGAAGACGGGCAGGACAGACCTTCCACGTTAGCCGCAGAGAGGAAGCCACGAGGAAGCAATGGGGGGGAGGGGTGGACACAAGGCTGGGAACCAAAGCCCTGGCAAGACCAGCCACAGAGGCGGAGAGGCCCACACGCCGGGCGGAGAGGCCCACACGCCGGGCGGAGCCGAGTGGACCCGAGTGGACCCGCCCCACACGCGGAGCGGAGCAGAGCAGACCCTCCCCACGCGCCCAGGCACTAGGTGCTGGTGTTGGTAAGGTGAGTCTCTACAACGCCTGGTTTTCAGTGGGGCTTAACTTTGTGAATTCTGAAAATTATCAGGTCTTAACTCAGAATTTTAAAACTCGGTGGGCTGAATTCTGGGACAGCTGAAGGGCAGTGAGAAGCGGAGTCCCTCTTCTCAGAGAACCGGAATGACAGATAATCCAGCCTAAGACAGACACAGAAGCAGGTGAAAAGCACCTGGCATGTGTATGAAGTTACTGACTAATCCTGGAACATGTGCCAGAGGGGCGGGGGCCTTCACGAGGTTTATCCCGGGACAAAAGAGCAGGCAGGCCCATTTCTCTTCCGCTCCCCAGTCTAGGTAGCTGGACGCTTGTGGCAGGCGGCACGATCACTCTCCAGCCACCCTGTTCGCACAGTGTACCTGCTTCCATGTCCCCCTGCGGATCCACCCCATCCAACCCGCCCCCCTCAACAGGCAGCCCTCCGAAGCAGCTCCTGCCCCGCCATACCCTAAAGGCTGCCCTGGCAGGGATCAGAGCCCCTGCAAAGTAACTCGTGCCCTGGGGAGGGGCAGAGAGAACACCACTCACAGTTCCAGCAGCCTGGCCTCATAGCTGGCTACACAGGGAGCGAGCCCTTCCCTTTGGCACCCCCGGAAATGTGGCAGAGAGCCTAACTGTGGATAGCCAGGCAGACTACTGGCCCTATCCACCAACTAGAGACTTAGTTGGCTACACAGAGCGCAAGCCCTGCCCTCTGGTGTGCCCACAGTTGTGGCAGAGAGGTTAAATGGAGACAGGGTTCACCAATGAGACCACAGCAGCATCAGGCCTGTCAACAGCCCGGGACCAAACCCTGCCAGGATGCCCGCAACAGACAAAGTAGGTCATTGCAGCTGGCTGGGCTGAAGGCAGCCACAGCTCAGCCACAACAGTAGGGCACATGCAGCCGACAGTGGAGACACCCCTGGAGCGCCTAGTTCTGGTGACCAGGACGCACTATGCTAGAAGGCACCATAAGATCTATTTTACACTATGACACTAGTTTTAAGACCAGGAGATATAGCTGACCTATCTAATATGGAGAAGCAAGAGACACAATGAGAAGACAGAGGAATGTATCCCAAAGGAAAGAACACAACAAAATCGCAGTGAAAGAGCTAAATGAAAGGGAGATAGGCAACATGTCCAATAAAAGAATTCAAAGTGATGGTCATAAAGATACTCATTGGACTAGAGAAAGCAGTGGATGAACTCAGTAAGAACTTCAACAAAGACACAGAAATATAAAACAGAGCCAGTCAGAGCTGAGGAACTGAATAATTAGAAGTAAAAATAAACTAGAATACTGCCTAGAGCAATCTATACTTTAATGCTATTCCGATCAAAATTCCACCAGTATTCTTCAAAGAGCTGGAGCAAATAATCCTAAAATTTGTATGGAATCAGAAGAGACCCTGAATCTCTAAGGAAATGTTGAAAAACAAAAATAAAACAGGGGGGCATCACGTTACCTGATTTCAAGCTTTACTGCAAAGCTGTGATCACCAAGATAGCATGGTACTGGCATAAAAACAGACACATAGACCAGTGGAACAGAGGAGAGAGCCCAGATATGGACCCTCAACTCTATGGTCAAATAATCTTTGACAAAGCAGGAAAAAATATACAGTGGAAAAAAAGACAGTCTCTTCAATAAATGGTGCTGGGAAAACTGGGCAGCTATATGTAGAAGAATGAAACTCGACCATTCTCTTACACCGTACACAAAGATAAACTCAAAATGGGTAAAAGACCTCAACGTGAGACAGGAATCCATCAGAGCCCTAGAGGAGAACATAGGCAATAATCTCTTCGATATCAGCCACAGCAACTTCTTTCAAGATATGTCTCCAAAGACAAAGGAAACAAAAGCGAAAATGAACTTTTGGGACTTCACCAAGATCAAAAGCTTCTGCACAGCAAAGGAAACAGTCAAGAAAACAAAGAGGCAACCCATGGAATGGGAGAAGATATTTGCAAATGACAGTACAGACAAAAGGTTGATATCTAGGATCTATAATGAACTCCTCAAACTCATCACACACAAAACAGACAATCATATCAAAACATGGGCAGAAGATATGAACAGACACTTCTCCAATCAAGACATACAAATGGCTATCAGACACATGAAAAAGTGTTCATCATCACTAGCCCTCAGGGAGATTCAAATTAAAACCACATTGAGATACCACCTTACACCACTTAGAATGGCCAAAATTAGCAAGACAGAAAACAACATGTGTTGAAGGGGATGTGGAGAAAGGGGAACCCTCTTCCACTGTTGGTGGGAATGCAAGTTGGTGCAGCCTCTTTGAAGAACAGTGTGGAGATTCCTCAAGAAATTAAAAATAGAACTTCCCTATGACCCTGCCATTGCACTCCTGGGTATTTACCCCAAAGATACAGATGTAGTGAAAAGAAGGGCCATCTGTACCCCAATGTTTATAGCAGCAATGGCCACGGTCGCCAAACTGTGGAAAGAACCAAGATGCCCTTCAACAGTCGAATGGATAAGGAAGATGTGGTCCATATACACTATGGAGTATTATGCCTCCATCAGAAAGGATAAATACCCAACTTTAATAGCAACATGGATGGGACTTGAAGAGATTATGCTGAGTGAAATAAATCAAGCAGAGAGAGTCAATTATCATATGGTTTCACTTATTTGTGGAGCATAACGAATAGCATGGAGGACAAGGGGAGATGGAGAGGAGAAGGGAGTTGAGGGAAATTGGAAGGGGAGGTGAACCATGAGAGACTATGGACTCTGAAAAACAATCTGAGGGTTTTGAAGGGGCGGGTGGTGGGAGGTTGGGGTACTAGGCAGTGGGTATTAGAGAGGGCACGGATTGCATGGAGCGCTGGGTGTGGTGCAAAAACAATGAATACTGTTAAGCTGAAAATAAATTTAAAAAATTAAAAAAATAATAAACTAAAAGGAATCAATGCAGATTAGAGACTGCAGACCAGACCAGTGATCTGGGAGACAGGAAGATAGAAAGCAACTGAATTGATCAGGAAAAAAAAAAAAAAGAGAGTGAGAGAGAATATTAAAAAATGAGAATAGGTTAAGGGAACTCAGTGACATCATTAAGTGTAATAAAATTCACATTATAGGGATACCAGAAGGAGAAGAGAGAGAGAATGGGGCAGAAAACTTATTTGAAGAAGTAATAGCTGAAAACTTCTCTTCTCTGGGGAAGAAAACAGACATCCAAGTCGAAGAGGCACAAAGAGCCCTAACAAGATGAACCCAAGGAGGACCAGACCAAGGCATGTAATAATTAAAATGCTAAAAGTAGTGACAAGAGAAAAATAAACAGTTACTTGCAAGGGAAACCCCATAAGGCTTTCAGTTGATTTTAAGCAGAAACTTTGCGTGTCAGCAGAGGGTGGTGTGATATATTCAAAGCGTTGGGAAAACCAAACCAAACCAAACCAAACCAAACCAAACCAAACAAAACAAAACCAACAAGAACACTCTATCCAGCAAGATGATCATTAAGAGCAGAAGGAGAGAGGGGAACTTGGATGGCTCAGTCAGTTAAGTGTCTGACTCTTGATTCTGGCTCAGGTCATGATCTCAAGGTGGTGAGACAGAAACCTGCATCAGGCTCCATGCTCAGCATGGAGTCTGCTTGAGAATCTCTCTCCCTCTGCCCCTCCCCCTACATGTGCATTCTCTCTTTCACTCTAAAATAATAAATAAATCTTTAAAAGAATTTTTTAAAAAAGAATAGGAAAGATAAATTTCCCAGATGAACAAAAGTTTACAAAGTTCATCTACACTAAACCAGACTTACACAAGTGTTAAAGGAATTCTTTTTTTAATGTTTTTATTTATTTATTTGACAGAGACACAGCGAGAGAGGGAACACAAGCAGGGCGAGTGGGAGAGGGAGAAGCAGGCTTCCTGCCAAGCAGGGAGCCTCGTGTGGGGCTTGATCCCAGGACCCTGGGATCATGACCTGAGCCGAAGGCAGATGCTTAATAACTGAGCCACCCAGGTGCCCCGGGAATTCTTTAAGTAAAAAGAAACAGCCATCACCAGAAGTAAGAATATTATGAAAAAAAATTTCACAGGTAAGCAAACATATAGTAAAGGTACAGATTAACCACTTACAAAGCCAATATGAAAGTTAAAACACAAAAGCAGTAAAATCAATTTTATCTATAAAAATTAGGAAAGAGATACACAAAACAAAAGGTTGTAAAATATAACATTATATACATAAAATGGGGAGGGGAGGTAACAATTTAGTGTTTTCAGGACGTGTCTGAACTCAATGTAAAAAGAAAGGAATCCAAGCTTAACACTAAAGGATGCCACCAAACCACAAGGGAGAGAGCAAAAGAAGGAGAGATAAAAACAGCAGAACCGCAAACAACAATAAGAAACGAAACAACCAAAACCCAGAACACGATATAACGGCAGTAAGTACAAAGCTACCAACAATTGCTTTAAGTAGAAATAGACTCACTGCTCCAAATGAAAGAGAGAATGACTGAAGGGATTGGGAAAAAAAAAAAAAAAGAACCAAAAAATGTGCTGCCCACAAGAGACTCCTTTCAGACCTAAAGACACACACAGAGGCCAATAGTGAAGGGATGGAAAACATACTGCATAGATGGAAACAAAAAGTATATAAGCAATAGTTCCGCCAGAGTAAACGTGTATCAGATATAAGCGATACTTCCGTCAAAGTAGACTGTGAACCAGAAACTACAGCAGAGACAGAGAGCAGCCCCACAAGGTAACTCTAAAGGGAGCGACCCGACAACAGAATGGAACAATGTGAACATCTATGTAGCCAACGGACAAGCACCTAAGTACATGAAGCAAACATTAACAGACAAAAAGGGAGAACTTGATAGTAATACAGTAATTGCAGGGAACTTTAACATCCCACTTACATCAATGGATATATCGCCCAGACAGAAAATAACAAGGAAACAGTGGCTTTGAGCAACACATTAGAGCACAGGGACCTATACACAGATACAGAACATTCCACCCAAAAACAGAATATACATGTTTTTCAAGTGCACATGGCACATTTCCCAAGACAGATCACATGTTAGGCCACAGAATAAGTCTCAACAAATACAAGACTGAAACAATATCAAGCATCTTTTCCAACCACAACGGTAGAAACTAGTAATCAATTACAAGAAAAAGTTGCGGAGAGAACAGACACATAGAAGCTGAACAGCACGTTATTAATCAATTAACGGGTTAACCAAGAAATCAAAAGGAATAAAATAATACCTGGAGACAAATGAAAACACAAACACAAGGGTTCAAAACCTTCGATGAAGCAAAAGCGATTCTAGGAGGGAGATTTATAGGGATCCAGGCCTATGTTGAGAAAAATAAAAATCTCATATGAACAACGTAACTCCACACCAAAGGAGCCAGGGAAAACAAGCCCAAAGCTAGCTGAAAGAAGCACATCATAAAGATTAGAGCAGAATAAATGAAATAGAGGCTACGAGACAATAGGAAGGACCGATGAAACCAAGAGCTGCTCTTTAAACAGAGAAATAAAATCGACAAACCCATAGCCAGACTATCAAGAAAAAAAGAAACACAAATAAATAAAATCAGCAATGAAGGAGGAGAAATAACAACAGGCACTACTGAAATGCAAACATTCATAAGCGAATAGCATGAAAAGTCACCTGCCAACAAACTGGACAGCCTAGGAAAAATGGATGCATTCTTAGAAACATATAATCTTCCAAATCTGAATCAGGAAGAAATAGAAACTTTGAACAGACCAATTACTAGCAATTAAATCAGTAATTAAAAATCGCCCAACAAAATCCAGGACCCACAGGGCCTTATAGATGAATTCCAGCAAACATTTAAAGCAGAGTTAATACCTATTCTCAAACTATTCCAAAAATAGGGGGAAGAAAGATTCCAAATTTATTGTATGAGGCCAGCATTAATTACCCTGACACCAAACCAGATAAAGACATTGCAAAAAAAAAAAAAAAAAAAAAAAAATTAGAGCCAATATCCCTGATGAACATAGGTGTAAGAATCCTCAGAAAAATATGAGCACACTGAATCTAGCAGTACACTAAAAATATCATTTCCCACAATCAAGTGGGACTTATTCCCAATATGTAAGGATAGATCAATATTCATCAATCAGTGTGATACATCCCTTTCATAAGAGAAATGATAAAAAGCATGTGATTATATTAATATTAAGTGCAGAAAAAACATCTCACAAAATACAACATCCATTCATGATAAAAACTAAACAAAGTGGGTTTAAAGGAAACATGCCTCAACATAAACCCACAGCTAATATTACTCAACGGTAAAAAACTTAAAGCTTTTCCTTTTAAGGAAGTCCACTCTCACCACTTTTATTCAACAATGTACTAGAAATCCTACATGCAGCAATCAAGACAATAAAAAGAAATAAAAATTTGGTAAGAGATAAGTAACACTCACTGTTTTCAGATAACATGTTACTATACATAGAAAATCTGAAATACTCTACCAGAACACTATCAGGTCTGATAAATGAATTCCGTAAAGTTACATGATAGAAAGTTAATATATAGGAATCTGTGGTTTCTAACTAGTAACAAAATAGGAATAAGAGAAATGAAGAGTACAATACCATTTAAATTTGCACAAAAAATAATAAAATATCTAGGAATAAACTTAATCAAGGAGGAGAAAGACTGGTACCCTGAAGACTATAAAATATTGAAAATATTAAAACTGAAGATGACACAACAAATAGAAAGATATACCATGTTCATGGACTGAAAGAATTAATATCATTAAAATACCCATACTACCCAAAGCAATGTACAGATTCAATACAATCCCTATCAAAATACCCACAATGTTCTTCACAGAATTAAAACAAGTAATCCTAAAATCTGTATGGAAACACAAAATACCTTGAATAGCCAAAACAATTTTGAGAATGAGGGTCAAAGCTGGAGTTCTCATAAGCACAGATTTCAAGACATACTAAAGAGCCAGAGCAATCAAAGCAGTATGCTACTGGCACAAAAGTAGACACAGAGATCAAGAGAACAGGTAGGGAGCCTAGAAATAAACCCATGTTCATGTGCTCAATTAATCTATCATGGAAGAGACAAGAATAAACAATGGGGAAAAGGCAGTCTTTTTAGTAAATAGGGTTTAGAAAACAGGACAGTTATTTGCAAAACTGGGCCACCTTCTTCCAACACAAAGAAAAATAAACTCAAATGGGGCGCGCCTGGGTGGCTCAGTGGGCTAAAGCCTCTGCCTTCGGCTCAGGTCATGATCTCAGGGTCCTGGGATCGAGCCCCGCATCAGGCTCTCTGCTCAGCAGGGAGTCTGCTTCCTCTCTCTCTCTGCCTGCCTCTCTGCCTGCTTGTGGTCTCTGTCTGTCAAATAAATAAATAAAATTAAAAAGAAAAATAAACTCAAATGGATTAGACTACGTGTGAGATGTGAAACCATAAAAATCCTAGAAAAGAACAGAGGCAGTGATTTTGCTGACACTGGACATAGCAACATTTGTTTTTTAATAGAGAAGTCTCCTCAGGCAAGGGAAACAAATGCGAAAGTAAACTACTGGGATTGTATCACAATAAAACACTTCTGCACAAAGGCGCCTGGGTGGCTCAGTGGGTTGAAGCCTCTGCCTTTGGCTCAGGTCATGATCTCAGGGTCCTGGGATCAAGCCCTACATCGGGCTCTCTGCTCAGCAGGGGGCCTGCTTCCTCCTCTCTCTCTCTGCCTGCTTGTGATCTCTCTCTCTGTCAAATAAATAAATAAAAGCTTAAAACAAAAACACTTCTGCACAGCCAACAAAACCATCAACAAAACAAAAAGATAACCTACTGAACGGAAGAAGGCATTTGCTATGACATATCCAATAAAGGGGTTCATACCCACAATATATAAACAACTTCTACAAGTCAACAGCAAAAAACCCACAAACAATCTGATTAAAACAGGCAGAGGACCTGAAGAGACATTTTTCCAAAGAAGACATCCACACGGCCAACGGACACATGAAAAGGTGCTCGACATCACTGATCACCGGGGAAATACAAATCAAAACCACAGTGAGATCTCAACCTGTCGGAATGGCGAGTGTCGAAAAGACGAGAAAGAACGGTGTTGGCGAGGATGTGGGAAAAAGGGAAATTCCCACGCTGCTGGTGGGGACGCGAATCGGCGCAGCCACTGTGGAAAACGGTATGGAGGGTCCTCAAAAAATTAAAAACAGAAATACCATATGGCCCAGTAATTCCTCCACTGGGCATCTACCCGAAGGAAACAAAAACAGTAAATGGAAAAGATAGATGCGCCTGTGTTTACTGCAGCATTACTGGCAATAGTCAAGATATCAAAGAACTCAAGTGTCCATCGATAGACAAACGGAGAAAGAAGAGGCAGCATCTTTGAACAGTGACCTGCTACAGCGCCACAGAAAAGCACGAGATCATGGCACTTGCAACAACGTGCACGGACCCAGAGGCATAATACTAGTGAACTAAGACAAAGAAAGACAAATACCACGTGATTTCACTTACATGTGGAATCTAAAAAAACAAAACACACAAACAAAAACCAAACACCGACAACAGACTGGTGGTTGCGAGAAGGTTGTGGGTTTGAGAAAGGACAAAAAACTGGGGAATTCAGAGGTATAAACCTCCAGCTATAAAATAAGTCACGGAGATGAAACGTACAGCACAGGGACGATAGTCAAGGACACCGTGATAAGGTCGTCTGGTGACAGATGGTAGCAGCTCCACGCGGTGAGCATGGAGTAATGTATGTGTACACGTGAATCTAGTAAGACATGATAAGGTAACTGCACTTCAATAAAAAAATAAAGTGGCATCAATCACACTAAATACTTAAGTCCATAAGGCTTGTCACCTTCTAGATTGAAGATAACCAACGCGAAGAAAGCTGGAGCCGGGGCTGTATCTGAGAACGGGGGACCTACGGGCCTGAAAACTCCCTGCATGGAATGCGGCAGTGACAGCCCTGACAGTGACCGCCTGGCTATGACAGCACCAGTGGATGGAGACACTTCTGTGAAGTGAACAGTTACTATGACTATTGGGAGCAAGTTTTTCTAAGACTTTGTGAGTAGAGATCCATTACTGCTGTGAACGGAAAACTAAATTCCTACGTGTGCTCAACAAGAGACATACAAGGGTCCCTTGCTTAGGCAGTGTGTGGACCACCTGGGGTAAAGTAATCAGAGTACTCCAGCAGGAGGGGCTCTCCACGTGACAGGGCGGCAGGAACCGGAAACTGCTCCTTAGACCAAGATTCCTTTATCTGAGAAAATATCAATTCTTCACTACTAACTGGGCCATAAAGAATTAGAATTTGATGGCCTAACACTAATTATATTTTCAGGATATTTTTAAGGTTAATGGAGAGACTCTCAAACTACTACCTTTGAGAGGACAAAAACCTGTGCAAACCATCAGCTTTCTGCACACACAGAGCTCAGGTTTTAGCTGTGCATAGCCAGCAGGGACACAAGCAGTAGACTTTTCCGACAACTGGTAAATGGAGGAAGTAGGGGGATGTGGCACTAGAAAGTGGGGCGCACCTCATCAGGGTATGACACCTCAGCTGCGTGGAAAAAGAAGTGGGATGGAAGCACGCTGTCCTCATTCATGAAATGCTCCCCCAATAGCAGACATTGACTAAAAGCCTGTGGGATGCTAGGCAGGGGCTAGAGATTCTAAAGTCTGAGAGATCCAGACCCTCAAGGCACTTACACAGTCAGCAGCGGGGAGAGATATGGCTCAGTCTCTCGCACACCCGTGCATCACATGTCCCTGTTAAGTGGTGAGTGCAAAGCTGAAGAACCTGACGAGGACTGTTCTCAGCATGAGAGACCAAGGCCTCTGTCCTTGTCAGCCCTGAAACACATTAATACGTGTGTGTGTACACACACACACACACACACAGCCAGGCCTCTAGTCATTCCCGGAGAGGGTGTATGGCAGCCTCAACACGGAAATGTCCAAGAAATCCAGGTGATCAACCAGGTCATGACTGGCTCCTTCCCAGGAGGCCACAGAGCCCCCCAGTCAGAGGCTGGCCTGCCCTGGAGGCATTGTAACACTTGGTGGCAGCTGAATCCATCGCGAGGGGCTACAGATCCCTTCAAATCCCAGAGGTTGCCACTGTTTCCAATTCTAGGGCCTGGAAGCAAGATAACCTCTTGGCCGGCCCACTGACAGGGTCTAGGTTTCCTCAAAAGCAGAACCACAGCCAACTTTTCTCCAAAACATACAGCAGTTTCCAAATGCAAGTTTAATGGTCTATATCAGAATCGCCTGATCAATGTAGCTCCAAAAGCATGCGGGGGCCACAAGGCAACCCACTAAGACTGTTGGTGAGGATGAAATGGCGGAGCCTGGGTTCTGGAGGCTGTGGAGCTGCTCTACCAGGCCGACTGCCCAATTCAAACCACTAACTATGGGGCAGGAAAGCAACTACTAACTGGAAGAGGGAGGCCGTTCTGGTCACCTATTTACCCTCATCTTTTTACTCCCATGGCTCTGGGGTCCCTCTTCCCTCCATCAGTCTCTCACTGTCCTTGCTTCCTCCAGCCCCTCAGTCTCAAAGTAAACTGCCTTGAAACCTGCACTTCTTCACCAGGCCCCCAGCCTTAAATGAAACCTGGATATCCCTGAAGGCATCACGTCTTTGGGGCCGTGGGTGAAGGACTGTAGAAGTAGGAAGTGGACTCTGACCTCTGCCATCTGGCTAGATAATTCATTTCTCCTTGTTGCTGTCACATCACAGGTTCACTAACTCTACTTTCGCTGAAAACTTTAGGCTTTAGGGGCACCTGGGTGGCTCAGTGGGTTAAGCCTCTGCCTTTGGCGTGGGTCATGATCTCAGGGTCCTGGGATGGAGCCCCACATCGGGCTCTCTGCTCAGCGGGGAGCCTGCTTCCCTCTCTCTTTCTGTCTGCGTCTCTGCCTACTTGTGATCTGTCAAATAAATAAATAAAATCTTAAAAACAAAAACAAAAAAAAAACTTTAGGCTTTGGATCACCATTTTCCTCTCCACTCCCAGCCGTGACACAGGGACTTGAATTTCGTTCATCACTGAAGGCTCCACAACTCTGGTGGTTTCCATTCCATGCTGGTCCCCTCTTCCATGGCCACACCCTGAACCTTACCATCCACGAGGAGCTCCTCCTCTGAAGTTCTGATCGGAGACGAGTCTAGGCTGACCACAACTCCCACCTCTGGTGTTCCAGGACCCCGTCCATAAGCCTCAGAAAGGCTTCCAGTTCCTCGGACTTTCTTTTATTCCAGCACCTCCTCCCACCGTATCTTCCATGACACATGACTCATAAACCTCCTCAGTGGTCTTGCTTTGTGCGCCCACCTGCCAAACCTTCACGCTGCTCCTTCCATGTGCATACAAGGAAAACAGTCAGTTCATGACACACATAGTATCTCAAATCAGCTGAGTCCTAAATATCACCCAGAAATCTGTATTTTATGATCAGCTCTTTCTCCATGGCTGTTTCAAACCTTCTCCACTGTCCTTTATTCAAATTCCTGGTGGCAGATGTTTTGGAGCTTGGACTAATAATAGGGTGTCCATGCTCCATATCATGGAGAAGTCACTGAATATACACAGCACACGTGTTCTGTGTTGTACCAGGAGCCGGGGAATTTCCCACACATACTTTCAAACATTAATACTTCTAAGCAGTGTGAACAATCACACTATGTAGGTTGTAGAAAAATTATACAGAAGATCAGGTTAGGCTTTGCCATCGAATTTATGGAAGAACTCTGGTTTTCAAAATTTGGGTATCACAGACAACGACGGTAGCCTCCATCACCTTCACTTGGAGAAGGGAGTTAATCTCATCTCATTGCCACGGCTACCCTCCACATCCAACTAGTCTCTGAGGCTGTCAGTTCAGCCCCATAAATGTCTTCTGAAGCTCAGTGCTTTGAGCTATTCCTACTATCACATCCGTTCAGACTACCAGAATCTTGCCCTAAATTACCTGCACAACCTTCTACCGGTCTCTCTCCCTCCAGACTGACTGTCTCCCCTTATCCTCCCTAACCCGTTGATCTCTTCTCCTGCAGTCAGAGTGATCCCTGTGACACAGATATGACTGTGCTAGTCCCCTGTGTAAAACATTTATTTGGATTCCTCTTGCCCTCTGGATAAAATTCAGATGTCTCAACATTTCACAAGGCCCTTGATGACTTTCCTAGCCTTAACTCGTCATTATGCACCTCAAGGTCAGTCTCAGCCTTACCAAACTATTTTTAAATCCCTTAGAGAAAGCTGTTTGCTTTTGTCTTTGAACAAGTTGTTCCCTCTTTGACGATGTACTAGTAAAAACCACAACTCTTCCTTTGAGATACAAACTAAAACTAAAGATAAATTATAAGAGTCAGTGTGTGCAGAGACCCATGCTAACCACGGCCAAGAAATCCAGGCTTGTCCAATTAACTTACTCCTACACCTTGTTTACTTCTGGTTAATGCTTGATTAATTCTCTTCCAGAGTATACTAGAACAAGAATTAACACAGAAATAATTATATATCCAATTTTAGATTTGTTTTGCTTGACTATTTGTATCTACAACGAAATATTTTATAAATGTTTTAAGACACCTGTTTATTTATTTTAGTGAGAGAGAGCACGTGCAGGTGTGGGGAAGGGCAGAGGGAGAGGGTGAGAGCGAACCTCAAGGAGCTGAGTGTGGAGCCCTACACCGGGTTTCATGTCACAGCCCTGAGAATGACCACCCGAGCTGAAATCAAGAGTCTGATGCCCAACTCTGAGCCACACTGGTGCCCCTATTTTATAAACAGTAAACATTCTTTTTTTATAACCACAAAAGTGATATAACCAATTTACAGAACATTTGGGAGACCGAAAGAGAGGGAAAATCCATATTTTCATGATCCTAAGAAACAAGGACCACGACTGCAGTCTCCTGCGAGGTGAGCTCCGTGAGCGCGGGGCTGTGCGTCCCTGCTCGCTGCTGCGTCCCCAGCGTGGTTTTTGATGTTAAAAAGTGTAACTGGAAGAATAAATGAAACAAGATGGGATTGGGAGGGAGACAAACCATAAGTGACTCTTAATCTCACAAAAAAACTGAGGGTTGCTGGGGGGAGGGGGTTTAGGAGAAGGGGGTGGGATTATGGACATTGGGGAGGGTATGTGCTTGGGTGAGTGCTGTGAAGTGTGTAAACCTGGTGATTCAGACCTGTACCCCTGGGGATAAAAATATATGTTTATAAAAAATAAAAAATTAAAAAAAGAAAAAAAAGAAAAAAAAGTGTAACTGGATGAATGAATGAATGATGTGTCATTTTGATGAGCAGAATTCAAAATTCAAACATATTTTCCATTGTCTACCTATTTAGCAACTTTGGGAATTTCAATTTCTGCACATGTGAAGTGCTGGTTCTTCCCGCGAAGATAATCAGAAAACGAGGGTCCTGAGAACGGGCTGGGGAAGCACCGTGAGCAGCGCAGTGGCTCTGGGGAAGGTGAGGGAAGGAGAGCGCGGAACCGGGAAGTGCCGTGAGCAGCGGAGGGAGCAGAGCAGGGCTGGCAAGGACACCGGGTCGGACACTGGGTCGCAGACCTCACACAGCAGCACTCTGCTATCGCTCTATACGCTGTTCAGCAAAGTCAGCGTGTTGGTGTCTTGTTAGAAATGTGCACAGAAACCATCTAGAAAAACTTCTGGTGAGCAAAGGTTTAAATGGGCCAATTATATTAATCTCTGCCTGTTACTGTCAAAAGTACCAGGGCCCCAAAAGTCAAGGAAAATCGGAGGGAAGTTCTACATTGAGAGAAACTAAGCAGAGAACGGAACGCCATGAAGGCTCCTGACCTGGACTCTTCTGCTACTAAAACACATCATGGAGACAGGGGAGATATTTGAGTGGAGTTTAAATTTTTATGATGACAATGTATCTGTGTTCATTTCCCGATCTGGGTACTCATAATGTGGTTGTGTAGCAAAATGCCCCTTTATGTTAAAAAAATATATACACTGAAGTACTCAGAGATATGGGGCATTATGGTGGCAGCTTAATCCCAAATGTTCCTGAAATTTTTTTTACTCTACTTACAACTTTTCTATAAGTTTGAAGTTATTTCAAAAGAAAAATCATTAGAATCTCTAAGGATAGCTCTGGGCATTGGTATTTTAAAAATGGTCTAGGCGATTCCTATATGCAACCGAGGCTGGACTCCATTGCTGAGGTCTCCACCATCATTTAAAAAAAGGTTATATACTTTTGCACAGAGTGCGTGAACCATAATTTATCTCATGAAACCCTTCCCTCTTTTTCCTCAAAAATGATTAATGGAGGAGCTTTTATGTGCTGGGCAAGACAGTCTTATGGGGACATATATATGAGCAAAAGACAATGGGCGATAATAATAATAATTGCTATCTCTTGTTGCGCAATCACTCATTGTTGGACACCGTGCCATCTGACAGGCCAGGCAGTTCATCTTATGGAAGGAGGAAACCTGGATCGATGAAATGAGTAACTTGCCCCAGGAGCAGGGCTGTATCAGCTCTTGGCTATGCTACTGTGTTAGCAGGAAGCAAAATGCTAGGCAAACACACATACGGAAGGACCTCTGATGCAGACCACAGGTATCCAAAAAGCCTTGTCAGAGGAGGGATCATCAGATATACCTTTGACATGCATGTTATTTCCGATTTAATTACCCTACATACTCCTTCAATGAACATCTGTGCAGATAACTTTCTATTTTGCAGTCCTGTGGCCATCTCCCCCTTTGGTTAGATTATAAGAAGCAGAATTCTGGAACAAATGGGAAAAACCCATGGCTTACATACCTGTTTCCATGTAGCTACCAATAGCAATATAAGGGTAAAGCTGTTTAACCGTAGCTTTACCAGCAGCAGACAGTGATACTTAAAAAATTCTTTGTCCTTCTAGTATCCAAAATCTTATCAAACTTATCAAAGAACAAATAATCCAGCCAAGAAATGGGCAGAAGACATGAACAGACATCTCAGCAAAGAAGACATCCAGATGGGCACAGACACATGAAAAAGTGCTCCATATCGCTAGGCATCGGGGAGATACAAATCAAAATCAGTGAGGGGCACCTGGGTGGCTTAGTCGTTAAGCGTCTGCCTTCGGCTCAGGTCATGATCTCAGGATCCTGGGATCGAGCCCCGCATCGGGCTCCCTGCTCAGTGGGAAGCCTGCTTCTCCCTCTTCCACTCCCCCTGCTAGTGTTCCCTCTCTCACTGTGTCTCTCTCTGTCAAATAAATAAAATCTTTAAAAAAAAAAAAAAAACAGAAAACAAAAAACAAACAAAACCACAGTGAGATACCACTTCACACCAGTCAGAATGGCTAAAATTAACAAGTCAGGAAATGACAGATGCTGGCGAGGATGTGGAGAAAGGGGAACCCTCCTACACTGTTGGTGGGAATGCAAGCTGGTGCAGCCACTCTGGAAAACAGCACGGAGGTTCCTGAAAAAGTTGAAAACAGAGCTACCCTATGACCCAGCAGTTGCAATACTGGGTATTAACCCTAAAGATAAAAACGTAGTGGTCCGAAGGGGCATGTGCACTCGAATGTTCATAGCAGCAATGTCCACAATAGCCAAACTATGAAAAGAGCCTAGATGTCCACCAACAGATGAATGGATAAAGAAGATGTGATACACACACACACACATACTATGCAGCCATCAAAAACACACAAAATCTTGCCATTTGCAACAACATGGATGGAACTAGAGGATATTATGCTAAGCAAAATAAGTCAATCAGAGAAAGACAATTATCATATGATTTCTCTGATATGAGGAATTTGAGAGGCAGGGCAGGGGGTTGTGGAGGGAATGGAAGGAACAAACCAAACGAGATGGGATCAGGAGGGAGACAAACCATAAGAGACTCTCAATCTCATGGAACAATGGAGGGTTGCTGCAGATGGTGGGTAGGGATAGGATGATTGGATTATGGACATCGGGGGAGGGAATGTGCTATGGTGAGTGCTATGAAGTGTGTAAGCCTGATGACTCACAGACCTATACCCTTGGGGCAAATAATACATTTTTTGTTAATTTAAAACATAATTTAAAAAAGTATTTGCCCGTAGTAAAAAAACTAGTACTTCTTTGATTACTAGTTTAGCTATACATTTTGCCATTAATGCTTTCTTTAAAGTTCAAATTTAAGATCTTTAGAGTTACTGCTAATCAGGGATATTACCAGTGAAATAACATCATTGAATGTCTCATACCACAGATGCTGTCATTTATTCCTACAATCACAAAAATGGGTATGTCACAATTAGGAGCATCCAAATACAGCAGATTCTATATTCATGCTAAGATACTTGACCTCTGAACCTTATTGTGAGCTCAATGAGGATAGGAGATATGTCTCCTTTTGATTCTGAAATCCTATCACAATGTCAGCAAGTAATACATACTATAATCATTTGCTATGAGAATAAGTACCTAAAACAGAAGGTGAAAAAGTATGAATTGAGACCGTACCTCCTAAGGTCTATACATGACACAAATGAACTCAGTTCAGTAAACATCCCATGAGGAAGAGATACGGAGAAGCAAACTTCCCATTTCCCTGGCTCCCACGTATACAGAAAGCCTACAATCCCAGTGTGCCAATGAGAGTTCTGGTTTATGCCTTTTGTCCTAGCATCTTCTCTGATTGGAACTGCCTTTCAAAAAGGTCCTCGATTAGACAATACATGTTATGATCACCCTACATCAAAGACGCTTCCTTCATGAGTAGCCGCATA
This sequence comes from Mustela nivalis, assembly GCF_964662115.1. NCBI lineage: Eukaryota > Metazoa > Chordata > Mammalia > Carnivora > Mustelidae > Mustela > Mustela nivalis. The sequence goes on from NC_139035.1 coordinate 1,355,160, forward strand.
AAGTGCTTCCCTGATCAGAAAGCTGGTCTTTCCACATCACTCTGAATTTTACCTTGAAGACCTATGGACAAATAACTGCTCTGGCTTCTAAGTGCTTTTATGATACTTTACCATTTAAAGCCATGTAGCAATCCACAAATTGTTAATCCCAAAGGGAAGAACATCCCTCGGTTACATCAGAATTCCTTATTCTATTTTGCTGATCAAAGGGAGGCATGGAAAGAAGAAGTCGCTTATCCAAGGTCGCATCAATCATGAGTCTCCAGCCACATGAAAGGAGGCTGCTGAAGCCCCAACCTCTGGGTTCTGGTTAGTTTTCTAAACCACACAGTCATTAACTTACAATTAAATCTCCTGTGCAGTTAGGTTAGAAAGATTTTAATCATTTAGTAAACGGCTTTGTAAACTATAGGTGGTAGGAATCCACTCCAAGTTGTACAAACACAATCAAGGGCCTACCTTGATCATATTTTTCATGGACATAAGTTTGTTTTTTTTTTTTTTAAGATTTTATTTATTTATTTGACAGACAGATCACAAGTAGGCCTAGAGGCAGGCAGAGAAAGAGGAGGAAGCAGGCTCCCCGCTGAGCAGAGAGCCCGATGCGGGACTCAATCCCAGGACACTGGGATCATGACCTGAGCCGAAGGCAGAGGCTTTAACCCACTGAGCCACCCAGGCGCCCCTGGACATACATTTCTTGATTAACATTTTGGTCTCACTGAACAACAGTCTGTACTCAAACCTGCCCTACAGATCTGAAACTATCATAAGGTGAAGTGAAAATTTATAAAACAGGTGAAAATTTTAAATACACATACTACTTTGGGTAATTAAAAAATGAAGTTTGTTACAATTTTATAGTTCACAAGTATGTCAAAATTCATAACAGAGTTCATAGTTTGGTAGGATGACACTCCCACATTATTGCTGGTTTACCACATTAACATCGTGGCTTATAGCAGAAAACCTCAATGGAGTTAACACACTCATTCTCCATAGCAACAAGATAAAAAACTGATGGGAATAAATGCAATGCACTGCGTCCAAGCCCCCGCGGAAAACAGACGCTGTGCTTGCACGAAAGGCGAGGCGTCCACCAACACAGAAGGGAGGTCACCGGTACAGCCGCATCAGTCCCACACTCGTTCACAAACATACCGTCAGTCGGGCCCCATGTGCCTCCTGTGGGAATGGGGTAAAACACTGGCTGAACGCATGTGACGTTCACGAGAAGGAATACATTTAAGAGAATAAGCAAGGAAACCTTTCGAGGTATAAATAAAGTGCAATACTGGAAATAGCCTTTGCCGGCACAGGCTGACGGCATAAAACCGAAAGTTTGGAAACAGACAGACATGGGTGAATACTTAGTAAATGAAAAGGAACGATGAAAGCACGGAAGGGTTTAACGACGTCGTGACAGCCGCCTAGTCCACGCCTGCCGAACTCCAGGTGCACTGAATGCTTCCGAGTCAGAAAATGAAAGGAAAATATGGGTGAAGACCTTTCTACGTATGACTTCAAAGGCAGAAAAAAACCGATTGATAAATGTGACATAAAATAGAAATAACACTCTCTAAGATACATAGACATACTGAGGATATCCATCATTTCTCTGTCATTTATGCCATAATCACTAATTTATCATGTGTCTTCATTTCAGTTCAGTTCCTTCTGACATATAAAAGTTAAAAAAAAAACTGTAAAACTTAAAAAAAAACTTTTTTCTTTAAAGTTTTTTTTTGCTTTTGGGCTAGAAATGACCTTTTAAAAACCAAACCAGACTGGGGTGCCTGGTGGCTCAGGCAGGTGAGTGTCCGACTCTTGATCTCAGCTCAGGTCTTGCTCTCAGGGACATGAGTTCAGGCCCTGTGCTGTGCTCTGTGCTGGGTGTGGAGCCTTATGCCAACATATTCGAGTTGCTTTGGAGATTAAAAGAATTACTTGATATAAAGCATTTATGTATCATGCTAGAACCCAGCATATAAAGAGTCAGTAAATGGTAACTTTTACTTTGAATGTTATTGCATGTTGGACTTCTCAATTTTGTTGATGTATTTTTATGACTAGAAACTTCTGGTAATTAAAAATTTTAAAAACTTCTGTTTTTAAAACAAATTTCACATTATTTAATGAGTGCTATAGCTTCTCATTTTTTAAATTACTTTTCAATGTATGCATTAAAACATTGGCCCATGTATGCCAACATATGCCAATCACAGACATACCTTAATTCTCTGTGACTGGTATATGTGGCATTGTACAACCTGGTCATAGTTCCAGTCTGAAGTGCTCAGGTGGCCAGGTAATAGTATAATCCAAGAATATTAAAACGTTTCTTATGAACCAGAACTGCTGAGATGATGAGTTTGAAATATAAACAGGATGTTTGCTCTTCTTTATCTTACCTCTAAGAGGCCGTCCTCTGGTAGATCGGTACAGTGAACGGCATTCTGGATCTTAGTTTTACCAAAGATGGCTCGGAGGGTTCCAGGGCGTAAATGCCGGGCAATTTCCTGTTAAATACACATTCACATATAAAGTCAGTCATTCAGTGTCAATAAGGAAAACACCAGCTACATGAAGCTCTTGAATTATCTGCTTATGAAACACATATATGCATAGATGGCACTGATTATTTCTGGAAATAGCATGAATGTATTAAAACTTTGAGCAATGAAACATTTCAGGTCACTCAGAAGGCTTTTTTGTGGCCTCATGTAAAGTCTGGAGGGTAACAATAACTACATCTGTTTATCAATAGATCATGGAAAAATCACACAAACCAGGAACCTAGTCTATTAATGTGAAAGATTTGTAACCTAACAACTTGATTTACAATGAATTAGTTTGATGGCGCTGATTTTAAAAGATTTTTCAAAATGCTCCTGTTGCATCAGCTTAGTACCAGCTCCCATTAGAGGAAAGAACGGGTTACAAATAACTCAAAACTATAAGAGAAATAAGAGGTTAAGAAATTAAAGATGGGGAGTATTAATGACCTACTTTATTAGCTTTAACTTATTCTAAGTGAAACATTTCCAAAACCTATATTTTAATTTTGACATATATATACAAAAAGCGTATTTAATACATATGAATATTTTTTAAAAGGGGAATAAATACCTGTGTACCCACTACTTAGCTGAAGTAAAATAACACAAACACTTAAAAGTTCCCCGTATGAGATTTCATGCAGACTCTGTTCTATCCCACCCCCCTCTACCCAGAAGCACCTATTAGTCTTGATTTTATTTAAAGATTCCTTGGTTTGTTTAGTTTTCAAAACACTGTTTTTCGGATTTGTGCATGTTGTTGTGTTCAGCTGTAATTCGTTTTTATTACTATACGAACCCAATATGCGATTGAGCACATTTTATCTATTTTCCTCCTGATGGACATTCAGCTCATTTCTCCTCTCTCCTCTTCTTGCTTTTGACAGACACGCACACCCAAAGTCATACACAATTCTGCTACAAGAATTCTAATGTGTAGTATGACGCGTGTGTACAAGAGTCTTCTCTGGATTAGGGCAAATGCATATTCAATCTTATGAAGTACTGCCAAACCATTTTTTAAGTGCTTGTAACAATTTGCCCTCAGTCATCAGTGCACAAGAATTCCCACCACCCACGTCAAAATCCACACTTGATATTGGCTGACTTTTTAATGTTGCTATTCTAGTGGGTGTGAAATGGTGTCTCGTTGTGCTTTTGGCTCACATTTCCCTGATTCCTACAGAAGGCTAATGTCCTTTCATATACATCCGCTGGTATAAAATGCTTATTTTTGTCTTCTTCCATCCATTTCCTACTGGGTCATTCTTATTTTTTTGATTATTATTCTTATAACCTGAATTCTACTTTTTGTCACTTTGCACAATCCTGCAAATATTTTTCCTAGCCTGAAGCTTGTCTTTGAGTTTTCCTTAGTAATTTTTTATATACAACAATTCAGTAATGTGGCAGAATACAAAATTAGTGCACAGAAATCAGTTCCTTTCTTATACACTAACAATGAAAATACAGAAAGGGAAATTAGAGAATCTATCCCATTTAGCACAAAGAACCATAAGATACCTGGGAATAAACCTAACCAAACAGGTAAAGGATCTGTACTCGAGGAACTACAGAACAGTCATGAAAGAAATTGAAGAAGACACAAAAAGATGGAAGACCATTCCATGCTCTTGGATCAGAAGAATAAACATTGTTAAAATGTCTATACTGCCTACAGCAATCTGTACTTTCGGAGACATCCTGATGAAATATTCCACCAGCATTTTTCAAAGAGCTGGAACAAACACTCCTGAAATTTGTATGGAATCAGAAGAGACCCCAAATTGCTAAGGAAATGTTGAAAAACAAAACTAGGGGCATCACGTTGCCGGATTTCAAGCTTTATTACAAAGCTGTGATCACCAAGACAGCATGGTATTGGCATAAAGACAGACACATAGACCAGTGGAACAGAGTACAGAACCCAGATATGGACCCTCAACTCTATGGTCAAATAATCTTCGACAAAGCAGGAAAGAAAATACAGTGGAAAAAAGACAGTCTCTTCAATAAATGGTGCTGGGAAAAGTGGACAGCTATGTATAGAAGGTGACACCATGGCCAAGGTCACGTGGAGGTCAAGAGTACTGGGGAAGGGAGGATCTTAGACTGGGAGGCCAAAGTCCTGAATGGGTCAGCTCTATGGATATGACAGTCACTAAGTGATATGGCAGCTGCACCTTCTGGTGCAAAACTGTTGAGCAGTATTCACACCTGTCATTCCACCCCTCTGGCACATTTCAAAGGTGTGTGTTTATTTAATTACTTAAGTCTTCCTTTACAAACTTGCATCAAAGGTCAGTTACAAATTCATTACTTAAGAAAAACCCTTCAAGGGGCGCCTGGGTGGCTCAGTGGGTTAAAGCCTCTGCCTTCAGAAGAGGTCATGATCTCAAGGTCCTGGGATCGAGTCCCGCATCGGGCTCTCTGCTTGGCAGGGAGCCTGCATCCTCCTCTCTCTCTGCCTGTCTCTCTGCCTACTTGTGATCTCTCTCTGTCAAATAAATAAATAAAATCTTTAAAAAAAAGAGATGTCTTTATAAAAAAAACGAAAGAAAAACACTTCGATAAACTAGAGAACTAGGATGGCTGTATATTACATTCAGGTCTTTCATTTGTTCCCCCTAATTCTCCTGACGATTAAGCACCTGATATTACAGACCTTCTCTATTTACGTGGTGGTAAGCTGGCATTCCAGGAAGACGTACTCTGTAAAATCATGAGGGTGAGTACTAATTTGCCTTTTCTTACAATTTCGATTAGGAGGAAAACACTTGAAAAGGATTCCATTCGAGCGCACTGTTTCATGGGACTTTCCTTCACCTACTTTATTCGGCATTCACCATCTTCATTAAAATAGCACTTTCATGTAACTGACTATATGTACAACACCCGAGTTCTAAAGAGCAGGGTGTGTGTGTGTGTGTGTGTGTGTGTGTGTGTGGTGGCTGGGGGAGCGGGGTCATTGTTAATGTATAATCATATCTCACTGTGGTGAGAGAAGGTGTTCTCTTTGGTCATCTTTTGAAGGAGTTTGTTGGGATTTTCTTTGCAGTCAGTTTTAGTCAGTTGTCTCAAGGGCAGCTGGAAAGAATACTGTCACAGGTTGCATTTTCTGGACGCCAACTCTGAGGCAGAGAGCTGCATACAGGAAGTTTACTGGGAGGTGGTCTCAGGATCTACACTCGTGGAGAAGTGAGGAACGTGGGATTGGGCAGAGGAACAAGCTGAAGTGCAACGAGCAACAGCAGCCGCCTCAGACAATCCTACAGGGAGTTCTGGAGCTACGATGACCTTCAGAGTCATCCTGAACGGAAGCAAACAGGTGAGGCCCTGATCTCTCCAAACTGACAAGTCACTGGATATGGGCCACTCCGGGGAAGGGGCCATGACCTTGCGCAAGGCGACTTTCTTTAATAGAAGGCTATACTGGGAAGACTTACCGAATCACTGTGAGCTGCCAACACAGGGCTGGGGAATGGGCACCTCAGTCCTGAAGGTGAGAAAGGGATCTGAGTGGCCCTCCACAGCCTCTGCTGCTTACACACACACACACGCGCGTGCATGTGCATGCTGCATACACAGCATATATGACAAATATGGTGCAGACCACTGCGATCTGATTACCATTCTTTCTAGGTCATGAATTTTTTCTTTTTTGGAAGGTTTTGCATTCTCCCTTCGGCGAGGCGTTGGGTCATTTGCCAGTCATTCTGCTCCAGTTTGTTGACTGTCGTCCACTTCAGTGTGAAGAGCTACTCTTTAGTCGGCTTCTATCTCTTGCACTGTTTTCTCTCCTCCATGTCACGCCTTCTTTCCTTTTGCTATTTCTATGAAATAAATGTTGAAACTTCTGGTTCTATATTTCCTCTCTCTTTTCTTACATACTTTCCATCTAACTGTCTTTTTGTATTATATTCTGGGAGAATTCTTCTGTTTTATCTGTTATCTGATATTTATTTATATTTATTATTATGTAAAACTGATTTGTTTTTAAACTGGGTCCATGGTGCAACTCTACTAATCTATTTTTTAAACTTTAAAAATTGGGTATGGAGCTTGAGAAGTTCTTTACAGGTCTTGGATACTAGTTCTTTCTGTGATAGTGTCATTTGCGAATATCTTCTCCTATTCCATGGATTGCCTCTTAGCTTTGGTGACTGTTGTCTTTGCTGTGCAGAAGCTTTTTATCTTGATGAAGTCTCAAAAGTTAATTGTTGCTTTTGTTTCCTTTCCCTTTGGAAACATGTCTTGAAAGAAGTTGCTGTGGCCAATGTCAAAGAGGTCACTGCCTATGTTCTCCTCTAGGATTTTGATGTATTCCTGCCTCACGTTGAGGTCTTTCATCCATTTCGAGTTTATCTTTCTGTGTGGTGAAAGTGAATAGTCCAGTTTCATTCTTCTGCATGTGGCTGTCTAATTTTCCCAGCACTACTTACTGAAGAGATTGTCTTTTTCCCATTGGATATTTTTTCCTGATTTGTAAAGACTAGTTGACCATAGAGCTTAGGGTCCATTTTTGGAGTCTCTATTCTGTTTCACTGATCTATGTGTCTTTTTTGTGCCAGTACCACGCTGTCTTGGTGATCCCAGCTGTGTAATACAGCATGAAATCAGGTAACGTGATGCTCCCAGCTTTGGTTATCTTTTTCAGCATTCCCCTGGCAATTTGGGGTCTTTTCTAGTTCCATACAAATTTTAGGATTGTTTTAGTTCTCTGAAAAATGCCGACTGTTTTTTTTGGTCAGGATGGCATTTGACGACATAGATTGCTCTGGGCAGCACAGGCGTTTTCACGTTTATTCTTCCAGTCCATGAGCTTGGAATGTTTTACCATCTCTCTGTGTTTTCCTCAATTTCTTTCATGAGTAATCTGTAGTTTCCAGAGTATAGATCCTCTACCTCTTTGGTTAGGTTTATTCTTAGGTGTCTTATGGTTTGGGGTCGTGTTTAAAATTTTCAGTATCTATAATTATTTTTTTATGGGTCTGACATTCCCTAAATCTCTCTGAGGGTACTGACTCTTATTTTGAAGATTGTTAGCTCTATTAATTTGCTTTCCTTAGGCACTGGTTATGTGACAGTTCTGGATCCACAGTGCCATCTGCTATGTTAAAGCACACTCATCTTACTGACATTCTCTGTTTGAGCCACCTTCAATTCACTGTTCATGCTGCTAACAATTTGCACCTACAATGCAGACATTATCATGCTACTCACTTCTTATGGCCTATGCTCCTTAGTGTGGTATCCAAGGGCCTCTACATTTTGCCCAGATCTACTTTGCAGGCCTCATTCACACCTTCCTGAAAGCTTAAATCCCACTAACATCATCTCTTCTATAAAACTTAACTTGATTTCTTCCCAGAGTAATCTTCCCTTTTCCATTGTTTCAACGGGAATTTATGCTCCAATTACAGACCTCTGATTCACACTTCAAATGGTTTGTGTGTGTGTGTGTGCTTATTTTAGAAAGTTCCTATTAGACTCTCAACCTTTAACATAATAAAAAACTTCTCTGATATTCTAGGTCTTATTTATAAACACACAGTAAATGTTCACTAAATACTTGTTGACTGACGTAAAATGGCAACATGTCTACTCAGGGAGCCAGGATGGAGTAAGGAAGAGCAAGGGCTGTGGGAGAAGGTTCTGTGCATTTGAATTCTGCCTTTGTCGCTTACTAGCTGTGTAACCATACCATGCTGTGTTACTCAACCTCCCTATGCCTGCTTTACTGTTCTAATTTGTAAAACAGTGATAAGAATAGGACTTAACTACAGTGTTGTTGTAAGAACTGAAGAAATAACAGTATTTAGGGAAGTGTCGCATTCAATAGATAATGGTCAGTAGTTTTATAAATATAACCTTAGAATTTTAAAGAAATTAAGATGAGACACTTCTTAAAGAGACAGAAAAAGGGTATACTTTGATTCTGTACCAAAGATAGTCCAACCAAATATTCACGTACAATTTTTAAAAAAGATTTATTTAGTTATTTTAGAGAGATAGAGAGAGTGCAGGGGGAGCGGCCGAAGGAGAGAGATAATCCCAAGCCGACTCCCTGCTGAGTGCAGAGCCCCACATGGGGATTGATCCCAAGACCCTGAGATCATGACCTGAGCCAAAATCAAGAGTCAGACACCCAACCGAGCCATCCAGGCACCCCTCAAGCACCTTTTAAAAAATATGTAACATCTCTCAAGATTTTTAATGATAATTTTAGAATAAAAGTAAATGTTTAACTCCAGTAAGAAGAATAGATTAGATGATAATCTATAAGTAAACAAATCATAAAAAGTATAAACTCTTTTTACTAGCATAAATTATTTTGTTTAGGTTAATGATAATTATGAAGCATAAAGCTAAAGAACAAGTATTTTCTTCATAACTTCTTTCATTAAAATTGAGGTTTTCATATCAACTTTTTTTGAAAAGGTATTGATACATTGATTTTAGTTTTGACTATAAAATTTCTATATGCCTATAAAAGTAAATAATACTGAAACACTGAAAGTGAAAACCCAGAAGAATCTTCCACAGATCATTCTCCCCTGGTATTTCCTGGCAAATTTTCTCTAATTGTTTCTTTTTTTATTATTTCTTTTCAGTGTACCAGAATTCACTGTTTAGGCACCACACCCAGTGCTCCATGCAATATGTGCCCTCCTTAATACCCACCACCAGGCTCTCTTATTGTTTCTGATAAATTCATGCTCTCCTGTTCCTTGTACACTACAGTGAAAACCATCCCACCAAACATTTCCCTTAATGAAGCAGAAGTGAATATCAGATATATATAAAAGCAACATAAAATACCAACACACAATATTCCTACCATAATTTTTTTTAATTACTGCAGTTTTAATAAGCGACAGATTCTGCTGAGAAAATAAGACTCTCTAAAGCCTCACATTGCACTTAGAAGGTCAGCAGCCTTTCAGACTCTACCAAATTCCTGTCATACCCATTTGCCACTACAGCCTGGCCTGCTGAGCACTCTCAAGTCAAATTCTTGGTTATTATACTCTCATCAGAAGTACTGAAAGTTCTGCTAGGGTAATCCTGCAGTGGGAGAAGAATCCTGGCTTAAAGAATTGACCTCTATATCTAAGACCTGGAAAAAATGCACTAAGGGGATGGTGATTAGCTAAATACTAAAAACAAATTAGAGAAACTTTATGTAATTATTCTATTATTGTGTCCATTATAAATATTTTTGTTTATTGAACTATAAGTCTATCAGACTCATAAAATATGTCTGAACAAAGAAAACAAGTTGCTTCCTTAGAAAGTCATATTGTTTCAGTTCTGTATAATGCAAAACAGATATGCAAGATTGAAAATGACCCTCCACTTAAGAAATGGATTGGGAAGAGATCTGTCAAATTTACTTTTTTTTTTTTTTTTTTTTTAGAACTTTTAAGAAAGATGACTTAATGCTCAACATCACTTGGCATCAGGGAAATACAAATCAAAATCACAGTGAGATACCACCTCACACCAGTCAGAATGACTGATGCCATGGAAATGGTAAGTGTTGGCGAGGAGGTGGAGAAAGGGGAACCCTGCTACACTGTTGGTGGGAATGCAAGCTGGGGCAGCCACTCTGGAAAACAGCATGGAGGTTCCTCAAGAAGTTGAAAATAGAGCTACCCTACAATCCAGTAATTGCACTACTGGGTATTTATATTAAAGATACAAATGTAGTGATCCGAAGGGGCACATGCACCACAATGTTTACAGCAGCAATGTCCACAATAGCCAAATTATGGAAAGAGCCTAGATGTCCATCAACAGATGAATGGATAAAGAAGATGTGGTACACACACACACGAATACTATGCAGCCATCAAAAACCCCCAAATCTTGCCATTTGCAATGACATGGATGGAGCTAGAGTGAAATAAGTCAATAAGAGAAAGACAATTATCAAATGATCTCCCTGATATGAGGAATTTGAGAGGCAGGGTGAGGGATTCATGGGGGGAAAAGAGGAAAAATGAAACAAGATGGGAGCTGGCAGAGAGACAAACCATAAGAGACTCTTAATCTCAGGAAACAAACTGAGGGTTGCTGGAGGGGACGGGGTGGCAGGGTTGGGGTGGCTGAGTGATGAACACTGGGGAGGGTCTGTGCTCTGGCGAGTGCTGTGAAGTGTGTAAGACTGATGAGTCACAGACCTGTACCCCGGAAGCAAATAATATATTACATGTTAATAAAAAAAGATGACTTAATGATCAACTGTAGAATATATTCATGTAATTAGTGGTACATGGTGGATAATTATACCTGGTCATCAGTCTAATTTCCAAAAAATTCCAAGGAAAAAGTCCTCTCAAGCTATAGGGCAACAATGTTGGCAGTGACATAGACAAGTGGATAAATATTAAAGAGGAACCAGCATCAATTCCGTCAGCCACAAAGCTGTGAAGCAAAACAGAAACTCAAATTACTGTTGTCCTCATTTCTCAGAGAACAACGGTGACAGAGCTTAATATTAAAGACCAGAGAAGCAAGTGCCATCATTCAAGTATCAAGTAGTCATGCTTTTAGCCAAGGAGTCCTACAAGAGTAAAAAAAGCACATGCTGAGGGCTCAGCTTGACTTCCCTCATACTTCAGAAACATCCCAGCTGACTCCCAAGCAGCTTTTCCATCTGCATGAAACTTTGTATTAAGTAATGCAGTTGGTTTTATATTCCTGGGAGATGAGCAGTATCAGACTAACTTACAGCTAAAACAGGACAATGGAACACTGGGAGAACTGGGAGCAGGAAAGGGAACCACAAAAGAGATTCAAAGGCTACTTTCTATAAGTCTAAGGATCCTTCTAGAACCCATGTGTTTTGGAGAACAGGTTCTCCGAAAGCATCATCACAAAATTAAACTCAACTACTTACGTATTAATCTCATTGAGTGAGCTGTCAGAATTCACAGTAAATACACTTATCTTACTAGCTCTGGAGACCACATGATTTGCTTAAATATGAGGAGTCATTAAAACACCTGGCTTGTATCTCACGTTTCATTAAGTAGAAATTAGATGTAATATGAATTTATAGAATCTGAAGAGGGTGACAATTAAATGGGATTTCAGGTGAAACATTCAGACAATTCAACCCTGTCTCTTGTACTAGGCTTCAAAGGCCACATGCCATAGTCATCATTTCCTCTTGCTGAGCTGTTTGCTACTTAGCCTAAGATAGGCACTGGCTGACACAGGTGTTCTTTTTAAACAAAAATGATGATCCCTTCATTCTCTTTTAAATAGTTGGGCAAATCTCCTTGCTCACGTGTATGTAAATTACTTTATGGTTTATCCACAAGGACTCATTTGTATGACGTCTGTGAACATACATGTTAGTACAGAGGAAAATGATAAAATTTTTGGTGTATATTTTCCTGTTTTCTCTTTTTCACAAAGCTACACTTAGGAGATTTAACCTTCGAGTATAGTCCTATTACGACTGAGAAACCGGAGAGGCATTCTCCATCTCTCCCGCAAAAACAAGTGCTCCCCACAGTCTACGTCATCCTGATAAAAAACTGCGATGCAATCTTCCTTGATTTTCCTAAGAAGTGGGGCTCAACACTCAGAAACTCTAAAGGAACAAAACAGTGAAACAGCTGGGACCATTCCTGGCACCTTCAGCACCCAAGTTATTATAAAGTCCTGTCTATACAAGGCTGAAATACAGTCCACATCAGTCTTTCTCCTTTCCTCCACTCTGTCACCATGTTCTGTCGCCTAGACTACTGACTTCTTGGATTTCTCTCTACCTGGTTTATGCCGTCTCCTCGATCCTCCACGAAGCAGTCAGGCCAAGGCTACAGAACCAAGCTGAAGCACGCCATTCCCTGCCTGAGCTGCTTTCCGCAACAGAACATCTGAAGTGCGTGACGCGCTCCAGAAAGGCCACAGCTAGGACTCCTGCTCGCTTCTCCACCTGCACCTGAAATAACCCAGTCACTTCCACCTCTTCCGGGTTTCAAAGCCACAAACCTCTTTCCTAGCTCGAGCATGAGAACATGTCCTATTCCCTTTGAATGTTCTGGCTCAGAAGTTTTTCACCCTCTTCTCAAGGAGTTCATGTTCCTAACAAAGGGTCCAGAATAAGCAACATAAGTAAGATCGAGTGGATTCCATACAGCGGCTCTCTCAGTCCTAATTCCATCCTCCTTCCAGATGCAGGTTAGAAATCCACATTACATTCTCTCGACACTCTTTCCGCTCGAGTTCTTGAAGTAAATTATGTCCCACCATTGAGATCCGGAAGGCAGAACTGGACACAGGCCATCTACCTGCTGACGTTGCCTCTGGCTGACAAGGTGGGACACATGAGTGTTTGGAGGCATTGTGGTGGCCAGACTCCATGCCTGAGGCCCCAGATTCTGTGACAGTCAGTGGTGATGGCAGCAGTGGAGGCAGCAGTAGTGATTTCTGGCTTAAGATATAGCTAAGCCACCTTAAGAGGTGAGGTGACCTTGAAATCAACATCTCCAGGGGCCTAACTCATCTTAGTATATACAGGTATACTTCAGATTATAAAAAAGGACAGAGAGTTTGTAAGATTAAAGATTTTCTCTTCTATAGTAGCAACATAAATCCCAGCAGTTAGTGAAAATATCTCGGTGTCCGTAAAGGCCTCCGTTGAGTATACTGGACGGAATAAATGAGGTAATGCCCGTAAAATGTCTAATAGTCTCCGGCCAAATTGGAGGCACTCATCATCTTCATCATACCATAATGAAGCCCTTACACAGTACTTGCATTGTTAAAAGATGTCGTATTTCACATGTACCTAACAACCCCCTGTTAGAGTGACAATGCAGACAGTTTTTACCTTTTATATGTATGGATAACCTGGTTCTAAAGTCTTAGACTTCCTGTTCATCACTGAAGAAACAATGTATCCAAAGATCAACTGCTTTGGGCAAACTCTTAATTTTCTAAGCTGTCCAAGTCCGGCTACAATTCCCTTTAAAGTTGCCAGGAGGCTACCCTATGGCCACAGCTCACCCTCTCACTTTGTTTAACCACAGTGGTCTCCTAACAGGCCAGCTTGCTTCCACTGTCAAACATTTACTTGACATCTGATTCACTCTTGTCATCTGTAAATGCCTTAAGGACAAGGGCTGTGACTTTTGTGGATTCAACACACAGAGAATGCTCATGAAAGAGTCCCTGAGTAACAGTACTAATGACTGAGTCACTGAGTAACGGTACTAATGATTTCGTGCAGAAGTGAGCGCATGAATGAAATGGCTACAGGCTCAAAAATATGCATTTCATTAACTTGGTTAACGACAGGGTGGGAAAGTGAGCCCTCTTGCTTACTAATAATCCAGAAGGCCTTTTGGACATGTTACACTCTTCAGACACACTTATTCTAAGGAATCCTGAAGGAAATCCTTTTGAAATGAAAGTAATAACTCCTTAATTTATCTATTTTGTGAGTTGATGGTTTTGTATACCAGATTCTCTCAAATTAGGGCACCCCTGTTTGAGAACAGAATCAAGAACTCTAAGCACTAATCCCAGAGCTCTGAAAGTGACTTGCTTTGGGAACTTGATGGAGGACAGTCCTACTGTTCCATCACAGACACAGAACACCAGGTGGTGGACACGAAATGAGAGCGGAGCAGTCCAGGGGAGAGGCCTCAGGCATGTCAATGCATGCTCCTAGATGGCCTTTCCAGCGGGGACAGTAAGACACACACAAACTCCCCAGAGGGCTCCTGAATCTTCTGGTGGATATCCACCGTGTAGAAAGGACCGACTCATTCTGAACTTTTGCGGTCACATTATAATCATCTTTCGTCTTACTTGAAGCTCTCGGTTACCTCCTTCTAAAACACATGCACTCCTCTACGGCTCTATAACACAATCAATCACATCTCACACAGGATTGTGAGGCACGATTCTCACTTAAAAAGGGAAATAATGAACTCTGTCCACCAAAGTGATGATGTCATCATTATTTTGATTATATTTTTTACAAGTACACATTTGTGGAGAAAAGATGCAAAATACTCCATAAATGAGAATACTCCTTTACCTAGATAAGTTAGATTATGGTTGTTGCCCTCAGAAGTGTCTCATTTTCCTTCCTGTTTGTTGTAAAAAATTATTTTTTGAGTCTTTTTTCTCATCTTTAGTCTTTAAGTGTAAAAAACTCTTCTTCAGGGGTTACATGCAAAGAGGCAACTTTAATCCCCTAAAATTCACTTTCCCTTCCCAACAGAACTGTGAACTGCCATCTTGAAACAAAATTTACATTGAAAAAAAATTCCGTTTCCTCCTTTTTCCAACTCTGGTCTCTGCTTTTTCCTGCCAAAGCACGACTCAGAACGGCGTCCGGAAGTCGGATCTCCCGCACGGCCGGAGCGGACCCGCGACTCCCCACTTGGATCGGGGTCGCCGAGTCCTTCAGACGCAGGAACAGGGACTTCCGTGAGCTGAGCGGCCGCCGGCCCGCCCCGCCCCAGCCCTCCGAACCGCCGTGGCCCCGACAGTCGTCCTCGGCGCCGCACCCGCCGTCGCTCCGCGTCTCCGCTCCCGTGCCCGGCGGCGCCACCGCCCCGCGAGTGTTGGGGCGAGATCACGGACGACGGGTCCCGGCCACGCCCGCCAGCGCCCCCCGCCGCCAGGTCACCGCCCGGCTGGTCCCCGGCTGGTCCCCGGCGGGCGGCCGCAGTCCGCGAGGAGAACCGTCCCGTCAGGCGCGCCGAGCGCCGACCGAGAAGCCGCCGTCGGACAGGCCGGCGGGCGATCCAGGGAGGCTCCGGGAACTGTCAGCCAACGGGGCCGCACAACAACGCACGACGCACGGATCTGCGTCGTGTGACGAGGCCGCGGCGTCAGGGACCGGCGCCCCGGACGGTGTCGTTCCCGGGCTCGGGGGCACGAGGGCGGCGGCTCAGGGCAGGTCTCTTCTCGGTCCGAGACGGTCCTCCGGGTCCCCACAGCCCCCGGCTCCGGCGGCAGGAGCCCGGCCCTCAGCGGCCGCCCGGACGCTTCCCTCCGGCCGCCCCGCTGCGGGATGAGGAAGCTCCGCGGGGGAGGGACGCCGGTCCCTCACGCGCCCCTCGGCTCCGCCCTGGTCCCGGCGGACGCATCCACGGGATGGCCGCCTCCGACGGCGCGGGGAAGCGGCCCCCAGAACTGGTGCGCAGACGCGCGACAGAAGAGGACGCGCGTCCGCCGCTCGCGTGAGTCTCCGTGCGATGGGCCCCGGGTCGCTCCAGTCGCGGCGACGCTCCACACGCCGTGAAGCACCGCGGGGCGAGGGCGCGTCCGGCCGCGTCCGCCCTCTTCCCTGGACTCGGACATGTTTCCGTTTCACCGCGACTCGTTCCCGGGCATCCGGGGGTATTTCCCCGTCACTCGGGCCGCTGAGCCCTGAGCCTCCCCCGGCGAGGTCCCCGGCGCGGTGTTTCCTCGCCTCACCCTCTGCGCGGCCCAAGGCACAGCGCGCCCCGTGTTGTGGCCGAAACCCGGCCGCAAGGGCGCTGACGGGCACCGCTGGCGGACGACATGGTATCACCAGACAAAATCCAGAACACTCCCCCAAAAACTCCTAGAAGTAACACCTGAGTGCAAGATTAGCATCAGGAATTGGTCACGTCGCTATACACTGATCATGACGCAGCAGAAAAAGAAATTAAGAAAACAATTACACCAGAGAGAATAAAATACCTTCAAGTACATGCCACCATGGAGCTGAAAGACCTCTCCTCTGGAAACCATAAAACTGATGAGGGAACCTGAAGGCGACCTGAACGAAAGGAAAGATATTCCATGATCATGGATCAGCATCAACATTGTTAAAACGGCGGTACCACCCAAAGCCATCTACCGATTCCATGCAATCCCCATAAAAATGCCAGTAGCATTTTTCAGAGAACCAGAACGAATACCACTAAACTCGGTATGGAACCCCAATAGATCCCAAATCGCCAAACCAATCTGGGAAAGAACAAAGCTGGAGGTACCCTTCAAGATACCCTGGAAAGCTGTAGTCATCAGAGCAGTAGGTACCGGCAGTGGAATGCAGAGTCCAGACACGAGCCCATGTTCATACAGCCAAGCTACGACAACTCAGGCAACAATATACAAATAAGTTTCTTTAATAAATGGTGTTTAGGAAACTGGCAGCTACAGGTAAAAGAAGGAAACTGGACCACTTTCTAGCACCACACTCAAAAATAAATTAAAAAATATTAAAGACCTACAGGTGAGACCTGAAACTATAAAAATCCTAGAACACAGGCAGTAATTTCTCTGACACTGGTCCTAACATTTTTTTAGATATGTCTCCCAAGGCAGGAGAAACAAACATAAACCACTGACATTACGTCAAAATAAAAAGCTTCTGCACAGCAAGGGAAACCAAAAAAATGAAAAGGCCACCTACTTCACAGCCAAAGACATTTGTAACCAATGTATCTAATAAGGGATTAGTACCCCAAATACATAATGTACACATTCAACACCCACAAACAATCCAGTTAAAAACTAGGCAAAGGACCTGAACAGACATTTTCCCAAAGAAGACATCCAGATGTCCACCAGACATGTGAAAAGATACTCAACATCACTCATCAGTGAAACGCAAATCAAAATCCCAATAAGACATCACACTGGTATGAGATATCATTCTGGTCAGAACTGCCAGAATGAAAAACAAGAAAGAACAAGTGTTGGCAAGGATTTGGTGAAAAATGAACCCTCATACATTGTGGGTGGGAGTATAAATTGGTGCAGCCACTGTGGAAAACAGTATGGAGGTTTCCCAAAAAATTAAAAATAGAAATGTCATATGACCCAATAATTCCACTACCAGATATTTATCCAAAGAAACAAAAATACTAATTTGAAAAGATATGTGCACCCCTATGTTTATTACACATTAGCTACAAGAGCCAAGACATGGAAACAACCGAAGTGTCCACTGACAGGTGAATGGATAAGAAAGATGTGGTGTACACATACAATGGGATATTGTGCAGGCGTAAAAAGGAATTCGAGCTTGCCATTTGCGACAATATGGACCTAGAAGATACAATGCTACGTGATATACATCAGTCAAAGACAAATATCATGTGATTTCACACATATGTGAAGTTTAAGAAACAAATCAAGTGAATAAAAAATATATAGAGAGAAACAAAATACAGACTCTTAAATGTAGAATACAAACCAGAGGGGAGGTGGATGGCAGGATGTGGAATAAAGATAAAGGGAATAAGTGTATACTTAACTTCATGAGCACTAAGAAATGTACAGAATTGCTGAATCATTATACTATACACCTGAACTAATATAACATTGTATGTTAATTGTACTTGAATTATAAAAAAAGAAAAAGGAAAATAAAAGACTACTGCTCAGATCTGTCCTGTTCCTTACTGAATCTTGAATGCCAAGAACAGTACCCAGTAAATAATAGGTATTTGTTTAGTATTTACTGAGAATCCAAAAACTCAACTGCGCATGTCTCCTCCTAGAGACAATACACCCACTGGAAATGGGGATGTTCCTTATTCATCTTAGCATCCCTCAGACTATTCAGAACATTTCACACCAGGAGGAACTTCATATGAGATGTCTGAGGTCGGATCTTCTCTAGACATTTTAGTTTTTTAGTACTCAAAAACTATATATCATGATTTATGAAATAAGTATATTCCTAAAAATATGTAGAACATAAAAATATACCAAACAGACAGAATTTTAAAAGGGGTGAAGAAGCAGGCTAGGCAATGTAGATGAGGCACCAACCAAAATCTACACTGGAGAGTCTCAGTACACTTAGAAACTGTACACCGAAGCCAGAGTCATGACTACTTCTCCAGCAGGTGCTTTCACCAGTGGTGATGTATAAGCTGAGGCTTGTTATTTTCATACAAATAATGAAACAGCAGCACAAACAGAATGCCAGGCTCTAGAGACCATTCTGCAGCTCTCCGGGGAGGCTTCCTGGGAACCCACAGCCTGAGAACCTGAATACTTAACTGTTCTGTAAGTTTGGATATATGCAATATCCTTCTTCCTTACTTCAGAGGTTTCACTGACTCCCCCATATAATGAGTTAATTCATACTAATATCTGAAGGTACATTTTGTAATCAGTTCATCTTAGAGAGTACACCAGAAAAAAATAAAAACAAAAAACAAGATTCAAAGACAAATGTTCTCCAGGTAATTGACTGAGAGGTTTTGTTTCACTTTGTTTTAATGCGGGTTCTATGAGAGGTAAGCATCTGTTCCTACCTTTTTTTAAATTAAAAAAACATTTCACGCTAAAACTATACTGTTATGATCTATGTTATAGAACTTTAGTACCCTGACTATTCAAATAATTTCTGTGCAACAAATATCTGGAAATGAATCCAGGTCCTGCATGTGGGTGCCTCCTGGGCCCACCTCGTTCAGGG
Organism: Mustela nivalis; assembly: GCF_964662115.1. Lineage (NCBI taxonomy): Eukaryota > Metazoa > Chordata > Mammalia > Carnivora > Mustelidae > Mustela > Mustela nivalis. Next base: position 1,374,162 of record NC_139035.1, read on the forward strand.
TCTCCATCCATTTAAGTGAACATCGTGTTATTCTCATCAGTCTCCACAAGTACATGTGGCTTGGCTAAGGAAGCACACCACTCTGTACTTGCACAGGGACACTGAATAAACACACTCTAGTTATATTCCAAGAAGTTTAACCTTGAACTTACCGCCACTCAATATTATCAAAGCACTGACTTAGAACAGTATGTATAAAGGACTCCTTTAAGAAAATACAAACAGGAAACCATAGCCTCAGTGAGTCTGACAGGCAGTGGGAGCCAGACAGGGTGTGGAGATGGGACTACAAGCAGGACTCCAATGCAGTGGGGCCCGTGTCATGGCGTGGATATACCTGCTTTTAACGTGGCTGTAACTGGCATCATATACCATGCGAAAATGTCTTTTCAGCAGAGGAAACAGAGGTGAACTATAAAGTGAGAGCCAGTTTCTTCTCTATTCTGCCGTCTAGTAGAAAAAAACCTTTACCCAACGACAAATCATGGTGTACCGTGCCTGGATCCTGGCTGATATTTTTAGCTACACATCCCTCAACCACGTGTCACCAAAATGACTAGAAGGAGGAACACCCAACAGAGGAATAATTCAGAGACTGTGCCCTCTGCCACAGAATTGATGGATATGGACATAAACAACATGTTGGGAAGGGAATTCAGGGTAACGATTATTCAGGCAATGACTAGGTTGGAGAAGACCATTAATGACAACACAGAATCTCTAAGGGTGGAAGTGAGAGCTGATCTGGCAGAAGTTAAAAATGCTATCAGTGAGATCCAATCTATTCTAAATACTGTAAAGCTAGGGTAACCAAGGCAGAAGATGGAATTAGTGATATAGATGCAGACTGACAGAAAAGAAGGATCAGGAGGGGGCCTGGGACAAGTAGCTTAGAATCCATGAAAACAGAATTAGGGAAATAAATGATGTCTTGAAACATTCCAACCTCAGAATTATTGGGATCCTGAGGGGCTGGAGAAAGAGAGATGACTAGCAGATACAACTGGACAAATTCTAGATGAAAATTTCCCTAATGTAGGGAATCGAACAAGTGTTCATGTCCTAGAGGTAGAAAGGACACCCACCATGATAGAGTCTAGAAAGACATCCAGACACTTAATTGTGAAATTCATGAATCATAATTCCAGACAAGAGGTCTCAAGAGCAGCTGGGGGAAGAGATCCCTTACATACAGAGGAAGGACCAGCAGAGTAACGGCACACCTGTCCACAGAAACCTGGCAAGCCCGAAAGGACTGGCAAGACATATTCAGGGCACTAAATGAGAAGAACATGCAGCCAAGAATACTTTATCCAGCAAGGCTGACATTCAAAATGGATGGAAACATAAAGAGGTTCCAAGACCAGCAGTGTTTAAATGGGTGACCACTAAGCCAGGCTAAATGTGCCCATAAAATGGCACAGGGTTGCAGACTGGATAAAACGCCAGGACCCATCCATATGCTGTCTATAAGAGACTCATTTGGAACCTAAGGATACATGCAGACTGAAAGTGAAGGGATGGAGAACCATCTTTCATGCCAACACGCCTCGAAAGAAAGCTGGGATAGAGATTCTCATATCAGATAAATTAGATTTTAAACTAAAGACTATAGTCAGAGATAAAGAAGGACACTACATCATTCTAAAAGGGTCTATTCACCAGGAAGTTCTAAAAATCGTAAATATTTATGCCTCCAATATGGGAACAGCCAACTATATAAGCCAAATGTTAATCAAAATAAAGATTCATATTGATATGAACACATTAATTGTAGGGGATCTTTTTAAAAAAAAAAAAAGATTTTATTTAAGTGAGAGAGAGAGAGAGCACAGGCAGACAGAGTGGCAGGCAGAGGCAGAAGGAAAAGCAGGCTCCCCACTGAGCAAGAAGCCCGATGTGGGACTCGATCCCAGAGCACTGGGATCATGCCCTGAGCCGAAAGCAGCCACCCAACCAACTAGCCACCCAGGCATCCCAATTGTAGGGAATCTTAACACGCCACTCTCAGTAACATCCAAGCAGAACATCAATAAAGAAACAACAGCATTGAATGACACATTGGACCAGGTGGATCTCATGGATATACACAGAACCTTCCAACCTAAAACAGAATACTCATTCTTCTTGAGCACACATGGAACCTTCTCCAGAATAGACCACATACTGAGTCACAAATCAGGTCTCAACTGATACCAACAGATTGAGATTATTCATTCCCTGCATATTCTCAGACCACAGTGCTTTGAAACTAGAACTCAACCACAAGGAAAAGTATGGAAGGAAGGCAAATACTTGGAAGCTAAAGACCATCCTGCTCAAGAATGTTTGCATCAACCAGGAAATCAAAGAGGAACTTAAACAATTCATGGAAACCAATGAGAATGAAGGCACTTCAGTCCAAAACCTATGGGATAAGACAAAGGCGGTCCTAAGGGGAAAATGCATAGCCATCCAAGCCTCACTCAAAAAGCTGAAAAAATCCTAAATACACTAACTCTCTTTACACCTAATGAACTGGAAAATCAACAACAAATTAAGAAACCCATGCACGAGAAGGGAAATAATCAAGATTAGAGCAGAGATCAATGAGTTAGAAACTAGAGATACAGTAAAAGACATCAATGAAACTAGAAGCTGGTTCTTTGAAAGAATCAGTAAGATCAATAAACCATTGGCCAAACGAATCCAAAAGAAAAGAGAGAGGACCCAAATTACTAAAACAATGAATGAGGGGTGCCTGGGTGGCTCAGTGGGTTATAGCCTCTGCCTTCAGCTCAGGTCATGATCTCAGAGTCCTGGGATCAAGCCCCGCATCGGGCTCTCTGTTCAGCAAGGAGCCTGCTTCCCCCTCTCTCTCTGCCTGCCTCTCTGCCTACTTGTGATCTCTGTCTGTCAAATAAAAAAAATAAAACCTTAAAAAAAAAATAAAACAATGAATGAAAGGGGAGAGATCATGACTAACACCAAGCAAATAGAAACAGTCATCAGAAATTATTATCAACAGTTATATGCCAATAAGTTAAGGAACCTAGAAGAAATGGATGCATTCCTGGAAACTATAAACTCTAAAGACTGAAACAGAAAGAAATTGACAACCTGAATAGACCAATAACCAGTAATGAGATTGAAGCAATGATCAAAAACCTCCCAAAAAATAAGAGTGCAGGACCTGACAGATTCCCTGGGGAATTCTACCAAACATTCAAAGAAGAAATAATACCTATTCTCCTGAAGCTATTTCAGAAAATAGAAACAGAAGGAAAACTTCCAGATTCTATGAAACCAGCATTACCCGGATCCCCAAACCAAGCAAAGACCCCACCAAAAAGGAGAATTTCAAACCAATATCCCTGATGAATATGGATGCCAAGATTCTCAACAAGATTCTAGCTAATGGGACACAACAGTACACTAAAAAGATTATCCACCATGACCAGGTAGGATTTATCCATGGGACGCAAGGGTGGTTCAAACATTCGCAAATCAATCAATGTGATAGAACAAATCAGTAAGAGAAGAGAAAGAACCACATGGTCCTCTCAATTGATGCAGAAAAAGCATTTGACAAAATACAGCATCCGTTCCTGATGAAAATACTTCCAAGTACAGGGATAGAGGAAACATTCCACAACTTCACAATACCTACCTATGAAAAACCCACAGCGAATTTTCAATGGGGAAAAGCTTGCATCCTTCCCTTTGAGATCAGGAACACGACAAGGATGCCCACTCTCACCACACTGTTGTTCAACATAGGACTAGAAGTCCTAGCAACAGCAATCGGACAACAAAAAGAAATAAAAGGTATTCAAACTGGCAAAGAAGTCAAACTCTCTTCGCAGATGACATGATACTTTACATGGAAAACCCAGAAGACTCTACCCCCAAAGTACCAGAACTCATACAACAGCAAGTCAGTAATGCGGCAGGATACAAAAGTCAATGTACAGAAATCAGTTGCTTTCTTATACACTAACAATGAAAATACAGAAAGGGAAATTAGAGAATCGATTCCATTCACTATAGCACCAAGAACCATAAGATACCTGGGAATAAACCTAACCAAAGAGGTAAAGGATCTGTACTTGAGGAACTACAGAACACTCATGAAAGAAATTGAAGAAGACACAAAAAGATGGAAGACCATTCCATGCTCTTGGATCAGAAGAATAAATACTGTTAAAATGTCTATACTGCCTAGAGCCATCTATAGTTTCAATGCCATCCCGATCAAAATTCCACCAGCATTTTTCAGAGTGCTGGAATAAACAATCCTAAAATTTGTATAGAACCAGAAAAGACCTCAAATTACTAAGGAAATGTTGATAAAGAAAAACAAAATTGGGGGCATCATGTTGCCTGATTTCAAGCTTTATTACAAAGCTGTGATCACCAAGACAGCATGGTACTGGCAAAACAAAACAAAACAAAACAAAACAAAAAAACAACAAAAAAACAACAACAACAAAAAAAAAACCAGACACATAGACCAGTGGAACACAGTAGAGAGCCCAGATATGGACCCTCAACTCTATGGTCAAATAATCTTTGACAAAGCAGGAAAAAATATCCATTGGAAAAAAGACAGTCTCTTCAATAAATGGTGCTGGGAAAATTGGACAGCTATGTATAGAAGAATGAAGCTCGACCATCCTCTTACACCGTACACAAAGATAAACTCGAAATGGATAAAGGACCTCAATGTGAGGCGGGAATCTATCAAAATCCTAGAGGAGACCATGGCAGTGACCTCTTCGACATCAGCCACAGCACCTTCTTTCAAGACAGGCAAAGGCAAAGGAAACAAAAGTGAAAATGAACTTCTGGGACTTCATCAAGAACAAAAGCTTCTGCATAGCAAAGCAAACAGTCAACCCACGGAATGGGAGAAAATGACAGTACAGACAAAGGGCTGATATCCAAGATCTATGAAGAACTCCTCAAACTCAACACTGAAAAAACAGATAGTCACATCAAAAAATGGACAGAAGACATAAACAGACACTTCTCCAAAGAAGACATACAACTGACTAACAGACACACGAAAAAATGTTCATCATCATTAGCCATCAGGGAGATTCAAATCAAAACCACATTTGAGATACCACCTTATACCAGTTAGAATGGCCAAAATTAACAAGACAGAAAACAACAAGTGTTGGAGAATTTGTGGAGAAAGGGGAACCCTCTTACACTGCTGGTGGGAATGCAAGTTGGTGCAGCCACTTTGGAAAACAGTGTGGAGATCCCTTAAGAAATTAAAAATAGAGCTCCCCTCTGACCCTGCAATTGCACTACTGGTTATTTACCCCCAAAGACACAGATATAGTGAAAAGAAGGGCCATCTGTACCCCAATGTTCATAGCAGCAATGACCACAATCACCAGACTGTGGGAAGAGCCAGGATGCCCTTCAACCGACGAATGGATAAAGAAGATATGGTCCATATATACAATGAAGTGTTATGCCTCCATCAGAAAGGATGAAAGTCCAACTTTTGTATTAACATGGAAGGAACTGGAAGAGATTATGCTGAGTGAAATAAGTCAAGCAGAGAGAGTCAATTATCATATGGTTTCACTTACTTGTGGAACATAAGGAATAACACGGAGGACATTAGGAGAAGAAAAGGAGAAGTGAATTGGGGGAAATCGGAGGGGGAGACGAAGCATGAGACACTGTGGACTTTGAGAAACAAACCGAGGGTTTGTTGGTAGGCTGGGTGAGCCTGGTGGTGGGTATTAAGGAGGGCACGGATTGCATGGACCACTGTGTGCGGTGCATAAACAATACAACACATTCTTTTTTTTTTTTTTTTTAAAGAACTCTAGCCCTGTATTGCAACAAGATGTGGGATCAAATCTTTCTGATTTCTCATGAAACTGCCACCCTCTGGGATGGCATCATCAGCTTCTTGCAAAGAATAGCCTAGGAAACTTGCTATTACTGAAGACTGAGTGCTAGATCACTTAGTCCTTCTTTGGGGAGCCACAAAGGACTTTCCTCTTCGGTATCAGAAAAAGTTAGGATTTTTTGTGAGCAATTAGTTGATCTCATGGACACCGACAGTCATATAATCTGATTCAGTGGATCCCTAAAAACTAAGAGCCACACAGTGACCTCTCAGGAATAAAAATATAGGACTTCATGGCACACTTTTTCTCACTTCTAGTCTCCTTTGCTTCCTGTCTTGATTTCCTCATTCACTTGATTTATCTTATTATGTTGCATGTTTCTCAATTGCCGTAAATTCTAACTAAAAAAGAAATTTAATATAAATAAATGACTATATTAATAGAAATGTTAAAAGCTTTTAAAAATATACACAGTTAACTTACGGTACAGTTGTATATACTGAAAGGTATTTTAACTGTTACAGTGATATGTAACTTCAGACTTGTTGCACGCACTCTTAAAAATCAGAAACATGCCGTTCTATGTGCTAAATATCTTACCTTGTGAAAGACTTTCTTTTGTGAAGATTTTATTTACTGACTGACTGACTTATTCAGAGTGTGTGAGCAGAGGAGGGGCAGAGAGAGAGGGAAGAGACTCTCAACCAGACGCCCCACTGAGCGAGGAGCCTGACTCAGGGCTCAATCTCATGACCCCAAGATCATGACCTGCCCCAAAATCAAGAGTTGGAGGATTAACCAACTGAGCATCCACACACCCCCAGATTCATATTCTTTTAGAGAACTATTTAAACTCATCAAATGCTTGTACTGCCATTTGACTTATTTCATATGCTATACCAAAAGGACTCCTGTATTTAAATCAGCACTATGATACACAGACTCATCTAATTCAGTCTCTTTTAAAATATAATCATTTATATATTTAATTCTGCTTTTAAAACCTGATAAATAGCTAGCTTTGCAATATAACAAATTAACACGCTGCCAAGATTTGCTCATCTACGTACTCCTTACACTAAATAAGGAACAGTTAACAAGCTTTGCTTTTCCTGTATTTTCCTTGGTCGTCTTGACAGAGTATATTTTCCTTGGTCGTCTTGACAGAGTATACACTCCTTGCAGAGTATTTTACCAAATAAAATTCTCTGCAGGAGGGAAAAAATTAAAAGACAAATGTTTTGGGAACCAGCCATTCATTCTCAGTTAAATTTCATGTGTGACCTGTTTTATGTATTACATGTACAACCTAGTACCTCCAATGTGGCAAGACCAGAACAGAACGAGCAGTGGACGCCGGCAAGTCCCGGTGATAAATGCTGCTCATTGTGATGCCGCTGTTACTATCTCCTTGGGTTAATTAGTTCCCAGATATTACGTAACTCTTTTGTGTATTCATGCACTTCTTGCTATTCAGACAAAATATTTTACAAAGGAAACTGTGTCATTGTTTAGGTCGAAGCCTGTTAAACTACGGTTGTAGTTCAGAAAGCACAAAACAAATTAGACACAAATTAACCCTTTTATATTCTGACCCAGCAATTCCACCTGTAAGAATGTATTCTAAGTTAATAATAAAAAAGCTTACACAAAGATTTACTTATAAATCTGGTCTCGGCAATGTCTTTGACATAAAAAGTTTTATTTATTTATTTATTCTCTACCGTGTCACAGTAGCTACCATACAGCACGTCATTAGTTTTTGGTGCAGTGTTCCTGATTCTTCGTTTGTGTGTAACACCCAGTGCTCCTTGCAACAGACGTAAAAACACTGTCCGGTATCAACAGTGGTGGGACAGTTCCCTGACCGTGTGCTGGATGCCACGCAGCTCTTAGCCACTCTGCGAGGCAGCTGCCCTTTCCGGGAGAGGGACACACACCAGCAGGCTGGCCGGCGCGTGCCGAATGGCAGCTGGTACTTCACATTTCACAGGAGGGAAGTAGACTGTTTCTACCAAAGTAACCAGGAAAGGGCGCCTGGGTGGCTCAGACGGTTAAGCGTCTGCCTTGGGCTCAGATCATGATTCCAGGGTCCTGGGATCGAGTCCCGCATCGGGTTCCCCGCTCAGTGGGGAGTCTGGCTCTTCCTCTGCCTCTCTCTCTGTCTTTCATGAATAAGTAAATAAATAAAATCTTAAAAAAAAATAATGCCAATCTTAAAAAAACAGAAAAGCGAGTTCCATTTGCATACTCTAGTAGTGACAATCAAAGCCTGAAGCGCAAACTCCCAGATTACCATTAATGCGTTCTCAGTTTGGGAGAGCAGGGCCATGAACAGTGACCTCTGCTATTGGCAGAGGAGTTCTCGGTTGCCATCCAAGTCTTGGGACTTAGATTCATTGCTTGTTGGTAGGTTTTTTTTTTTTTTTTTAGTATTTTATTTATTTGTCAGAGAGAGAAAGCATGCACAAGCAGGCAGAAAGGCAGGCAGAGGCAGAGAGAGAAGCAGGCTCCCTGCTCACCACTTTTGAATTCCATTAAAAAAAAGAGGAAGGAAAGATTTGATTGGGTTTATAGTAAGTTTATGCACAATTCTTGCCCCTAAAAGGTGATACCGGCAGAATTTGGGTTTATCTGGAAAACTGCACCTGTGTTCCTCAAAGCTACAATGGATAAATCTAAGGAATGGATAATTCAGATGACTGGAAATGTGTTATAAAAGCTTTTGCTTTGGAGCCCAAATCTAATGAAGCCAAAATAGGAGCTACTCGTACGTAATCTCCTTCGGTCTGGTATCTATTGAAATGGATAAGTTAAAGTCCATCTCTATAGATCAGATAGACAAGGCAGAATAAAAGAGTAAAAGAGACAACCCACATCTTCAGTTATTCACAGAAACTGACTTAAAAATATGTTCACTTCTTACTGCAGTTTTCATATTGCAGACAAATGAAGCATTTAACAAAATTTAAATCCTTCGCCCCCTTTTTTTTTTAAACCAACAGCATCACCAACAGGCATCTGCTGAAATTCTGCCAGAGACAGGGCGTTGGAGGTGTGGCCTGCAGACCAGCTGTGTGCCACTGCCCCAGAGTCTGTCTGTCGGGGAGGTGGCCTTTCCGGCCCCACCCAGACCGACTGAATGACAATCTGCAGTTAACAAGATCCCGTGGTTTCCTACCGAGGCTGAGGAAGCACTCTGTGTTCGAGCATTTTTCTGGTTAGGAGACTGCAACAAGGTGTAACACAGGTCCTCTAACTGGAGTATCTAGACCAGGAGGTGAGGAGCATCCATCAAAGATACACTATACACAGAGCACAGGCCAAGTGACAGGTGGTAAGCGACGGGTGATAAGACAATGGTATGATCGTTCAAACGAAGGCAAAAGTTACTCAAAGCTGGGGCAGGCGGTGGTGACGGACAGGAATGACCGTGCCTGCAGGAGAGAGGAGAGAACAGTACCCTCCGCTGTCCTTTGCATAAATGTACTCTGCAGCGATTCTGTACACTCCTCATGCCCAGAGATCCGAGAAATGAGTAGGGTTAAGAGGACCTACTGAGCCTCACCAACTCAGTTCTTTGCCCTGAAGAGAGTCAGGCAGCAAAGCTTCAGAAAGACAACAGAGTAAGGCATCGTAAGAGGTCACATGCTCCATTCTGAAATGCACAGCCTTCTGGGAGGTAGGGCCGGCTGTTTTACCCATTTATACATATTTCTATATATGTACAGATGTGTATACATGGATTATACATATTTCTATACATACACATATACATATTTCTATACATTATTTCATTATACATATTTCACTTTCCACATTAAATGTGTTAAATTTAGGTTTAACTTAAAATGTAGGGAAACCTCTTTTTTGTGTGTTTATTAGTTAAGTTCAATTAGCCAACATGCAGTACATCATTAGTTTCAGATGTAGAGTTCAATAATTCATAGCTGCATGGAACACCAGCGCTCGCTGCATCCCGTGCCCTCCTCAATGCCCAGCACCCAGTTACCCCCTCCCTCTACCCACCTCCCCTGCAGTAACCCTTGGTTTCTTTACCATAGTTAGAGTCTCTCATGTTGGTCTCCCTCTCTGGTTTCTTCCCATTCCGTTTTCCCTCCCTTCCCCTGTGGTCCTCTACACTGTTTCTCATATCCCTCACAGGAGTGAAACCATATGATAATTATCTTTCTCCGGTTGACTTATTTTACTCAGCAAAATACCTCCCAATTCCATGCCTGCCAGATGTAAATGGAAAGCTCTCATCCCTTCTGATGGCTGAGTAAGCTCCCACGGTTTGTATATAAATACCGCATCTTCTCTACCCGTTTGTCCGTCTCATCTCTTCCCACAGCTCGGCTGTTGTGGACGCTGCTGCTGTAAACACTGGGGTGCACGTGCCCCTTCGGATCACTACATTTGAATCTTTATTTTTTTTTTAAGATTTTATTTATTTATCAGAGAGAGAGAAGGGGAGAGAGCAAGCACAGGCAGACAGAATGGCAGGCAGAGGCAGAGGGAGAAGCAGGCTCCCTGCCGAGCAAGGAGCCCGATGTGGGACTCGATCCCAGGACGCTGAGATCATGACCTGAGCCGAAGGCAGCTGCTTAACCAACTGAGCCACTCAGGCGTTCCACTACATTTGAATCTTTAGGGTAAATACCCAGTAGTGCGATTGCTGGGTCATTGGGCAGCTCTAGTTTCAACTTCTTGAGGAACCTCCATTCTGGGGAAACCTCTTTTTTGAAGCACTACTGAAAGGAGCCCCACGGGAAAGTACAGAATTCTTTTAACAAGAGTCAGTTCCTAAATTATTTGTACTGTGGGGTAACAGTTTCATTATATTTTAATTAAGTCTTTTCAAAAGAATCATGCCTGTACTTACTACAGAGAAGCAATGATTACAGATTTGCTGTCTTGTCACTTACGAAAATCAATACACGAAGGTGAAAGAGTAGCACCTGTCACATGGTTACGTTTAAGGGCCCCCAAAGTCCCTCTCTTTGGCCTTCCAAGGGTAGGACTGTCTCACCAAGATAAAAATAAAACGCCTTAATAACAACATCCTGAGAACACCGTGGCTTGTACTGTTCATGCCAACTGTAACTGATCCTGGGCTCAGACCTGGCCCTGGTGTCAGAGGCTTTTACCTACTGATAGACTGGTAAGGTGGCAGGCTATTTCTTGTCCAAAAATGGTAATTTCCCAGGGTCCCAAGAAGGTTTAAAAATATTTTCTTTCTATCTCAACACAAAGCCTACTGTCTGTAAGCAATGCCACCAGCGGCTGACATTTGAAACTGACAAGCAGCCCGTGTGCAGTAGGGAGATAAGGCCTGGCACATGCTGCTACCTCCTGGGATTTTCAAAGGCTAGTGGCTCCAGCTGCTGGCTGTGCCCTACCCCCAGTGTGCACTGCTTCGGGGAGCTCTAGCCCCTCCTTCTGACTGTGATAAGAACACGTCTGATTGGAATAAGATGATTTTTGAAGATATTCAGAACAAGTGACTTCCCCTATGTAAAAAAGGAAAATGGGAAAAGAAAAAAAAAGGTAAAATATTAAGCTAAGAGATCTTCAAGCGTCATTTGGTAGAGAACAGTTAATACAGTCAAGAAGCAGCAAAAAAAAAAAAAAAAATCATGAGGGAGGATTTCTTTTTAAATAAAATGAAAATAAATGAGAGAAAAAGAAGAGACTGAAAGGAAAAACTTTTTGTGAAAGTCATTCAGATAAACATACTGGAAAAGGGTGAAGCAAAAACACTGCTGATAGAAGGAATGGGAAAATGAAAACCAATTAAATGTCAAAAGTACAAACAGACACCCCCCCCCCCCGAAAAAAAACAAAAGGAAAAGGAAAAGGTCCATTATGGAAGAAAAAAGATAGTCCTCATCAAAAGTTTCCAATCCCTGTGGCACCAAGCTGGCACACACGGAATAAAAGGCAAGGGACAAGAAGCCAGGGGTGGAGCCCCAGTAAGATGCTAAGGCCAGAGCGAGCAAAGCCAAAAACCTTGCAGGGAAAACAAAATTCAGAATACTAGGGGAGTCAGGAAAAGTGCCAAATCCAAAAAGGCACACAGGCAAACGTATTTTTAAAAGTTCATATTCCATGGGTGACAGTTTCATGCTGGGTTCTGAAATGAACGGGGATGTCATGTAACTAATCTTTTGAGACCTGTGCCTAGAACGTCACTTACTCTCATCTTCGAAGTATTTTTATTGGTACCATTATCACAGACAGCAGCTGGAGAGAAGAGACCAGAGCACACCCACCAGGACAATCCGATTCTTAGGTGCATTGTGTGTATTCAAAGCATGTTTCTAGCATGATATGCACTTAGACTTGAAGAAATAGTACTATTGAGATTCTGAATCATTAAAAAAATTCAAAATGGAACCAGGCTTTACAAAGAGCCCTTGAAATAATAAAATGTGGCTTCCTAAACAAACCAAGTGGAGTGGTCAGAGAACAGAAAGCAGTGAGGAGTCTGTTCAGAGTCGGTGTAAACCGAGTGAGTGACTCCGGAGAAATCTCTGCATATGCCCACACCTCAGCTTCCTTACAGATAACATGATAAAGACAAAACAGAAGTGGCAGTAGATAACAGTACCTACATCTCACCGATTTATTGTTAGAAGCAAGTAAGGGGCTGTGTATTTGCTTTACAAATTGAAAAAAATACTTGGGAAAAGTAGGAAACTTCTTAAAATGAAAAATAGGACTAGCGTTTAGAAAAACTCTGGCTTATGTAATACCTGGAATTTATGCTCATGCTCACCCTGAAGCATGTAATTCTGGATGAATCACTATTTCTCATGTCTGCTAAGCTCCAGCATCATGACTATAAAATTACACAGGACTCAAAAACTGTGAAAAAAATACATCATATATCTTCTTGGAAGTCAATATTCTTTAAAGAAAAACAAGACAAAAGTAATAAAATGCTTCAAAATCAAAATATAGACACAGCAGAAGGAGAGACCCATAGAGCATGGGAATGAAACTGAGAGCCCAGAAATGAACCCGTACATCTCCTGCCCGCGGATTCCCGACGACGGTGCAAAAACCACCTAATGGGGAGACAGCACTCTTATCACAAATGATGTGGGCACAACTAGATAGCCACAAGCTAAAGAACAAAGCTGGACCCTTACACATGCAAAAAATAACTAAAAGTAGATAAATATCTAAAAGTAAAAACTGAAATTTTGAAACTTTTAGAAGATGGCACCAGGTAAAACATTCATGACCCTGGATTTGGCAAAGGGTTCATAAATATGACATTAAAAGCATAAGTGACAAAAGAAAGAAACAGATAAATCAGACTTTGTCAGAATTAAAATCTTTTGTACTGCAGAGGACGCCCACCATGAAGACAGTGAGAAGAATCCACAGAATGGGAGGAAATAGTTATGAATCGGATCTGATAAGCATGTAGTTCTAGAATATATAAAGAACTCTTACAACTCAGTAATAAAAAGACAAATGGCCAATTAAAAATAGGCAAAAGGAATTAATTGATAATTTTTCATAGGAAAAAAAATGGCCAATAAGCCCATGAAAAGATGCTTGACATCATTAGTCAACAGCGAAATGCAAATCAGAACCACTGAGATGGCTGACATCAAAAAGTTCATTAAAAACAAGTACTGGTGAGAATGTAGAGCACCCAAACCCTCAAGTAGTGTTAGTGGTGATGCAAAATGGTGTATCTACTTTGGAAAAACAGACTAGCATCTGTTCAAATAATTAAATCTAGAGTTACTACATGACCCACAACAGTATTCCTAGCCACACAGACAAACTCCCATAACAACGTGCACACAGTGTTTATAACAGCATTATTCATAACAGCCAGAAGATGGAAACAATGCAAACGTCCAGACAGACAGACCGACCAACAAATGTGGCAGAACCATACAACGGGGTATTCCGGGGCCATAAAAGGAACTACTGAGTACATAGTACAACACGGATGAACCTTGAAAACATTATAGTACAGGAATGAAGCCAGTCCCAGAAGACCATACATTACATGATTCTGCTCATATGAAATGTCTAAAACAGGGAACTCATTAGAAACAGACAGGCCATCAGTGGTTGCCTAGGACTGAGGGGCCAGAGGGTAAGAGCAGAAGGTATGGGATTTATTTTTGAGATGATATTCTAAATGTTCTAAAATAGACGGTGGTAATGATTGCTCGAGGGTGTGAATATACTAAAGGCCACTGAATTGTTCATTTTTAAATGGGTGCGTTGTATTAGGATATGAATTACACCTCAACAGTAACAGCCCACAGACATAGAACTTACTCTGTTTTTACAGACTTCATAAAATGACCGTCTTCCTATTCCCCTCCCCTACATTTTTAACCCCTGTGAAAGAATTAATTTACCAGACAGCCTAGGTAATTGTAACACAAAAAAGATGCTCTTCCACTGACTTAATTTATTATGTAAAATGTGATAAGAACAATAATACGCAAAAATGGTTAAAGCTAAATACATGAAGCTACATGTGTGTTATTTCTGTTCTTTCCCAAAGGCAATGCTCCTGCGCCCGGTAAGCCCTGGCCACACACCGTGAGAGAGCAGAAGGTCACGAGTTACAGGCATGGCGCTCAAGCCCCCGATGACAATAATCCTGCCAGCTGGTTCCAAGTGTTTACTCTGTGCTGGGGCGTCCCCATGAATAATCTCACCAAGTAGATGTCATGATCATCCCCATTCCACAGACGGAAAACTTAAGGTCTTCAGAGGGTGCATACTTGGACGGAGAGCAAAGCCGCTCGCGGTATAGGTGGGACTGGAACTCAGATCACAACCTGCGATCTTAACCATCTCAATACACTTTATGGGACATATTTTATATAGAAATCAAAATCATGTGCATGATTTTGGAAAGGAAATCTTTCGAAAGATATGATTTACCGGAAGTTCAGCAAAAAAAAAAAATCAGAATATTAATTATAGTTGGAAGGAACAGCATAAATCATTCAATTTTATAGCAACTTCATGGCAGTGATAAAGCTGGGATCTTGGGGGCTTTGGCTCACTCTTACAAAATAAGTCTCCAGAATGGAAACTCTCCCAAAGCTACGACTAGTGTAGGACTCATTTGTTCATTCACTTTTTCATTTCAGTCAACAAATGGGTACTACAGGTCAGCTACAACGCCATGCACTGTGCTGGGCTACAGACTCGAGAAAATCAAAGAGGAACAGAACAGTCCCAGTCCTCGAGGGGCTCAAAGTCTGATGGGAGGAGAGTGGGAAGTCACACACGTGAACGAACAGCCACCATACAACGCACTGAGCGACACTGGACAAGCACAGCAGGGTCATAAGTCTGCGGGAAGGTCAAGGAAGTTTCACCAAGGAAATCATTAAGTTAAGAGAGAGATTATTGTTCTCCAGGAAGAGGGTAAGGGAATTTACATTGGAATAGTAAGAAATTGCAAGTTATTTAGAACTGCTTGGAGCATAGCCAGTGAGAGTAGGAGGCTGAATTAAGCAAGACTTTTTACTCCGCTGTCTGCCGTCTGGAGCCTCGCTGACCGGGAGACCCACCAGTTCAGTTTCCCCCACACGCTGTCACCTCTTCCATCAGGCAGGGATACTCCAAGCCAATACTCCCCTGCCTCAAACATCCAGACAACTTACAACAGCCGCCTACAGCCTAGAGCCCAGCGAAATGATTGAAATGAGCCAATCCTAAGCCTGCTTAGCCTGTCTCCCCTGCCCTTCCCAAAGAAATCACAAAAATGCTCTTGCCTACGCTCCCCTCAACACCTCCAAGGCCTTCTCCCTCCTAACGGAAGTGGAACTTCCCCACACGGCCCCGCACGGCATGGTGTGCTCCAGCTTGAGCGCAGTCACTCTTCTTTCCATAGGGATCATCTCGTCTGTGGGCCTCACCACATCTGAATATTAATAAAACTTACACTTGAAAACAGAGATGCAGAAAGTGCTGCCACGTGGTAAGAAAGGGCCGAGATCATCCAGGGCCTTGTCTGTGTTGCTGAGCGGTTTTAAGCACTTAGTAAACACTGAAAGCAAAAGGATGGTTTTAAGCAGGACCATAACATGATCAGGCTGACACTTCAAACAATTACTTGGGGAAGATAGCAGAGTAGAGGACCCTAAGCTCACCTCCTCCCCTGGATATGACTAGGTAACACATCAATCTAAATCAGCCATAAAGGCCTCTGAAGACTGGCAGAAGAAACCCCACTACTAAACGGAGGGAGGAAGCCACAGCAAAGGAGGGACGAAGGTGAGGACAGTGGTCCGGGACTGAAAGGGGCTGGGGCTGTCTGCTGGGGAGGGAGTCAGTAGTGTAGACAGAGGCAAAAAATAGACTTTTGCACCTGGGAGCCTAGTGGGGGCTGGAGGGATGAATCCCCATAACATTTGAATTTCTGGAGTTGTTACAACCAGGGGGACTTAAAGCCTAGAATTTTAAAAATCAGCAAGCTCAGCTTTGGGAGAGCCCAGAGGGTTTTAAGAAGCAGAGTCCGTCCTTAAAGAGACAGCAGGACAAACAGTCCCTGGGGATCCAGCACGGAACCAGCAGTTTGAAAAACACCAGGGGTAGGCAGGAGGGAGAATAATTTACTCACCTCTGGGTGTGGCCCAGAGAGACAGGAATCATGGTGTGACCCCTTGAGGGAACAGAGGAGCTGGCAGGCACCATTTCACGTCCCTGCCCTCCAGCATAAACAAAAGCCACCTGTAGGAACCAGGCACCAACACTCCTTACCTAACTTAGTTGTGCCAACTCCCCCACTTGCCCCCTACCAGTGCACATCTACAGGTCCACCCTTCCCAGTCCTACTCCAGTGCTACAGACACTCTCCCCGAGAATACCAGCGCAAATCCTGCCTATACCACATCTCCCAACCTGTGAGTTTTGTGGGACCTCAGTCCCAGTGGCAGCTGGGCAGTTCTCACTTCACAAGCAGACAGGCTGTTAAGATGCCGGGTACCAACCACTGCTCACAACAGGCAGAGAGAGCCTCTGCAGACCACTGGGCTGAAGGGAAAAGGGCCAAGATTCACGAGCACAGCACATGAAACATACACAGGAAACACTCCCGGAATTGTTTCCTGGAGAAAAGGAAACAGTGCAACACAGGACAGTACAAGAACTCTTCTTAAGGCTACTATCAAGAACAAGAGAAGTAGCTACTTGCCTAACACACAGAAACAGACACAAAGAGTTAGACAAAATGAGGAGACAGAGAAATCTGTCCCAAATGGAAGAACATGACCAAATCACAGCAAGAGACTGAACTGAAATGGGTGTAAGTAACATGCCTAATAGAGAATTTAAAGTAACTATCATAAAGATGTTATTTATGAACTGCATGGTAACAGTAAATCAAAGCCAGTAATAGATATGTAAAGAATAAAAAGAAATGAATCCAAGTATATCATTAAAAAAAGCAAACCATGAAAGAGAACAAGAGAAGAAAGGATCAGAGAAAATCTATAGAAACAACTACAACACAAGTAACACAATCACAAAACAAATAATATGATAAATACATCCCTACTCCGACTGGAAAGGGATGAAACACTCTGATCGAAGATATAGGGTGACCACAAGACCCACACGCTGCCTACAACAGACTCGTTTCAGACTGAAAGATACCCGTAGATACACAGGGAACAGAAAAATATTTATGTAAATGTGATGTAAATGGCTATCCAAAGAAAGCTGGGGTAGCAACACTTATCTCAGACAAAACAGATGTTACAACAAAGACTCCAACAAGAGACAAAGGACACTACAGAAAAACAAGGGGGACAATCCAACAGGAGGATATAACAATGAAACATATGACGCACTCAACAAGGGAGCACCCAAATACATGAAACAGTTAATAACAAACATAAAGGATACAATCAACAGTCATAGAATAATAGTAGGGGATTCAACACCCCAATATCATCAACGGACAGATCCTCCAAACAAAAAAATCAACAAGGAAACAATGGTTTTGAATAACACACTGGACCAGGTGGATTTCACAGACATACCCATCTTAAAACAGTAGAATGCATATTCTTGCCAAGGGCACAGGAAGAGTCTTCAGAATGGATCACATATTGGGCCACAAAACAAGTCTCAACAAATTTTAAAAAAAGTTCAAGTCAACTCCATGTATTTTTTCTGACCACAACACTATGAAACTAGAAATCACCCGTGAGTAAAAAAATCTGGAAAGAGCACAAATACGTGGAAGTTAAGTAATATGCTACTAACTAAAGACTGGGAAAGAAATCAAAGAAATAAAAAATTACATGGAAACAAATGCAAATGAAAACACTCTGGTCCGAAATCCTTGGGATGCAGCAAAGTAGTTCTAAGACAGAAGCTGACAGCAATACAGGCCTATCTCAAGAAGCAAGAAAAATCACAAATAAGTACCCAAAACTTACACCTAAAGGAGACAGAAAAAGTTTTTATCTGTACAAAACTCCAAACCCCAAGTCAGAAAAAAGAAGGAAATAATAAAGATTAGAGCAGAAATAAATGATATAGAAACTAAAATAAATAAACAAACAAAAATCCAATAGAAAAGATCAATGAAACCAGGAGCTTTCTTTGAGAAGATCAACAATATTGATGTATCTCTCGCTAGACAGAGAGAGAGAAAGAGGGGGAGCGAGGACCAAAATAAAGAAGATCACTAATGGAAGAGAAGAAATAACACCACAGAAACACAAATAATTGTGACTGAGTATTATGAAAAACTATGCCAACAAACTGGACAAATTAGAAGAAATGGATGAATTCCCTACCAAAACTAAAGCAGGTAAAAACATAATTTGAACAGACCAATTACTAGCAAGGAAACTGAATCAGTAATCAAAAAACTCACAAAAAACAAAAGCTCAGGACCAGATGGTTTCACAGGTGAATTCTACCAAACACTTAAAGAAGAGTTAATATCTATTCTTCTCAAACTATTCCCAAAAAAATTGATTAGGAAGGAAAACTTCCAAATTCATTCTATGAGGCCAGTACCACCCTGATACCAAAACCAGATAAAGACACTACAAAAAAAAGAGGAGTATAGGCCAATATCTCTCATGAATAAGATGTAAAAATCCTTAACAAAATATTAGCAAACCATATCCAACAATGTATTTAAAAAATCATATACCATGACCAAGTGGGATTTATTCCCAGGATGCAAGAGTGGTTCAATATTTGCAAATCAATTAACATGATATATCTGATCAATAAGAGAAAAGATAAAACAATCTGATCATTTCAATAGATGCAGGAAAAGCAACTGACAAAGTACAGCACCCATTCATAATAAAAACCCTCTGAAAAGTAGGTCTAGAAGGAACAAATCTCAACATAATAAAGGCCATTTATGAAAAACTCACATCCTATTCAATGGTGTAAAACAGCGTTACCTTTTCAATACAGTACTGAAAGTCCTAGCTGCAGTAATTAGACCACAGACACAAATAAAATGCATTGAAACTGGTAAGGAAGAAGTGAAAATCTATTTGCAGGTAACATGATACTCTACATAGGAAACCTGGAAGACTCCACTGAGCAATTACTAGAATGGATGAATAAATTCAGGAAATCCACAGGCTATAAAATCAATGTGTAGAAATCTACTGCATTCCCATGCACTAATAGTGAAGGAGCAGAAAGTGAAATTAAAAACCATCCTGGGGTGCCTGGGTGGCCCAGTCAGTTAAGCATCTGACTCTTGATTTCTGCTCAGGTTATGATCTCAGGTTGCAAGATCGAGCCCCACTTCAGGTTCCATGCTCAGTGCAGAATCTGCTTGAGGTTCTCTCTCTTCCTTTCTCTGCCCCCTTCCCACTCATGCCCTGTAAGTAAATAAGTAAGCAAATAAATAAATAAAATCTTAAAAAAGAAGAAAAAAACAATCCCATTTATAATTGCACCAAAACCAATGATGTACCTAGGAATAAACTTAACCGAAGAGGTGAAAGACCTGTACTCTGTAAAGTATAAAACACCGATGAAAGAAATTCAAGATGGAAAGACATCTTGAAATGGAAAGAAATGGAAAGACATCCCATGCTTATGGGTTGGAAGAACAATTATTAAAATGTCTAAAATACCCAAAGCAATCTACAGATTTAATGCCATCTTTATCAAAATAACAACAGCATTTTCCACAGAACTAGAACAAACAATATTAAAATTTGTGTGGAACCAGAGAAGACTCAAACAGCCAAACCAATCTTGAAAAAGAAAAACAAAATTAGAGGTATCACAATTTCAGATTTTAAGTTATACTACAAAGTGGTGGCAATTAAAAGAGTATGGTATTGGCATCAACAGAACAGAATAGGAAACGGAGAAATAAACCCACAATTACATGGCCAATTCATTTCTGACAAAGGAAGAATGAATATAAAATTGGAAAAAGTCTCTTCAATAAATAGTGTTGGGAAAACGGGACAGCAACATGCAACACAATGAAATTGGACCACTCTCTTTCACCACACACAAAAATACTCAAAATGGATTAAAGTTACAAATGTGAGACCTGAAACCATAAAAATCCTTGAAGAGAGCATAGGCAGTAATTTCTCTGACAGTGGCCATAGCAACAGTTTTCTAGATATGTCTCCTGAGGCAAGGGAAACAAAAGCAAAAACGAACTATTGGGACCCCATCAAAATAAAAAGCTTCTGCACAGCAAAGGAAACAACCACAAAACTAAAAGGCAACCTACTGAATGAGAGAAGATATTTGTAAATGACATCTCTGTTAAAGGGTTAGTATCCAAAATACACAAAGAACTTAAACAACTCAACACCCCCAAAACAAATAATCCAACTAGAAAATGGGCAGAAGACATGAACTGACATATCTCCAAAGACAACAACATCCAGATGGCCAACAGACACATGAAAAGATGCTCACCATCAGGGAACTACAAATCAAAACCACAATGAGATAGCACCTCACACCTGTCAGAATGGCTAGAATAAAAAACACAAGAAACAACAAGTGTTGGTGAGAATGTCGAAGAAACCATCCCGCACTATTGGGAATGCAAACTGCTGCAGTCCCTGCGGAAAACAGCATGGAGGTTCCTCAAAAAATTGAAAACAGAACTACCCTGTGACCCACGTACTACTGGGTAATTACCAGAAAAACACAAGAACACTAATTCAAAGAGAAGTATGTACCCCTATGTTTATAGAAGCATTATGTACAACACCCAACCTATGGAAGCAGCCCAAGTGTTCAGATGAATAGATAAAGAAGAAAGAAGTTGTGGTATATATATATGCACAACAGAATAGTATTCATTCATAAAAACAATGAAATATTGCCATTTGCAAGGACATAGAAAGGGCTAGAGAGTGTAATGCTAAGCAAAATAAGTCAGAGAAAGACAAATACCATATGATCTCAGCCATATGTGGATTTTAAGAGACAAAGGAGCGAAGGAGAAGACGGGGTGGGAGGCTACAAACCATTAACAGAGTCTTAAGTACAGAGAACAAAGTGATGGTTACCAGAGAGGCGGGGGTGGGGGCACGGCAGTGAAATAGGTGGTGAGGATTAAAAAGTGAGCTTACCACAATGAAAAGTAAAATAAAATAAAAATTTAAAAATAAATAATAAAAACACCTGTCCCATTAAGTATCGGTACACTGGCATCCCAGATTTCAAAATGCTCCTTTACGCCCAGCCGACACATTTCACTAGTCCTTATCTCAAGTCACATATCTCAATTTTTATCCCTCTCAAAAATGTTCTTTCATACCCTTGCAGTTCTTCTGAGAGCATTTCTCCATTTTGGCCCAAACTCAGATCATTAAGATGAAAGATATGTAAAAAGGAAGTATGACTTTTGCTAACTGTTAATGATACACATTCAGGACTTTTTATCTCAAGATCTCAAAGGGACTCTTCTTGATAGGATTCCATCATCACAACGGGTCCAATGGAATGGAAAACAGCTACAGAGTGCTGTTGGAAAGTCCAGCTCAGAGTCCCAAGGCCATCCTTGACTCGAAAAAGATGAGACAGCATTGTAACACTGAAGGAAACCGCTCAAAAGTTGGTCCATAATCCTAGTCCATTTTCTGAAAATAAAATAGGAAAACTAATGCTAACTACTTCACTTAGTACTTGGAATTCTTGCTGGGATAAGTTAAAAAATGTGACTGTATCATGTTTTGTGAAGTCTATCATAATGCAACACGGCCATGAATTTGTGTCGTTGTAAGAAACAGAAGATGATGGAATTATGGAAAAATGCCAACATGTAGGCAAATCTGGATTCTGGTCCTACTCAACTATTCATTAACGCTGACTTGAGTAAGACGTTCTCTTTCCCAGTGCATAAAGGACGAACAATTTTGTGGGATCCTTTTCATTCACTCAACCAATTGATCATCTGTTTGTCTATCCAGCAAACACACGGTAGAGCTGTGCTGTTCGGTACCACGCTGAGCAATGAGGACGTAAGATAGGAGATGGTTCTACTCAGCCACACTCATCTGCCACCAAAGAATCTCAAAGTGCAGCTCTTGACTGAGGACGATGAGAATGAGCAGAAAATACATTCACCATCATCAATGTGTTCACTAACTTTTTTTTGTAAAATGAGGACAAACATAATTTACCGAACTCGAGAATATTTAGGAATACTCTTCCAGATAGGCAAGTCACCTGTATTTAGGCTCCCCGAATGAGAACACTCATTTTGAGCTTATTCTGAATCCGTCTGTTTGAGTGCCTTACACTTAATCTTCCTAACACTTTATAAAGTGAGTAGTATTTGCATCCCTATTTTATGGATTGATTAGTCCACAGAGATAAATTCAAGGAGATTGGATAGTTTATCCAAGTGTAAATATTGCACTCAGGCCTGTCTGAAGCTTAGTTTATTTGGATATAAAGTAATTTCAAAGTTCCTGCATTTCTCAGCAAAGACTGCTTCGTATTTGCACAAATCCATATTAGTATTCAAATCACAGATTTAGAAGGTGTAGAATGCAGAAATGGAAGAGATATTACAAACCATTCAGTCTGACCCATTCATTTACAGGTAAAATACAGGTCTTGAAATTAGGGATAAAAATACATATTGAATGAAATGCTACAAGAAGTAAGGGAAAAAGCTGAACTGGGAAAAAGAAATGCGGAATCCTGAATTATTCAGCTTTGTAGTCTTAGTACTTAATACAGTCTTTGGCAACTAGAGAAAACTCATTATATGTCTGGTTGACCAGATTACATTACATGTTACAGATTTTTTATTTTATTTTTTTAAAGAAAATTTTTATTTACTTATTTGACAGAGAGAGTGAAAGAGCACAGGTAGGGGGAGGGGCAGGCAGTGGGTGTGGGAGAAGCAGGCTCCCCGCCGAGCAGGGGGTCTGATGCGGGGCTGCATCCCGGGATACTGGGATCATGACCTGAGCCGAAGGCAGAGGCTTAACTGCCTGAGCCACCCAGGAGCCCCACGTGTTACAGATTGTTTAAACCAGAGTTCCCCAAATGGCAAGGGAGGTATAGGATACTTTCATTTGTTCGAAGCTTGTAGTATATTAAGAATGAAAAAATTATAAATCTGTGGTACATTTTGGATTTCAATCCTGTTAGCTGACATTTGTAATTATCTCCATAACCCATTTGGATACAAGGCCTTAAAAAAAAATTTAATCGGGCAGCAGTGTGGATACTGAATTGGTGATGGTGAGGAGACTCACTGGGAGGTTATTGTAAAAAAGTGGAAGCAATAAAAAATCTCAAGGTTTTTCCTTTTTCTGCTCTTGCACTGTTTCATTTTTCTCCACTTCAAAGCCAGAGAGCTAGAAACTAAAACATGTCCCAGCAGGTCAGTCCTCTGCCCAAACCTTCAATGGCCTCCATTTTACTCAAAGAAACCAAAGTCATTTGAGTGGCATCCAACGCTCCGTGTGGTGTTCCTTCCCATCCCTTACAAGCCAACCTCACTCTGAGCTCTCCCCATGATGGCTGCCCCCCTCCAGCCATGCTGGGCTTCTGGCTTCTTCCAACAGACCGGGCACTTTGCAACTCTGGCACTCCCTGTGCCCGCAAGCCTGGACTCCTAGATGACTGTTACGCTCACTCCCTTCCAGTCTGTATGCAATGATGCCTTTCAGCGCAGCCTTCCCTGTCCATTCTCTTTAAAACCCCCTTCCTGCAAAGCCCTATTTTCCCTCCCTGCTTTGTTTTCCCCTCCATCATCATTAGGCATACCATACATTCTACTTATTTACTTCTTCTGCCCATGGTCTATTTCTCTCCACGAGAACATAATTTCTGCAAGTCAAGGTCTGTTGCTTGTTTTGAGTACTGTTCTAACTCCAAATCTAGAATGGTACTCAGTTCTGAATAGGTCCCCCCAAATATTTGGTGAGTAAAGGAATGACTGAATGGATGAATTGCGCTATGCAAGTAGCTATGTTGAAGCTGAGACAGGAGTTGAAAGCATAAAAGTAAGAATGGGCTGCGAGTCCTACAAGTTCTCAGAGGCTTGGAACAGGGAGGGCAGAGGATTCAGCTAGGGAAGGGAAAGAAGCTGCAGGACTGGGCTACTACTTGTCTTCTACCTCCTGGGGTCCTTATTTGACCCTGTGTATCTTCCTCTAAAACAAGGGTCTTAATTTGTCTTGTGCTCAGCACCTCTTTGGCGGTCCGATGAAGTCCAAGAACGCTTCTCAAAGCAATGTTTCCAAATGCATCAAACACATAGCATTACAAAGGAAACTATTATGCAATACGATTTACAACTTTTTTTTTTAAAGATTTTATTTATTCATTTGACAGACAGAGATCACAAGCAGGCCGAGAGGCAGACAGAGAGAGAGGAGGAAGCAGGCTCCCTACTGAGCAGAGAGCCCGATGTGGGACTCGATCCCAGGACCCTGGGATTATGACCTGAGTCGAAGGCAGAGGCTTTAACCCATTGAGCCACCCAGGCGCCCCAATTTACAACTTTTTAAAAAGTTGTGACACAATGATATAATGTGCATCTTATTCAGGTCTACCAGCTACAAGTGATAATTTAAGATATAATAATTGTAACATGATAAGAAATGTTTGTGGTTTCTACTGGTGCAAAGCCCAGGGATGGCTCCTACAGTAGTTTGTTGTTTCTATTCACAAGAAAGCTTAATCTTCAGCCAGAGATTAGTGAGAAAAAGTACACTCTTTATTTATTTATTTATTTTTTCTCATGTAAGTTCACGAAGCCCTGAATTCTGTTCTCCAAAACTTCAGGTGTCAGGAGACAGGAAGGCCTGCTCTAGAGTCAGTCTCAGGCTACACTCAGGAGAGAAGGAGACCAAAGTTACAGACCCTCCACTCCCTCAGCACCAGAAAGGCGTGAGCAAAACAAGGAGACAAAAATAAAATTATTTTTCCTAATTCCTTTAAAGGTAGATAATCCTTTTCACTCTAATTAGAAAACAGGACTAAAAATGCAATTATTTAGGAGTGTTAGAATATCAGGATGAATGAGGTTCAGTAAAGGACACATGGTTACTCTCCAACACTGAGAAGAAATTCCAAAGCACAGAAGTTCAGAAGCCTCAAAATCCACACGAAGATCCGTAACGGCAGTGCAAGTGCTGAATGACTAGAAATAAGATGAATTTTGAAATTCATATTTATGTAGCTCTGTTTATCTTTCTCACTTCCCTAAAACGTAAAAGCTATGCTTCAAAGTTCTTTATGCTCTCTTCATGGTCCCTGCAGGCAGCTAGCAGAATTATGGCTCGGAATTTCTTCTTATCCTGACTGTCATCTCTAACCTTTGGCAACAAAGTTGGAAAATACTTGATACTAGAGGCCTCTCTGGAGATTCACGATGCATGTTGGCACTTGACATGTTCTAGGGTCCTGCAGTGGAGACATTTACTTAACTTCATTTAACCCAGTATTTCCCAGTCTTATTTGATCATAAACTTTTTCCCCATTTGATGCAAATGTGTAATCACTATCACAGTAAGACGGGCAACATGAAAGGAACCTTCAGAAGCCTGATGAGCTGAGGTGAATGCTGGGGAGAGGAGAAAGGGAGAATGGTTATCAGCAAAATTTTCAGAAGTCTACATACATAGCTGTAAACTCAAGTAATAGCAAAATCTCTCTGTAGGAAAGAAAGGCACATTTCCAGTCTAATCATTTCTGTAGCTTTGAAACTAGGAAGGCCACGTCATTAATGATTCAATCAGCACTTCGTTTGCATTCCGCGCAAGACTAAATGCGGCACCTCGGTGCATGGCTCCCCGGCAAGCAGTGAATTACGACGGGAACTGACAGGAAGGCTCAAAGGCAGACACTGGGAATAATCTCAGTCTCCAAGAGTGACCTTTAATGGCGCGGATCACATTTACGAGAGAATAAAGTAGTAAAAACACATCTATAGAGTTACAGGCTTAGGAAAAATATTATTAGCTGGATTTCAACTCTATATGGTTTTCAAGAATGTGTTTTCGTTATCCATCTGTTTCTGGATCCTAATCAAGTAATTCCACCCACTTCCGAATCCCCAATGCAGAACTAACAAGAAAGCAACACCTGCTGGTTACAGCAGGGTGACATACAGCATTTTTGTTTTTATAAAACTTGAGTTAAAAAAATCTTCAAAATTAAAATTAACATTGAAGGGGCTGTGGAAGAACCCACGACTGCCACACTACTTCCTTCAAGAGCAAACGAAACAGACGGACTCGACAACTTTTCCATCAAAGTCCAAAGGGTTTCACATTTACTAAAAGCTGATAGGTACCTCGGTAACATAGTTAAACCCAAGATCAAATGCTATTTTTTTTTTCCCCGATTCTTGCCTCCTACTTTTGAGAATAAAAGCTATTAGTCTATAGCTCAGGAAGAACATTTAAGTAGTGAATCCACTTAAACAGGCTTTGGTGTTTTAATCACTGTTTCTGGATCTCTTCCAAAAATATAACAGTCTCTTCCATCACAAATTTGTTTATCTGTACTTAGCTGCTTATGCTCACTTCCAAATCACCAAGTTCTGCAAGCCCTCCTTCCAGAATGTATCTCAAAACCCATCGCCTCCAATGATGGTTATATAAACCTGGGTCTCATCATCTCCAGTCGGAATGACTTCATCTGCTTCGACCAGCTGTCCACATGCTCGTCAGTGATCCTCTAAAATACAAACGCAATCTCACCAATGCCCCATTTACACTCTGCCACAGAATCTCCCACTTCTTGAATGAACACGAACTAGTCAATGTGGCCTCATAACCTGGTCTGAATGATCTCTTCAATCACCGTCTAGGCCACCCTCCACTCTGCAATGAAGACAGAGCCAGACTGGACTCCTCTGCACTCCTAGAACGGGCCAGTTCTCCCCAGATGTGGGGCCTTCCCACACAGCTGCTCTCTATGCTCCAGATTTTAGAACAAATGAGAATCTTTAAGGAATCCCTCCACTCCAGGTCAGCTAAACCTGCTGTTACAAGCTCTTGCTCAAAGAGCACGCTCTGGTACAGCACTCAGCGTGGCAGTGAATGCACGTACGCGTACACTCATTTCCTTCATGAACAAACTCATGAGACCATCGGTTCCATGGGAACCAAGGTAATGTCTATCATCTCACTGCTGGTGCCCATGGTGTATTCAAGATTTTTAGTGGAATGAAATAAATCTGAATCAATAGAAACGGAGGTAAAATGGCAAAGAGCTCTTAAAGTGTAATTTATTTCTAATACACCCTAAGTCTATACCACAGTGAATCTCTGGAAGCTTTATTTGCAAACAAGACTTTCCTGTATTATCCATGACACTGGAAGATGTGCGGGTGTGTAGCTCTATCAGTAACACACACAAACTCACACACACACACACAGAAGCCACAGTACCATAACCTGGAACGCCTTTTCCACCATACGATTGCCAACACTGAATTCTATCTTTTTTAAGTTTTGCCATCTCACTGGTTTAAGAGAGCTGTACCATCTGCTTTGATACGTATTTCATGGATTAATAGGGCTGAGCATGTTACAAGAAACAGGCATCTTTTCTGTAAATTGTTACCCATTATCCTTTTTCTTTTTGTTCTTTTCCCTTTCTCTTCCTCAAGTAGGAAAGGATGACCGACTCCTTTTTAAATACATCCCATGTTTAATAAAGGAAGACTAAGAACAAGTACTGAAGAAATGCCCCTGCTCTTCAGCTGCCAGACGGTCCAAAGAGATCCAGACGACTGTTCAGCCCTGGCCGAGAGACCCACCCCGGTCAGAGAGAGATCCGGGGGAAATGAGTCATCATTTGCCAACACAGTTGCCACATTAAAGTGGCTAAATCTTTTTGAAAGAAAATCTCTCCATACACAGGAAGTTCTGTTAACTAGTCTGTAGTTAACAGCCTCTCCAGATTACCTAGTCCACACATTCATTCCCTTTGTAATACACACTGCTTGGTGGTAGGAGCACACGGGGGTTCCGAGCAGTAAGCTACTTTCTGGCATGCACAAGCATACCTCCTGATGATCTGTACAAGCAGTCCTACTTATCGACTGAGAATTTCAAAACGGAATTAAGAGATAAGAAAACCTTAGTCCTCATTAGTTTTTAAAAGCTGTGAGACAGACCAAGCATGGAGGATTTGGGTGAGAAAGTACTCTTCAAGATGAAACCCAGAAGGAAATGCTAAAAGCAAGTGGTCTGAAAAGGGAGCTTATATGAATTAAATTGGGCAGATGCCTTAGAAAAAAATGGCAGCACTATTACCTACCATTAGTCCTTTTAAAAAGCTTAGCAGCATCAGGAAGGATGAACACCCAACTTTTGTTACACATGGACAGGACTGGAAGAGATTATGCTGAATGAAATAAGTCAAGCAGAGAGAGTCATTTATCATACGGTTTCACTTACTTGTGGAGCATAAGGAATAACACGGAGGACATGGGGAGAAGGAAAGGAAAAGGGAATTGGGGGAAATCGAGGGGGGGACGAAGCCTGAGAGACTGTGGACTCAGAAACAAAGTGAGGGTTTTGGAGGGAACGGGGGTGGGGGCATGGGTGAGCCCGATGGTGGGTATTACGGAGGGCACGGATTACATGGAGCACCGGGTGTGGTGCGTAAACCATGAATCTTGAAACACTGAAAAAAATAAAATTAAATTAAGATGGTAAAAAAAAAGAAATACATAAAAGAGCTAAATTTTGCTCACAAAAAAGGAAAACAAAAAAACAAGACAAACAAACCCTTAGCAAGTCCTTTTCTACGGTGTTCTCGGGAGCCTGGTGAACAATGTGGCAGTCTGGTTTGAAAACATGCCTACAGAACCTGCAGTGGCTCCTCCTTCTGTACACTGGAAACCCCCCAAGATTGGATTCTTTGCCATTTCTAAAAGGATAATAGGTCGAGGGCGCCTGGGTGGCTCAGTGGGTTAAGCGTCTGCCTTGGGCTCAGGTCATGATCTCAGGGTCCTGGGATTGAGCCCCACATCGACTGGGCAGGGAGCCTGCTTTTCCCTCTGCCTGCTGCTCCCCGTGCCTGTGCTCTCTCTCACTCACTCACTCTCATTCTATCTCAAATAAATTAAATATAAAAAATAAATAAGTAAAATTTTAAAAATGGTAATAGATCCAAGTTAAATGATCTTAAGAACATCAAAGATCCTTTGACTAGGAAAAAAACACTAGGTATTAGGTATGGCTTGCTTCTTAGGATTATTTTCTTTGACAAGAAAGTAAAAACTCTTGGTAACTTTCCCCAGGGCCATGTCAACAAACAGAGGTGTTATGTATCTTACCGCATAGGGGAAAAGTGATAGGATTCATGTCAAACTGGAAGAAATAAAGAGATGATTCCCTGTTTCCAAGGTTGTCAAACACTGGCTTAGCACCTTATTTTGAGCTCTGGAAAGTAGGAGCACAACTGGGAAGAAAGAAACTTGCTCTGAAGGTAGGCTACGGCATTAGCCTAAAGAAATAACAACACTGACAGGTACCCTGAGAGATCTAGATGAAGAATTAGTGCTTTTTGCCCACAATAATAACATCGTCAACCGATTCCTGGAAGTGGACTAGGAAGTGAGTTAAGTGGGAGAGTTCTGTTACAGTTTCACTGAGAAGGTTACATTTGAACAAAGACTTGAAGAAGGTGAGTTAGCTATGCCCCCCCCCCCCCAAACAGCATTCTACAAGAAAAGGACAGCCTGTGCAAAGGCCTCAGGGCAGGAGCCTCCTGATTCAAGGGTCATGTGTTTGGCCTAGAAACTTCTTTCATATTGTGTCGATCATATCACAGGAGAAGAGACAGCCATTTGCCACAGAAAATAATTTTGCTTAAAAATCAGCACAAAATAACAAAATAATGAAAACTCAAAATTCATTATGATTTGATACTCATTAGGATTATTGCTAGATAGGCCAAATTGATTTACAGAAATTTCAAAAACCTGGCCATGGGTCCTCTAAAAAACTGTGTTCATCAAAACATATAGTAAGATTCAACACCACAGAGTTTCTTGCCATCACTGAATCAGAGATAGGTTTGTGGGTCCTACTCTCAGGGGAACCTCCTTATCCAAGAATGCAGGCTTTGGAATTAGAATTCAAATCTGTTCCTTAACTGTGGGACATCACCTCTGAGGACCCCAGTTTCTTCATCTATAATTTGGAATAAATCACAATAATCACACAAGACTGTTGGGAGAGTCCAATGACATTACAGCACAGCGCTTGGCATGTACAAATACTTAAAACAATATTACAGAGCACCACCTTTCCCCTTTCAAATATCACATGTTTAAATGGCTTGCTCACATAAAGATTTTAAATCCAGTAAAACTGACAGACTTTGATACATGGTATGATGAAAAAATACTTGTAATAACTGAGGAAGGCTGCTAGCATATGTAATATTCTTGTTCCAAAGAAGGAATTTTACTCTGTGAATCCTTTAATTTACTTCAGTGAGTCAGCAAAGAAATAAATGGAGTACCAAGAGCAACTTACAAGAACTTCAAGGGTCGGTTATAGGAAAAGAAAGGAAAATTATATTTAAAAAAAAAATGAAAGGGGCTAAAAGCTATAAATATAAAAGTTATGAAAATAATAAAAATAGTAGACCAAAGGAGGCAGAAAACAATACACTATTAAGCCAGCTAAAAATAATCATATAATTTTTAAAACATAAGATCTAGCATAAAATCCTAGAGGGCTAAAAAGATAAACTAGGTAATAGTATAAATTCTTTGAGTTTTAAAAATTCCTTAGACTAAAGGTACAAAGCAAGTTGTCTAGACCAGCCAGAGTCCAATGCAACTTCCTGTGAGGACAGAAATGTCCTGTCATCTATGTTATCCAGTATGTCAGCCTTTAGCCACATGGGGGTACTGGGCACTTGGAATGTGGTAGTGTGACTAAGAGATAAAAATTTTATTTAATTGAAACGAATTTAAATTTAGCTAGCCGCATGTGGCTACTGTAGTGGGCAGCACCCCTGTGGACAGAAACTGATTCACAGCCCAATTCCGAGACAACCTTCCACAGGGTTAAGAGGTGGTTCTTTGGGCGCCTGGGGGGCTCAGTGGGTGAAGCCTCTGCCTTCGGCTCAGGTCATGATCCCAGGGTCCTGGGATGGAGCCCGCATTGGGCTCTCTGCTCCGCAGGGAGCCTGCTTTTCCTCCTCTCTCTCTCTCTCTCTGCCTGCCTCTCTGCCTACTTGTGATCTCTGTCAAATAAATAAATAAAATATTTTCATAAAAAAATAAAACAAGAGAGGTGGTTCTTTCCTCAGCTACTGCCCCGTGTCTATCGCTCCCCCCCACTCCCCCACCCCTAGTCTTTGAAGAATTGCAACGTGCAAGCAAGAAGCCTAACAGCACTACACACGTGAGGCTGAAATTACGTCCCTTCATTCAGTCTTTGACTCAGCTAGAAAAGGGAAAAGTTTTCCCCATATATTCTACCCGATACAAAAATAAACTTTTAACAGAAGAAAATCATGTTAAAATGACTCAGTCTTACGTCTACCACTTCCATCACTCTCTGCCCCCAACACAAGCTCACTGAAATAGTCCCAACCCCTTAGGGGTCAAGAGCGCTTCGGGGTGCTCCCACAGCGCTCAGGGTGGCTATCGGAGCCCGTCACGCGCTCTAACTGTCTGGCTGTTACTGCCCCATGTCTACCGCCTCCCAGGAAAAACGCCTGAGAGCAGACACTGCATTATTCACGAGGGTGTCCGCGATGCACATTCCAATGCATCTCACTGAGTAACATGTGACATGAACGAACTGAATATACCAAGCTTATCGACCGAGCCACCCAGGCGTCCTAGACTTAAATTTTAGAAGTACTGTTCTGAAAAATCCCTCACCCACCCAGCCTCTAGACTTGGTCTTTTTGCTCAATTCTAGCCTCTGCTGTGGCTTGAGTTCTCGCTCATTTTACTTCCTACTCTCAAGTTGCTAGGCATTTCTTAATAGTTCAGCGAGCGAGAGAGAGACGTCTGCTTTCTCCACACAGTCCACCCAGCTTCACCTGCCTACCACAGAGGAAACCCATATAACCCACTTCCAGCCTGAAAAGAAAGACTAGCATTGGCAGTTATTAAAATGTTAATTTTGGTGGTGGCTGTTGTTTGAATTTCTATTATACCCAACGGGAGAGCGGCCTGCCTCAAGGCTTCTCAAAGACAGGCAAGTAACCCCAGGAAAGGAGAAAAACCTTCTGCAGAGAGCAACACTGGGCCTTTTCCCAATCAAAATGAGCGGCCCCAACCCTTATCACCAATACCACTGGAAAGGGAGGTGGGGGAAGCAAGAAACCTAGACTGCAGATAGTGTGAGAGATACCACTTTGGAAAGGAACTGCTTTCTTAAGATAAGTACCCTCAATCTCGAAAACAACTCCTCTTCCTAGAAAAGTAAAGTTTCTTGACCAAGATCCAGACCTTCCTGTGGGAAGGAACAGAGAAGGCAGATGAGAAGAGCGTTGCTCTCCCATTAGAGGCTCAAACTGTGCTCTCTCACTCTATAGTGATAAGTAGGATTTCTTCGTTTTTCTGGAACCTTCCCTCTTGGCTTAGCCAAACTTTACTTCATCTTTATGTAGCTCCAGGCATTGTTTCCTAATTAGTCTTCCCTGGGCCCCATCTCCCATCTCTTCTCTTTATCGTACCTGACTGAAATTTATTTGCCTGATTCTCCCATTAAACTGAGAGATCCTTGAGGGTCCCAGCTGTGGACTACTCATCCTTGAATCCCTAATGAGTAAGTATGACATCAGGTTCATGGCAAGTCTTCAGTATGTGCTTAACTCACGAATGTGGAGGAATAGCTGAGAGGAACAAGTTAATATTTACCATAAACTGCCCATTCTGAAAGGTGTTTTAATATGGTGGAACATGTTCCAAAATGTTCTCCTTATTCTCCTATCATTTTCATCCTCATCCTTCAAGAAAGATTTATGTAAGTCATAATTTTAAGTCCTTACTTATATTTCAATTCTGCACCTTTTCCCGACTTCTACACTTGAGCTTTCAATCACATTTGCTGTTCTGTGGAAGATTAACTTATAAAGCAAATAAAGTGGATTTTTAAAATTGACTAATTTTTTTTTAAAGATTTTATTTATTTACTTAACAGACAGAGATCACAAGTAGGCAGAGAGAGGAGGAAGCAGGCTCCCTGCTGAGCAGAGAGCCCGATGAGGGGCTCGATCCCAGGACCCTGGGATCATGACCTGAGCCGAAGGCAGAGGCTTTAACCCACTGAGCCACCTAAGCGCCCCTAAAATTGACTAATTTTTAGATTTAAAATTGAAGCTACCTTATTGGAGGGAGGTGGAAGCAGATTAATTGCACTTCTCAACTTTTCTAACTCAATGCATCGTCCATTTAAAAATTCTTTTAAATGAATATGAATATGTCAACCCTTAGTTACAGTTTGTTCTTAAGAGCTATCATGCAACAATGGGGCAAAGTTTTTGGAGTGATCTATCAGCTCAGTTTTCCCAGGAATGAAGGATTTCTAAGGCCTCTGCTCTTTGGGTACTAATTTGGGAGAGTCCTGGGCAAACTAGGACAGTGTTGGTCACTCTCACTGTATACGATAAGATAAGTGGGTTTGTTTTGTTTTTCTGTAAAAAAAAAAAAAAGTGATTCTTCATTAAAAGCATGATGATTTACAATAGAATTATTTTCCATTGGGGCGCCTGGGTGGTTCAGTGGGTTGGGCCTCTGCCTTCGGCTCGGGTCATGATCTCAGGGTCCTGGGATCGAGCCCGCGTCGGGCTCTCTGCTCGGCGGGGAGCCTGCTTCCCTCTCTCTCTCTCTCTCTCTGCCTGCCTCTCTGCTACTTGTGATCTCTCTCTGTCAAATAAAAAAAAAAAAAAAAAAAAAAAAAGAATTATTTTCCATTGCTAAGTCACTTAACAGGTATTGTAAGTTAATTACTATCACAGCATTTTTACAGTAGTCATTATTTTTGCACCACACCCAGTGCTCCATGCAATCCGTGCCCTCTATAATACCCACCACCTGGTACCCCAACCTCCCACCCCCCCCCACCAATTCAAACCCCTCAGATTGTTTTTTAGAGTCATAGTCTCTCATGGTTCACCTCCCCTTCCAATTTCCCCCAACTCCCTTCTCCTAACTCCCCATGTCCTCCATGCTACTTGCTATGCTCCACAAATAAGCAAAACCATATGATCATTGACTCTCTCTGCTTGACTTATTTCACTCAGCATAATCTCTTCCAGTCCCATCCATGTTGCTACAAAAGTTGGGTATTCATCCTTTCTGATGGAGGCATCATACTCCATAGTGTATATGGACCACATCTTCCTTATCCATTCATCCGTTGAAGGGCATCTTGGTTCTTTCCACAGTTTGGTGACCGTGGCCATTGCTGCTATAAACATTGGAGTACAGATGGCCCTTCTTTTTATATTTTTATATTTTCTAAGATCAATGAAGTGCTTATTAAATAATTAATTTGATTACCATAAGAAAAATGTTTCTTGAATTTTTAGTAAAAACTAAGAACCGAAATTCTTCACCTGCTTTAATCTGTGAATATGCATGTGATCTCTGGACCAGCATAAATGCCTTCTCTAACTTGTCAAACACTGAACTGACAGCAAACAGGGTGCTCATCTTCCACTTATCTTATAAGTTGATGGAAATGAAACGGACAGAATTCTGTTTTGTTCTATTTCCATCTCCTAGAACTAAGGATTCTGCCCTTCCCTAGGATTCCTTCAGTTTTAATCTTCATCTACTCATCTACTCAAGATAAAAAGAAAAGCAAATGGTAAGCAACCTAATGAACAACACCTAGCTACTTCTCAGCATGCCCACCACTGCCCTCCTGGTCCAAGTCCCCAAGTCATCTTGGGTCCAAATTACAACTTCCACCTTTATCTACCTGTAGGCTATTCTTAGCCCCCCATCCATTTTTATGTTTATTTATTTACTTATTATTATTATGTTAGTCACCATGCAGTCCATCATTAATTATCTGCATATAACACCCAGTGCTCATTGCAACTCATGCCCTCCTTAATACCCACCACTGGGCTACCCCATTCTCTTCCTCCCCACCTCTGAGACCCTAAAATTGCTTCTTGGAAACCATAGTCTCTCGTGTATGGTTCATCTCCCACTCTGACCTCCTTCCCTTTAGTTTTCCCTTCCTTCCCCTAAAATCCTCTATGCTATTCCTTATGTTCCATATATGAGTGAAGCCATATGATAACTGTCTTTCTCGGATTGACTTATTTCACTCAGCATAATCCCTCCAGTTCCATCCACATTGATGCAAATGGTGGGTGTTCATCCTTTCTGATGGCTGTGTAATAGTCCATTGTATATATGAACCAGAATTTCTCTATCCATTCATCTGCTGAAGGGTATCTTGGCTCCTTCCACAGTTTGGCTATTGTGGACATTGCTGCTATGAACACAGTAGTGCATGTTCCCCTTCATTCACTACATCTGTATCTTTGGGGTAAATAACCAGTAGTGCGGCTGGCTCACAGGCTAACTCTATTTT
Source organism: Mustela nivalis (assembly GCF_964662115.1). Lineage (NCBI taxonomy): Eukaryota > Metazoa > Chordata > Mammalia > Carnivora > Mustelidae > Mustela > Mustela nivalis. Next base: position 1,410,070 of record NC_139035.1, read on the forward strand.
TAACTTTTTGAGGAACTTCCACACTGTTTTCCAAAGTGGCTGCACCAACCTGTGTTCCCACCAACAGTGAAGAGGGTTCCCCTTTCTCCACATTCTCTCCAATACCTGTTGTTTCCTGTCTTGTTAATTTTTGCCATTCTAACAGGTATAAGGTGATATCTCAGTGTGGTTTTGATTTGTATTTCCCTGGTGGTTAATGATGATGAACATTTTTTCTTGTGTCTGATAGTCATCCGTATGCCTTCATTGGAGAAGTGTCCATCCATGTCTTCCACCCATTTTTTGGATATTATTTGGTTTTTGAGTGTTGAATTTGAAAAGTTTTTTTTTTTTTTAAGATTTTATTTATTTACTTGACAGACAGAAATCACAAGTAGACAAAGAGGCTGGCAGAGAGAGAGAGGACGAAACAGGCTTCCTGCTGAGCAGAGAGCCCAATGTGGGGCTTGATCCCAGGACCCTGAGATAATGACCTGGCCGAAGGCAGAGGCTTTAACCCAGGCTTTAACCTGGGCGCCACCCAGGTGCCCCCTGAAAAGTTCTTTACAGGTCTTGGATACTAGCCTTTTATCTGATAAGATATTCACAAATATCTTCTCCCGTTCTTCGGGTTACCTCTTAGTTTTACTGACTGTTCCCTTTGCTGTGCAGAAGTTTTTTATTTTGACAAAGTCCCAAAAGCTCATTTTTGCTTTCGTTTCCCTTGCATTTGGAGACGTGTCATGAAAGAAGTTGCTGTGGACGATATTGAAGAGATAACTATATTCTCCTATAGGATTTTGATGGATTCCTGTCTCACACTAAGGTCTTTCATTCATTTTGAGTTTATCTTTGTGTATGGTGCATGAGAATGGTCAAGTTTCATTCCTCTGTATACAGATGTCTAATTTTCCCAGCACCATTTACTGAAGAGACTGTCTTTTTTCCACTGGATATTTTTTCCTGGTTTACCAAAGATTAGTTGACCATAAAGTTGAGAGTCAATTTACTCTACTCTGTTTCATTGACCTATGTGTCTGTTTGTGTGCCAATACCAAACTGTCTTGGTGATCACAGCTTTGTAATATAGCATGAAATCAGGCAATGTGATGCCCCCAGCTTTGTTTTTCTTTTTCAACATTTCCCTGGTGATTCAGGGTCTTTTCTGCTCCCATATAAATTTTAAGACTGTTTGTTCCAGGTTTTTTTTTTTTTTTTAAGATTTTATTTATTTATTCGACAGAGAGAGATCACAAGTAGGCAGAGAGGCAGGCAGAGAGAGAGGAGGAAGCAGGCTCCCCGCTGAGCAGAGAGCCCGATGCGGGACTCGATCCCAGGACCCTGAGATCATGACCTGAGCCGAAGGCAGCGGCTTAACCCACTGAGCCACCCAGGCACCCCTGTTCCAGGTTTTTGAAAATGCCAGTGGTATTTTAATACGAATGGTGTTTAAAGTGTAAATTACTCTTGGCAGCATAGACATTCTGACAATGTTTATTCTTCCAATTCATGAGCATGGAGTATTTTTCTATCTTTTTGTGTCCTCCTCATTTTCTTCCATTAAGTGTTCTGTGGTTCCTAGAGTACAGATATTTTACCTCTTTGGTTAGGGTTATTCTAAAGTATCTGATGGTTCTTGGTGCAACTGTAAATAGGCTCAACTCCTTAATCTCTCTTTCTTCTGTCTCATTATTAGTGTATAGAAAAGCAAATGATTTCTCTGCACTGATTTTATATCCTGCCACGTTTTACCAATTTTGGGGTGGAATCTTGGGTTTTCCAAATAAAGTGTCATGTCATCTGTGAAGAATGAAGTTTGACTTCTTTTTTGCCAATTCAGATGCCTTGTATTTCTTTTTGTTCTCTGATTGCTAGGGCTAGGCCTTCCAGTACTATCTTGATCAACAGTGGCGACAGTGGGCATCCCCGTCATGCTCCTGACCTTACAGGAAAAGCTCTCAGTTTTTGCGCACTGAGAATGATGTTCACTGTGGGCTTCTCAGATACGGCTTTTATGAAATTGAGGAATGTTTCCTCTCTCCCTACATTCTGAAGAGTTTTAATCAGGAAAGGATGCTGTACTTTGTCAAATCCTTTTTCTGCATCAATTGAGAGGATCATATAGTTCTTGTGTTTTCTCTTACTGATGTGTTCTATCACACTGATTGATTTGCAAATGTTGAACCACTCCTATATCCCAGGAATAAATCCCACCTGGTTGTGATGAATAATCCTTCCAATGTACTGTTGGATCCTACTGGCTAGGATCATGATGAGTATCTTGGCATCCATGTTCATTGGAGATATTGGTCTGTGGTTCTCCTTTTTGATGGGGTCTTTGCCTGGTTTTGGGATCAGGGTAATACTGGCCTCGTAGAACAAGTTTGGAGGTTTTCCTTCTGTTTCCATTTCTAAAACAGCTTCATAAGAATAGGTTTTATTTCGTCTTTAAATGTTTGGTAGAATTCCCCTGGGAATCTATTTGTCCCTGGACTCTTGTTTTTGGAAGGTTTTTGATTACTGCTTCAGTTCTGTCACTCCTTATTGGTTTATTGAGATTGTCAATTTCTTCCTGTTTCAGTCTTTGTAGTTTATAAGTTTTCAGGAAGGCATCGATTTCTTCCAGTTGCTTACTTTATTGGCATATAGTTGCTGATAACAGTTACTAATAATTGTTTCTATTTCCTTGGCGTTAGTTGTAATCTCTACCCATTCATTCATAATTTCATTAACTTGGATCCTTTCTCTTTTCTTTTGGATAAGTGTGGCCAGTGGTTTATTGATCTTATTAATTCTTTCAAAGAACCAGGTTCTAGTTTTGATCTGCTCTACTATTTTTCTGGTTTCTATTTCATTGATCTCTGCTCTAATCTATTATTTCTCATCTCCTGATTAGGTTAGGTTTTATTTGCTGTTCTTTCTCCAGTTCCTTTGGGTGTAAAGGTTAGCTTATGCATTTGGGATTTGTCTACTTTTTAAGTGAGGCTTGGATGCCATGTATTTATCCCTTAGGACGGCATTTGCAGTATCCCATTGGTTTTGGACTGATATGTTTTTGTTCCCATTGGTTTCCATGACTTGTTTAAGTTCTTCTTTAATTTCCTGGTTGTCCCAAACATTCTTTAGCAAGATACTCTTTAGCTTCCAAGTGTTTTAATTCCTTCCAATTTTTTTTCTTGTGATTGAGTTCTAGTTTCAAACACTATGGTCTGAAAATATGCAGGGAATAATCTCAATCTTTTGGTATCAGTGAGTCCTGATTTGTGACCCAGTATGTGGTCTATTCCAGACAAAGTTCCATGTGCATTCACGAAGAATGAGTATTCTGTTGTTTTAGGGTGGAATGTTCTGTCTTTATCTATGAAGTCCATCTGGTCCATCATGTGTCATTCAAAGCTCTTATTTCTTTGTTAATCTTCTGCTTAGATGATCTGTCTATTGCTGAGAGTGGAGTATTGAGGTCTCCTACTATTAACATATTACTATCAATATGATTCTTTATTTCAGTTAACAGTTAGTTGGCTTATGTAGTTGGCTGCTCCGATGTTGGGGGCATAAATATTTACAATTGTTAGATCTTCTTGTTGGACAGACCCTTTAAGAATGATATAGTGGGGGCGCCTGGGTGGCTCAGTGGGTTGAGGCCTCTGCCTTTGGCTCAGGTCATGATTCCAGGGTGAGGGATCGAGCCCATATTGGGCTCTCTGCTTAGCAGGGAGCCCGCTTCCTCCTCTCTCTCTGCCTACTTGTGATCTCTGTCAAATAAATAAATATAATCTTAAAAAAAAGAATGATACAGTGTCCTTCTGTATCTCTTACTATAGTCTTTAGCTTGAAATCTAGTTTATCTGATATGAGAATTGCTACCACAGCTTTCTTTTGAGGTCTGCTGACGTGCAAAATTGTCCTCCATCCCTTCACTTTCAGTCTGAATGTATCTTTACGTTCAATATGAGTCTCTTGTAGACCCTTTAGACTAATCTTAACACAACAGTCACAATGAATCTTTTAAAAGTCTAATTATGTCACCATTCTGCTCAAACTCTTCAAAATCTTAAGAGTTTCACACAGTGCAGAGCTTAAAGTCATTATAAGGGTCTACAAGATCTGTCCCAGCCCCCTTCCCTCTGATCTTATGCCCATCTTGCTCATTCCTACGGGTTTCTGGATTATGTCAATCACGCTTCTCTCCCATTGTCTGTTTGCTCCTCTTATGACACCCTTCCTCTGGAAAGTCACATGGCTTACTTTTTATTCCTTTAATCCTTTTCTTAAATACCACTGTCTCGGTGAGACCACCTGTGCTGATGACTCCAATTTAAAATAGAAATATAAATATATATATATATATATATATATATATATATATGTCATTGTATACACACACACACACATATTTCCTTAACTCCAACCCCCCTTTCCTTCTTTCATGTTTCTCCATACTACAGGAAATACTATGCATTCTATTTTTTCATTAATTGTCTTTCTCTAAGTAGAATGTAAGCTTGATACTCTATGAGGAAATTCTCTAACACACACAAACACACACACCCCACTTGTTCTGTTCACTGGTATATCCCTAGTACCTAGCATAGTGCCTGGTACATAGTAGGTACACAAATACTTCTGGATGAATGAATGATGGGAGGGAACTAAGAAGTCCCTTCTTCTGTCAGTTTCTCTTTCCCCAGTCACCTTCCTGGGACCTATAAGTCCAAAATTGGAACTATTTTTCTTTTACATAATGCATTCAGTTAAAAAAGAAAAAGGAAATGAAAAAGCCTAGGAAGTGATTATATATTAATTCTGATCAGTAATTTGCATCTCAGTGTGATGGAATTTACCAGATCTGATTACAGAATTTGTTCAGCAAGAGGAGGCCTAGGCCTGAGATCCTGGGACTGTGGAGAGGGGAGGAAGGACATACAAATATATAATCTGCTTCTTTCATACTTTACAGTGAGGCTAGAGACAATAATATCTTGTTTACTTATTTTTTTTATAGTCAATGATTTTCTTTTTGTTTTTTTTCTCTGTTTTTTTCTTTCTTTTCCACATAACAGAAGTCATTATTTATACACCACAACCAGTGCTCCATGCAATACATGCCCTCCATAATGCCCACCACCTGGCTCCCCCAACCTTCCACCCCCCACCCCTTCAAAACCCTCAGGTTGTTTTTCAGAGTCCATAGTCTCTCGTGGTTCATCTCCCCTTCCAATTTCCCTCAACTCCCTTCTCCTCTCCATCTCCCCATGTCCTCCATGATATTTGTTATGCTCCACAAATAAGTGAAACCATATGGTAACTGACTCTCTCTGCTTGACTTATTTCATTCAGCATAATCTCTTCCAGTCCCATCCATGTTGAGGCAAAAGTTGGGTATTCATCCTTTCTGATGGAGGCATCATACTCCATAGTGTATATGGACATCTTCCTTATCCATTCGTCCGTTGAAGGGCATCTTGGTTCTTTCCACAGTTTGGCGACTGTGGCCATTGCTGCTATAAATATTGGGGTAGAGATGGCCCTTCTTTCCACTACATCTGTATCTTTGGGGTAAATACCCAGTAGTGCAATTGCAGGGTCATAGGGAAGCTCTATTTTTAATTTATTGAAGAATCTCCACACTGCTCTCCAAAGTGGCTGCACCAACTTGCATTCCCACCAACAGTGGAAGAGGGTTCCCCTTTCTCCACATCCTCTCCAACACACATTGTTTCCTGTTTTGCTAATTTTGGCCATTCTAACTGGTATAAGGTGGTATCTCAATGTGGTTTTAATTTGAATCCCCCTGATGGCTAGTGATGATGAACATTTTTTCATGTGTCTGATAGCCATTTGTATGTCTTCATCGGAGAAGTGTCTGTTCATGTCTTCTGCCCATTTTTTGACATGATTAGCTGTTTTGTGTGTGTTAAGTTTGAAAAGTTCTTTATAGATCCTGGATATCAACCTTTTGTCTGTACTGTCATTTGCAAATATCTTCTCCCATTCCGTGGGTTGCCTCTTTGTTTTCTTGACTGTTTCCTTGGCTGTGCAGAAGAAGCTTTTGATCTTGATGAAGTCCCAAAAGTTCATTTTCACTTTTGTTTCCTTTGCCTTTGGAGACATATCTTGAAAGAAGTTGCTGTGGCTGATATCGAAGAGATTACTGCCTATGTTCTCCTCTAGGATTCTGATGGATTCCTGTCTCACGTTGAGGTCTTTTATCCATTTCGAGTTTATCTTTGTGTACAGTGTAAGAGAATGGTCGAGTTTCATTCTTCTACATATAGCTGCCATTTATAGCACCATTTATTGAAGAGACTGTCTTTTTTTCCACTGTATATTTTTTCCTGCTTTGTCGAAGATCATTTGACCATCACAAGGAAACGTTTGGAAGGAACTCAAATACCCGGAAGCTAAAGACCACCTTCCTTAAGAATGCTTGGATCAACCAGGAGATCAAAGAAGAACTGAAACAATTGAAGGAAACCAATGAGAATGAAGACACTTTGGTCCAAAACCTATGGGATACAGCAAAGGCGGTCATAAGGGGGAAATACATAACCATCCAAGCCTCCCTCAAAAAAATTTAAAAATCAAGACTACACCAGCTGTCTCTACACCTTAAAGAACTGGAGAATCAACAACAAATCAAACCAACTCCACACATAAGAAGGGAAATAATCGAGATTAGAGCAGATATCAATGAGATAGAAACTAGAGATACAGTAGAATGTATCAATGAAACTAGAAGCTGGTTTTCTGAAAGAATCAATAAGATCGATAAACCATTGGCCACACTAATCCAAAAGAAAAGACAGCCCAAATTCATAAAATTATGAATGAAAAGGGAGAGATCACAACGAACACCAAGGAAGTAGAAACAATCATCAAAAGTTATTATCAACAGTTATATGCAAATAAGTTAAGCAACCTAGATGAAATGGAGGCATTTCTGGAAAACTGTAAACTCCCAAAATTGAACCAGGAAGAAAGTGACAATCTGAATAGACCATATCTAGTAACGAGATTGAAGTGAAGTTAAGCAACCTAGATGAAATGGAGGCATTTCTGGAAAACTGTAAACTCCCAAAATTGAACCAGGAAGAAATTGACAATCTGAATAGACCATATCTAGTAACGAGATTGAAGTGTTGATCCCAAAAAGCAAGAGCCCAGGACCTAATGGATTCCCTGGGGAATTCTACCAAACTTTCAAAGAAGAAATAACACCTATCCTCCTGAAGCTGTTTCAAAAAATTGAAGCAGAAGGAAAACTTCCAGATTCTTTTTATGAAGCCAGCATTACCCTGATCCCCAAACCAGGCAAAGACCCTACCAAAAAGGAGAATTTCAGACCAGTATCACTGATGAATATGGATGCTAAGATTCCCAACAAGATCCTAGCAAACAGGATCCAACAGCACATTAAAAAGATTATACACCATGGCCAGGTGGGATTCATCCCTGGGTTACAAGGACGGTTCAACATTCGCAAATCAATCAATGTGATAGAACAAATCAATAAGAGAAGAGAGAAGAACCACATGGTCCTCTCAATTGATGCAGAAAAAGCATCTGACATAACAGCATCTGTTCCTAATTAAAACACTTCAAAGTATAGGGACAGAAGGAACATTCCTGAACTTCATAAAATCTATCTATAAAAGACCCACAGATGGCACCTGGGTGGCTCAGTGGTTTAAGCCGCTGCCTTCGGCTCAGGTCATGATCTCAGGGTCCTGGGATCGAGTCCTGCATCGGGCTCTCTGCTCAGCAGGGAGCCTGCTTCCCTATCTCTCTCTCTCTCTCTGGCTGCCTCTCCGACTACTTGTGATTTCTCTCTGTCAAATTAATAAATAAAAGCTTTAAAAAAAAAAAAAGAAAGACCCACAGCAAATATCACCCTCAATGGGAAAAAGCTCACAGCCTTCCCTTTGAGATCAGGAACACAACTAGGATACCCACTCTTACCACTCTTGTTCAACATAGTATTAGAAGTCCTAGCAACAGCAATCAGGCAACAAAGAGAAATAAAAGGTATCCAAATTGGCAATGAAGAAGTCAAACTCTCTCTCTTCACAAATGACATGATACTTTATATGGAATACCCAAAAGACTCCACCCCCAAACTACTAGAACTCATATAGCAATTCAGTAATGCGGCAGGATACAAAAGTCAATGTACAGAAATCGGTTGCTCTCTTATACACTAACAATGAAAATACAGAAAGGGAAATTAGAGAATCGATTCCATTCACTATAGCACCAAGAACCATAAGATACCTGGGAATAAACCTAAGCAAGGAAATAAAGGATCTGTACTTGAGGAACTACAGAACACTCATGAAAGAAATTGAAGAAGACACAAAAAGATGGAAGACCATTCCATGCTCTTGGATCAGAAGAATAAATACTGTTAAAATGTCTATACTGCCTAGAGCCATCTATAGTTTCAATGCCATTCCTATCAAAATTCTACCAGTATTTTTCAAAGAGCTGATTATTTTAGCAAATAATACTAAAATTTGTATGGAATCAGAAGAGACCCCAAATTGCTAAGGAAATGTTGAAAAAGAAAAACAAAAGTGGGGCCATCATGTTACCTGATTTCAAGCTTTACTACAAAGCTGTGATCACCAAGACAGCATGGTACTGGCATAAAAACAGACACATAGACCAGTGGAACAGAGTAGAGAGCCCAGATATGGACCCTCAGCTCTATGGTCAAATAATCTTTGACAAAGCAGGAAAAAATATACAGTGGAAAAAAAGACAGTCTCTTGTTTACTTATTTTTAAGTTTTAAGGACTACACATTAATTTCTAAGTTTTACTTTGAAATAATCATAAACTTAGAGAACAGTGCAGAGTACAATTGTTTTTGCTATCATGCATTTGAAAAACAAGTTGCCAACATGTTTACCCAAATATTTTAGTATTTCTTACAAACAAGTATAGTCTCTTATATAGCCACCATACAGTCATCATACTTAACACCATGAGACCTCATTACCAGCTATCGCAATGATACCTAAACATACTCATCATACTTGTTCCTCAACTATTTGTCAAATACTTTCCAACATTCCATTATTACATTCTGCGAGGTGCTTAGAATACCAAGAAAAGTAAAATATGATCTTAAGGGTGACTTTTAAGACAGTAAATAAATAGGTATAGACAATTTAACAGGTGATATGAAAGTATAGTATATAGAGAGAGTACAGTGACAGCACAGAAGAGAAGCAGTCAATGCTGCCTGAGAGTAGAGTGGCCCAGAAACAATCCCCAGATGTGTGGGCAAAGTCTCAGGAGTTGAAAAGGTGCCTATGCTTGTATCTATATGTAGAGAAGGACATACAAACAGGAGTGAGAAAGAGAGTGAAGAAAGGCATCCGGATATAGAGGAATGATGAACATTTATATTAGTGGAAAGCAGTGTACAAATGTGGAGGACAGAAAAAAGGCAAAAAACGGCAGCAAGAAATGAGGCTAGAAGCAGTAAGGGCTGCACCACGGAGGGCTCTGTTCACCTTCCTGTGAGATGTAAACTAACCAACAGGCTAGTTGGTTAAACCCCAAGGCTTTAAGCTACGGAGCAGTAGTTCTTCCCCTGTATTTTAGAAAGAGTGCTATATCGGTAATGTTGGTACACTGCAAATGAGAAAATTTAAGAGATAAGAGAAATAGTAAAGATAAGCAATAAACTAAGTAGCACTGGGGATGAAGATAAGAAACATACACTTAAATATAAATGATGTGTTCATTCAGGGACTCAGGACACAAAGAGATGTGTGGGAATAAAAGAGAAAAGAATGTTTCAGATGATTCTCCAGTTTCCAGGAAGAATGATTATTAGCAGCATTCATAAAAATAGAAGAATGTGTGAGAGGAGGAAGAAAACAGACTTTTAGAAGCACATGGAGCACAAGAGAAAGACCTGAGCTGGAATCATGGATTTCGGAGTCCACTGCAAATATATTGGTAGATAACATACTGTCATATTAATACCAATGGTTCACCCACGGAGAGCTTATAGAATTTGAAGAGACAAAAAAGGATGAAGTCCCTCAGGAGACCCTCATTTAAAGGATAAAGTAGTCAGGAAGATGAAGATGGAAGAGTTGGAGACACAGGAGGAGAAGAAGAAAAGAATGATTGTATTATTACTGGCTTCCATTCATGTACAATTCACTTTCCATGAACAAGTACACAGATAATTAAAGCTCTACTCCAATTCTGGCCCCAATCTCTGGTGATATATGTAGAAATTAAAGAGGACCAGAGATAAATCAAAGGAGTCAGCCCTTGAAAGTAAAGAACTACAATGAAATTCATATATAAATAAACAGTTATTCTCCATTCAATGTGACAGAGCTCAAGCAGAACATCTCAGTATTACTGGCCTGAGGAATAAGAAAATGAGGACTGAGACAGCCAGAGTAGCTGAAAATGGAATGAGGCAAAACCCTAGAAGTAGGCAGCCCCAAAAATCTTTAACTAAACTCCCTCAAGTTCTTGACTGATCCCTGAAAGTTCATGTGTTGGGCAAGATTTCAAAGAGGCCATGGAAGAAACAAACATCAGCAGGCTGAAAGAGGTAAGCAGAGCTTGAACAGCTACTTTCTGCAGAAAAGAAAGAAGAGTGTCAATCTGTCAAAGTAGAAGGTTTGGTAAATACCTTGGGCTGGATTTTCAACTGAAACTTCTAAGAGCCATGCCTTAGGAAAAAACACCAGTGAGAATTAGGAAATCACCCCATGTCTAAAGGAAATCATAAAACAGACCCACCCTGCCAAAGCTTAAAACCAGTAATGTTAACTGTCTGCTAGAACATTCTTTATAAGAGGATAAGGAAATTCAGAGTCTGTGATAACATATCTCACAAAATTTTCCAGTATATAACCCCAAATTACTAGATTTTCAAAGTAGGTAATCCATAGTCAAGAGAAAAATCAGTTGTAGGCCCACAGACAAACCAGATGCAGGAATTAGCATGCAAGAACTTTAAAACAACTCCACAGTGCTGGGATAGAGGGAACATACCTCATTATCATAAAAGCCATCTATAAAAAGTCCACAGCGAGTCTATAAAAAGTCCACAGCGAGTATCATTCTCAATGAGCAAAAACTAAGAGCTTTCCCATAAGGTCAGGAACACAAGAGAGATGCCCACTCTCACCACTATTGTTCAACATAGTACTAAGTCTTAGCCTCAGCAATCAGACAACAAAAAGAATTAAAAGTCATCTAAATTGGCAAAAAAAAGAGAAGTCAAACTTTCATTCTTCACAGATGACATGATGCTTTATATGGAAAACCCAAAAGACTATACCCCCAAATCGCCAGAACTCATACAGGAATTCAGCAATGTGGCAAGATATAAAATCAATGTACAGAAACAAGTTGTATTTCTATACATTAATAATGAGACAGAAGAAAGAGAAATTAAGTGGCTGAGCCCATTTACAATTGCACCAAATACCATAAGATACCTAGGAATAAGCCTAACCAAAGGAGTAAAGGTTCTGTACTCTAAGAACTACAGAATACTTATGAAAGAAATTGAGGAGGACACAAAGAAATGGGAAAATGCTCCATGCTCATGGATTGGAAGAATAAGTATTGTTTAAAAAGTTTATCCTACCAGTGCAATCTACACATTCAGTGCAAACCCCAACAAAATACCATCAACTTTTTTTCACAGAGCTGGAACAAATGATCCTAAAATTTGTATAGAATCAGGAAAGACTCCAAATAGCCAGAGGAATGTTGAAAAAGAAAATCAAAGCTGGGGGCATCACAACACCACACTTCAAGCTCTATTACAGAGCTGTAATCATCAAGACAGCATGATACTGTCCCCAAAACAGATACATAGATCAATGGAACAGAATAGAGAACCCAGAAATGGACCCTCAATTCCATGGTCAACTAATCTTTGACAAAGCAGAAAATAATATCCAATGGAGGGGCGCCTGGGTGGCTCAGTGGGTTAAAGCCTTTGCCTTCAGCTTGGGTCATGATTCCAGGGTCCTGGGATAGAACCCCGCACTGGGCTCTCTGCTCAGAAGGGAGCCTGCTTCCTCCTCTCTCTCTCTCTCTCTCTCTGCTTCCTTCTCTCTCTCTCTCTCTCTCTCTCTCTGCCTACTTGTGATCTCTATCTGTCAAATAAATAAATAGAAATTTAAAAAAAAAATGAATATACAACGGAAAAAGGACAGTTTCTTACATAAATACTGGTGGGAACACTGGACAGCCACATGTAAAAGAATGTAACTAGACCTTTTTCTGACACCATACAAAAATAAACACAAAACAGATAGAAGTTCTAAATTTAAGACAGGAATACATCAAAATCCTAGAAGAGAACACAAGCAGCAACCTCTTTGTCGTTGGATGCAGCAACTTCTGGCTACATAGGTCTCCAAAGGCAAGGGAAACAAAAGCAAAAATGAACTATTGGGACTTCATCAAGATAAAAGTCTTTTGCACAGCAAAGGAAACAATCAGCAAAAAACAAAAACAAACCTACGGAATGGGAGAAGATATTTGCAAATGTCTTATCAGATAAAGGGCTAGTATCCAAGATCTCTAAAGAACTTCTCAAACTCAACAACCAAAAAATAAATAATCCAGTCAAGAAATGGGCAGAAGACATGAACAGACATTTCTCCAAAGAAGACATCCAAATGGCTAACAGGCACATGAAGAAATTGCTCAATATCACACACTATCAGGGAAATACAAATCAAAACCATATTGAGACACCACCTTACACCAGTGAGAATGGCTAAAATTAACAAGTCAGGAAATGACAGATGCTCACAACGATGCAGAAAAAGGATAACTGTCTTACACTGCTGGTGGGAATGCAAGCTGGTACTGCCACTCTGGAAAACAGCATGGAGGTTCCTCAATAAGTTGAAAATAGAGCTACTTTATGACCCAGCAATCGCACTACTGGGTATTTACTCTAAAGACACAAATTTAGTGATCCAAAAAGGCACATGCACCCGAATGTTTATAGCAGCAACGTCCACAAGAGCCAAACTATGGAAAGAGCCTAGAAGTCCATCAACAGATGAATGGATAAAGAAGATGTGGTGTATATATAAAATGGAATACTATGCAGCCATCAAAACAACCAAAATCTTGCCTTTTGCAATGATGTGGATGGAACTAAAGGGTATTATGCTAAGTGAAATAAGTCAATCAGAGAAAGACAATTATCATATGATCTCTCTGATATGAGAAATTTGAGAGGCAGGGCAGAGGGTTAAGGGAGGAAGGGAGGGAAAAATGAAACAAGATGGGACCTGGAAGGAAGACAACCCATAAGAGACTCAACCTCAGGAAACAAACTGAGGACTGCTGGAGGGAAGGGCGGGGAGGGCAGGGAGGGCTGGAGTGGCTGGGTGATGGACACTGGGGAGGGTATGTGCTAGGGGGGATGCTTTGAATTGTGTAAGACTAATGAATCACAGACCTGTACCCCTGAAACAAATAATACTTTATATGTTAATTTTTTAAAAAGCTCTGGAAGGAGAGAAGTCAGCAACGTGGCTGAATAAGACCTCTTTCATCGTGTCCCTCCCCCCACAATAATCTGACATCCAATCATGAAAAAAAAGTGCCTTTCTGGGAGCTTTGGGATCTAGTACCATACATCAAAAGACGTAAGAGGTGCCTTCCCCACCTCTACATCAGGTAAAAACCCAGTTGTGGACCCCACAGTGACTCCACACCAGCTCTAGCCCCTCCTGGCCACAGTCCAGAAATCCAGTAAAAACTGTCTTAGACAATCACCTGTGAACAGCGGTACCCTCATGGAAGTATGGGTCTCCAGTAGAGAAGTCCTAGCACACAGCTGGAACAAAACAATATGAGTTGGATGCAAGGAAGTGGGTAAGATGACAGTCTGATTTTACGTGTTAGGACCCTTCTCTGAAAGGTCATGGCCTTTCTCTCAGGGCCATGAGAGATATTCCTACCCTGTGATTTCTTCCAAGAGGGGAAAGTGAAAGTGTGTGAGTGAACACCTGAGCTTCCCCAGCTGTGCAGAATAATGCCAGAGAAATTCATTTCTCTCTCATTCCACTCAAAGTACTGAATCATGAGCTGCATTAATGGTGGGTGGGAACAGCTGGCAAAGTAAAAGACTCTTGGAGACCATTAAAAGGACATGGATTCTAAAAACGGTGCCACAGATTCCATCAAGTAGCTGAATTGTGAGCTGCTAAGGATGTCTGTCCTATCTGCAGATCCCAACAACTAGCCCATGTGCACCACCATGCTCCAAGTCCCTCACCTACATACTTCTAATCCTGTGTGCTTTCCCAAGTAGGTAGTGAGAGAAAGCTTTGATGGATGGCAAGTGAGTATGGTAGAAAATCAGTAAGAATCTGTAAGCCAGAGAGAGACCACAAATTGAGCTTTAGGGCAACCTTTGGGAAAGCAAAAGGGAGGCTGTTGGCTCTTGGCCTGGGGCATTGGGAGATCAAAAGAAGGCATACAAGTTGTAGAATTCTGCCAAAAGAGGGCAAAAGTGTGAACCAGGTGTATCCACAGAAGTCCTGAGAATCCCTAGGAAGGCTAATAGAAGAGATTCCTCTCTAGAAGGTACTTAGTAAGGAAGGAAGGCACTCAGTTCTCACTGTTACTTCAAATGTGAAGACAGCAAAAACAAATCTTCAAGGGCCATGAAAGATCTATGAAACATCACACAAGCAAAGGATAAAAATAAATCTTCCAGTAGCTGATCCCAAAGACATGAATATCTACTATTTGCCTGATAAAGAAATTAAAATACCTGCTTTAAGGAAGCTCAATGAGCTACAAGGAAATACAGAGAGACGATTCAACAAAACAGAAAAAAACACTAATACATGCACAAAACAAGAAGATTAACAAAGGTAGAAATCATAAAAGAAGAAATAAAAAATTCTGGAGCTGAAAAACACAATGAATAAAATGAAAAAGGCACTACAGAGCATTAATATCAGAACAGATGAAGCAGAAGAAAGAACCTGTGAACTAAAAGACAGGAAGTAAGAAATTGTCCCGTTAAAGGAGAACAAAGAAAAAAGAAGGAAAAAAAGCTCTATGTAATCCACAGGATACCATCAAAAGAAAGAATTTGCAAATTTTTGGAGTCCCAGAAAGAGAAAAGAGGGAGATGAGGGTAGAATGCTTATATAAACAAAGAACAACTGGGAGCTTCCCAAATCTGGAAATAGATTTGGACATCCAAATTCATGAAGTTCATAGATCATAACATAAGCTCAACCTAAACAGATTCCCTGTAAGACACATTATAACAAAACTGTCAAAAATCAAACACAGAGAACTTAAAAGCAACAAGAGTAAAGAAGCCTGTAACTTACAAGGGACTCCCACAAAGCTATCAATAACTCTCAGCAGAAATCTTTTAGGCCAGGAGAGAGGAGGATGATTATATTCAAAATGCTGCAAGAAAGTAAAAAGCAACTGCCAGTGAAAAATACTCTCTCCAGCCACGCTGTCCTTCAGAAATGAAGGAGAAACAAAAGCTGAGGAAGCTTATCAGTCCAGACTTCTTAGAAGAAAGACTGAAAGAAGTGCTTTAGGCTTAAAGGAAAGGAAGTTATGTGGTAATATGAAAAAAAAAAAAAAAGAAAGAAAGAAAGAAAGAAAGAAAGAACGAACGAACACAGCACACTGGTAAAGATAAGTATAAAGTCAGATTCAGAATATTCTAATACTTTAATATGGTGGTGCATTAACCACTTCATTCTTGTATAAAGGTTAACAAACAAGAGTATTAAGAATAACTATAGTAACTTGTTAACAAATTGACAACATAAAAAGAGGTACCCCTGACATCAAAAATATGAGATAGGGGACTAAAAAAACTTTGTATGCAAAGTTAAGTTGTTACCAAAAGAAAAGATAGTTATATAATGCTTATGGTAGCCGGAGAGCAAAGACCTACAATAAATTCACAAAAGACCAAGTACAAGCAACTCAAAGCATTCCACTATGGAAAATCATCAACACACATGGGAGCCAGCAAAAAAGGAAGAATGGAACAACCAGAACTACAAAACAGCCAGAAAATTAATAAAATGGCATTAGTAGGTCCTTACCTACCAGGAACTACTGTAAAAGAAAATGGGATGAGTTCTCCAGTCAAGGGGTACGGATGCCTGGAAGGATTTAAAGAACAAGATCAAATTATATGCTGTCTTCAAGAGCCTCACTATAGCTTTAAGGACACACATAGGTTCAGACTGAAGAGATGGAAAATGGTATTTCATGCAACAGGAAACCAAAAGACAACAAGGGTAGCAATATTTATACAGTAAAATATAGACTTTAATCCAAAACCATAACAAAAGGCAAAGAAAGTCGTTACAGAGGTACAGGCCGAGAAGATGGTGGAATAAGGGGACAGTAAGCGCACGTCATCCCACAGAGATCATTAGGTAAGAGTCACAAGAGTGTAAATAACTCAGAAAATGACTTGAAGACTGGCAGAACAAACTCCACAAGTAAAGGTAAAGAAGAGGCCACATTAAAGAAGTTAGAAAGAAAAGAAACTCAGTTTGGGAGAAAAGAGGACCATGGCTGTCCCTGGTCAGGGGTGAGCCCAGGGTGCAGGGAAGGGCAAGGATCAGACTCTCAGACTGGAGAGCCCTCACAGGGAAGATGAATCTCCGTAACATTCAGCTTGAAAGTGAGAGGGACCAAATTTCATGAGTATATACAACCAGTGGGACTTAAAGCCTGGAACCTTAAAAATCAGCAGGCTCGGTTCTGGGAAGCTGAGTCTCCACTTAAAGATACAGCACAACAAATAGCCTGTAGAGATAGAAGGAGCAGTCTGAAAAATGCCTAAGGCACATTGGAGGGAGAGCCGTTATCTCAGAGCATGGCAAGAGAGGTAGGGATCACAGGGAGACCACTCCAGGAATAAAGGAGTTACTGGTGACATCCACTCCCACCTCCCGTCAGCATAAACACGTGGCCTCCTGGGGACCAGCACTGCGTAACACTTTCTACTCAACTGCTTACATGAAGCCCCCTCCCACCACCCACACTTCAATGGATCTGTTCTATTTAGTCAAGCTGGCCTCAGTCCCAGCAAGGCGGGTCCCCTCCCCCAGAAAACTGGAGCAATCTCTGCCAAAACCTCACCTCCTGACAAGAGGGCTTTTGTTCTAGTGGCATCAGGGGCAAGTATCACTGTACACCAAGTTAAACTGTGCCCTACCAGGCTGGGGACAAAACACTGCTTACATAGGCAGAGATTCTCTGCACATAACTGGACTAAAGAAAACAGGATAGGACACAACAGCAGGGCACATGTAACACACACAGGAGACACTTCCTGAAGTGGAGGTCCTGGGAACAGGCTGACAAAGCACTATAGAGCACTACAGGACCTCTTCTTCATAAGGTCATTACCTTCAAGAGCAGAAACAGATACAAAGAGTTAGATAAAATGAGAAGACAGAGAAAGATGTCTTAAATGAAAGAACAAGCCAAAACCACAGCAAGAGACCTAAGCAAAATGAATATAAATGATATGCCTCATAGAGAATTTCTAGTAATGATCAAAAAGATACTCACTGGACTTGAACAAAAAGTATAGGACATTAGTGAGACCCTTAATACACAGATAAAAAAGAACCAATCAGAGATGAAGAGTACAATATACGAAATTAAAAACAGACTCATTGAAATAAATAGCATGCTAGAGGAAGCAGAAGAACAAATTAATGTCCTGGAAGACAGAGAAATGTAAAATAATCAAGATGAACAGATGAGAGGAAAAAAATTATGCAAAATGAGAAAAGAGGGAACTCAGTGCCTCTACCAAGCATAAAAACATTCACATTACAGGAATCCAAGAAAAGGAGAGAAAGGGGGCAAAAAATAAATCTGAAGAAATAATAGTTGAAAATATCCTTAATCTGAAGAAGGAAACAGACATTTATATCTAGGAGACACAAAGATCCCCTAACAAAATCAACCTAAAAACGTCTACACCGGGGCGCCTGGGTGGCTCAGTGGGTTAACGCCTCTGCCTTCGGCTCGGGTCATGATCCCAGGGTTCTGGGATCGAGACCCGTGTCGGGCTCTCTGCTCTGTGGGGAGCCTGCTTCCCTCTCTCTCTGCCTGCCTCTCTGCCTACTTGTGATCTCTCAAATGAATAAATAAAATCTTCAAACAAACAAACAAAAAAACAAAAAGTCTACACCAAGATATACAGGGTTAAAATGGCAAAAAGTAGTGATAAAAACAAATTTTTTTTAAAAAACAGCAAAAACAAGAAGACAGTTACATACTGTCCTTATGGAGGAAACTCCATAAAACTCTCAGCAGATATTTCAGCAAAAACTCTGCAGGCCAGAAGAAAGTGGCATTGATATATTCAAAGTGCCAAAAGGGAAAAATCTGCAGCCAAGAATACCCTAACCTACAAGGCTATCATTCTGAAGAAAAGGAGAGGGAAAGAATTTCTCAGACAAACAAAAACGAGAAGAGTTCATGACCACTAAACAAGCCCTACAAATATATTAAAGGGGACTCTTTGAAAGGGGGGGAAAAAAAAAGACCGTAAGTGCATAAGTGAGAGTATGAAAAGTATGAAACCCAAAAGCATTAAAAATAAATATATCTGTAAAAATCATACAGGAGATTCACAAAATAAAAGGATGTAAAATATGACACCATATACCTATGATATGAAGGAAAGAGGAGTACAGAATGGGATAAAACACAAGTGACCATGAATTTAATGTAGATACATGCAGATGTTATATATAAAACAAGTGCTAACCATAGATCAAAAATCAGTAATAGATATGCAAAGGATGAACAAAAAGGAATCGAAGCATATCACTAAAAAAAGCCAACAAACCATAAAAGAGAGCAAAAGATCAGAGAAAAACTACAAAAAGAACCACAAAACAAATAACAAAATTATCTACCAATAATTGCTTTGAATATAAATGGACTAAATGCTCAATCAAAAGACTGGGTGCCTGGGGCACCTGGGTGGCTCAGAGGGTTAATCCTCTCCCTTCAGCTCAGGTCATGATCCCAGGGTCCTGGGATCGAGCCCTGCATCGGGCTCTCTGCCGGATGGCGAGCCTGCTTCTACTTCTCTCTCTGCCTGCCTCTCTGCCTACTTGTGATTTCTGTCAAATAAATAAATAAAATCTTAAAAAGAAAAAAAAAAAAAAAAGACTGGGTGCCTGGGTGGCTCAGTTGGTTAAGGGTCCAACTCTTGGTTTCGGCTCAGGTCATGATTTCAGGGTCTGGGACTGAACCCTGTGTCCAGGGGCAGAGACTGCTTGTCCCTCTCCCTCCCACTACTGGCTCATTCTCTCTTTCTGTCTCTCTAAAATAATCAAAAACAAATAACTTTTTTTTTAAGACCTAAGGTGACAGAATAAATTTCAAAAAAAACAACAAGCCACATCTATATCAGCCTACAAGAGACTCATTTCAGACAGGTATACACCTGCTGATGGAAGATGAGTGGATGGAGAAACATCTATCATGCATTTGGTGTCTAAAGAAAGCAGGGGTAGCAATACTTATTTTGGAAAAAATAGACTTTAAAACAAAAACTGTAACAAATGACAAAGATGGGTACTATATAATAATAAAGTGGACAATCCAACATGAGGATATAACAATTGTAAATATTTATGCACCAAACACGGGAGCACCCAAATACATAAAACAATTAATAACAAACATAAAGGAAATAATTGACAGTAATACAGTAACAGTAGGGGACTTTCAAACCCGACTTATATCAACTGACAGATCCTCCAAACAGAAAATCAACAAGGAAACAATGGCTTTGAATGACACACTGTACCAAAAGGATTTTACAGACATATTCAGAACATTCTATCCTAAAACAGCAGAATACACAATCTCAAGTACACATGGGACAGTGTCCAAATCAGATTTGCCTTTTAAGTCACAAAACAAGTCTCAACAAGTTCAAAAAAACTGAAATCAATACCATGCACGTTTTTTGACCAGAATACTATGAAACAAGAAATCACAAGAAAAAAATCTGGAAAGAGCACAAATATATGGAAGCTAAATAACATTCCACAAAACAATGATGGAAATAAATCAAAGAGTACATGGATACAGATGCAAATGAATGCACAATGGCCCAAAATCTATGGGATGCAGCAAAAGCAGTTCTAAGAGGGAAGTGTACAGCAATATAGGCCTACTTCACAAAACAAGAAAAATCTCAAATAAAAAACCTAAAGTTACACCTAAAGGACAAAGGGGGAAAAAAAAAAGAACAAACATAAACCCAAGCAAGGAAAAAGAAGAAGATAATAAAATTAAGAGCAGAAATAAATGATATAGAAACTAAAAAACAGATCAATAAAACCAGGAGTTGGTTCTTTGGAAAGATCAACAATAAAACTGATAAACCTTCAGCCAAACTCATCAAAAAAAAAAATAAATAAAAATAAATAAAAAGCAAACGAGCAAGAGAGAAGACTCAAATAAACAAAATCACAAATCAGAGGAGAAATAACAATCAACACTATAGAAATAGAATTATAAGAGAATATTATGAGAAACTGTATACCAATAAATTTTACAACCTAGAAGAAATGGATAAATTCCTAAAAACAAAACTTTTGAAAACTCCCCCAAAATAAAAGTCCAGGATCAGATGGCTTTCCAGGCAAATTCTGCCAAAGATAAAAGAAGAGCTAATACCAGGGTGCCTGGGTGGCTCAGTCAGTTAAGCGTCTGACTCTTCATTTCAGGTCATGTCACCATCTCAGGGTGTGGGATCAAGCCCCATGTCAGGTTCCACATGGAACCTGCTTATGATTCTCTCTTCTTCCCTCTCCCTCTGCCCTGTCTCCCTCTGGGGGTAAGTGGAAGAGAAGGAGTTAATACCTATTCTTTTCAAACTTTTCCAAAATACAAGAGGAAAGAAAACTTCCAAATTCTTTCCATGAGGCCAGTATTACTCTGATACCAAAACCAGATGAACCAAATAAACTTTTGGGACTTCATCAATATCAAAAGCTTCTGCACAGCAAAGGAAATAGTCAAGAAAACAAAAAGGCAACCCACAGAATGGGAGAAGATACTTGCAAATGACAGAACAAACAAAAGGCTGATATCCAGGATCTATAAAGAACTCCTAAAACTCAACACACACAAAACAGACAATTGTATCAAAAAATGGGAAGAAGATATGAACAGAGACTTCTCCAATGAAGACATACAAATGGCTATCAGACACATGAAAAAATGCTCATCATCACTAGCCATCAGGGAGATTCAAATCAAAACCACATTTGAGATACCACCTTATACCAGTTAGAATGGCCAAAATTAACAAGACAGAAAACAACAAGTGTTGGAGAATTTGTGGAGAAAGGGGAACCCTCTTACACTGCTGGTGGGAATGCAAGTTGGTGCAGCCACTTTGGAGAACAGTGAGGAGATTCCTCAAGAAATTAAAAATAGAGCTTCCCTATGACCCTGCCATTGCACTCCTGGGTATTTACCCCAAAGATACAGATGTAGTGAAAAGAAGGGCCATCTGTACCCCAATGTTTATAGCAGCAATGGCCACGGTCGCCAAACTGTGGAAAGAACCAAGATGCCCTTCAACGGACGAATGGACAAGGAAGATGTGGTCCATATACACTATGGAGTATTATGCCTCCATCAGAAAGGATGAATACCCAACTTTTGTAGCAACATGGACGGGACTGGAAGAGATTATGCTGAGTGAAATCAGTCAAGCAGAGAGAGTCAACTATCATATGGTTTCACTTATTTGTGAAGCATAACAAATAGCATGGAGGACAGGGGGAGTTAGAGAGGAGAAGGGAGTTGGGGGAAATTGGAAGGGGAGGTGAACCATGAGAGACTATGGACTCTGAAAAACAATCTGAGGGGTTTGAAGCGGCGGGGGGTGGAAGGTTGGGGGAACCAGGTGGTGAGTATTGGAGAGGGCATGGAGCACTGGGTGTGGCACAAAAACAATGAATACTGTTATGCTGAAAATAAATAAATAAAATTAAAAAAAAACAGATGAAGACAGTACTTTAAAAAAAAAGAAGGAAAGAAAGAAAAAGAAAAAAAGGAACTACAGGTCAATATCTGATGAATACAGATGGAAAAATCATCAACAAAATATTAGCAAATCCAATTCAACAATACATTAAAAAAATCATTCACATGATCAAATCAAGTGGGATTTGTTCACAGGATCCAAGGATAGACTGACATCCATAAATTAATCAATGTGATACAACACATCATAAGAGAAAAGATAAAAACCATTAATCATCATTTCAATAGATATAGAAAAATCATTTGGCAAAGTACAACATCCATTCACAATAACAACTCTCAACAAGCTTAGTCTAGAGGGAACATACTTCAACATACACAAACCATGAGAGACTGTGGACTCTGAGAAACAAACTGAGGGTTTTGGAGGGGAGAGGGGTGGGGGGTTGGGTGAGCCTGGTGGTAGATAGAAAGGAGGGCACGGATTGCATGGAGCACTGGGTGTGGTCCATAAACAATGAATGTTGGAACACTGAAAAAAATTAAATTAAATGGACAAGCTGGTTAGAATGTATATTAAAAAATAATAACGGTCAGATATGAAAAACCGACAGCCAACATCATATCCAATGGGGAAAAACTGAGAGCTTTTCCCCTAAGGTCAGGAACAAGGATGTCCACTCTCACTACTTTTATTCAACATAGTACTGAAGTCCTAGACACCGCAATTAGACAACAAAAACAAATAAAAGGCATCCAAATTGGTAAGGAAGAGATAAAACTCTCACTTCTTACAGATGATATGATAGAAAACACTAAAGACTCTACTGAACAATTACTAGAACTGATAAATAAATTCAGTAAATCTGTACGATACAAAACCAATGTGTAGGAATCTGTTGCATTCCTATGTACTAATAATGAAGCAGCAGAAAGTGAAATTAAGAAAACAATCCTACTTACGACTGCACCAAAAACAATACAACACCTAGGAATAAACTTAACCAAAAAAGGTGAAAGAACTATACTCTGAAAATTATTAAACAGTGATGAAAAATTGAAGATAACACAAAGAAACAGAAAGATATTCCATGCTCAGGGGTTGGAAGAACAAATATTATTAAAATGTCTATACCACCCAAAACAAGCTACACATTAAATACCATAAAAATACCAATAGTATTTTTCACAGAACTATTATAAACAATCCTAAAAGTTGTATGGAGTCACGAAAGACTCCAAATAGCCAAAGCAATCTTGAAAAAGAAAAAGGAAACCGGAGCTATCATAACTCCAGACTTCAAGTTGTATTACAAAGCTGCAGTATTCAAAACAGAATGGTACTGCCATAGAAACCTACACAGAGATCCATGGAACAGAATAGAAAATCCAGAAGTAAACCCATAGTTACATGGCCAATTAATCTTCAACAAAGCAAGAAAGAATACCCAACGGGAAAAAGATCATCTCTTCAAACAAATGGTGTTGGGAAAGCTGAAGAGCAACATTCCAAACAATGAAATTGGACCACTTTCTTTCACCACACACATAAAAAAACTGAAAGTGGATTAAAGACCTAAATATGAGACCTAAAACCATAGAAATCCTTGAAATGAGCAGAGGCAGTGATTGCTTTGACATTAACCCTAAGGACAATTTTTCTATTTATGTCTCCAGAGACAAAGGAAATAAAAGCAACAATAAAAAGTGACTGCACAGTGTAGGAAACCAAACTACAACCAAAAATCAACCAAAATCAACCAAACTACAAGGCAACCTACTGAATGGGAGAAAATATTTGCAAATGACATAGCTGATAAAGTTAGTATTCAAAGTATATAAAGAACTGTTACAGCTTAACACCCAAAAAACAAATAACCCATATTAAAAATGTGCAGGAGGGCGCCTGGGTGGCTCAGCAGGTTGAGTGACTGCCTTCGGCTCAGGTCATGATCCTGGAGTCCTGGGATCAAGTCCCACATTGGGCTCCCTGCTTGGCAGGAAGCCTGCTTCTCCCTCTGACCCTCCCCCTTCTCATACTTTCTCTCTCTCTCTCTCCCTCCCTCAAATAAATAAATAAAATCTTTAAAAAAAAATGGGAAAGAGACAGAGCCAACAGACATCATAAACGATGCTCAACATCACTCATCAGGGAACTACAAATCAAAACTACAATGGATATCACTTCACACCTGTCACAATGACAAAAATCAAAAAACACAAGAAACAAGTGTTGGCAAGGATGTGGGAAAAAAGAAAATCTTGGGCACTGTTGTGGGACTATGAACTACTATGGCCACAGTGGAAGAGTTATGGAGGTTTCCCCAAAAACTTAAAAATATAACTACCCTACAATCCAGTAAGCACACTACTAAGTGTTCATACCCAAAATACAAAAACACTAATTCGAGAAATACACACACCCCTGCGTTTAGAGCACCATTATTTATAATATTTATAATATTCAAACTATGGAAGCAGTCCAAGTGTTCACTGCTAGATGAATGGATAAAGATGTGATATGTCCGTGTGTGTATGTGTCTGTGTATACATATATATATACATATATATATATGTATAAAGATGTGATATGTGCGTGTGTATGTGTGTATATACATATATATGTATATATATGTGTATATATATATATATATACGTACATGTATACACATATACATATAAAATGAAATATTATTCATACATAGAAAAGAATGAAATCTTGCCATTTGCCATAACAGGGATGGAATTAGGGAGTATAGTACGAAGCAAAATAAATCAGTCAGAGAATGGCAAATACCACATGATTTCACTTACATGTGCGGTTTAAGAGACAAAATGAATGAACCAAAAAAAAGAGAGAGAGACACACACACAAACCAACAAAGAAACTCTTAATTATAGAAAACAAACTGATGGTCACCAGAGGGGAAGTAGATGGGGCAATGGTGAAATAGGTGATGGAGATTAAAGATATACTTATCATGATGCGTGCTGAGTAGAATGTACAAAATTGCTAAATCACTATATTGTACACCTGAAAGTAATATAACACTGTATGTTAACTATACTAGAATTAAAGTTAAAAATTTAATTAAAGAGTCATTATATACTGATAAAATGGTTAAATCTCCAGGGAAATACAACCATTGTAGACATATATGCCCCTCACTTTGGAACAGCTAAATATATTAAGTAAATACTAACAGATCTGAAGGGAGATCAACAGATGGCAATAGAATAATAGCAAGGACATCAATACTCCACTTTCAGTAATGAACAGATTATCCAGAGAGTAAATCAATAATGAAACATTCAACTTGAACCATACGTTAGACCAAAGGGACCTAAGAGACATATACAGAATATTTCACCCATCAGGAACAGAATATACCTTCTTCTCAAGTGCTCACAGTACATTCCTCGATATATCACATGATAGGTTACAAAACAAGCCTTAGTAATTTTAATTAATCTAAAAGTGTATCAAGTATCTTTTCTTACCACAATAGCATGCAATTAGAAATCAATAACAGGAAGAAAACTGGAAATTTACAAATACATGGAAATTAAACATATTACTGGAAAACCAGTGGGTCAAAGAAGAAATAAAAAGTGAAATAAAAAAAGATCTTACATGAATATGGAAACACACATACCAAAACTTATGGGTTACAGCAAAAGCAGATTAAGAGGGTGTTCATAGCAATAAGCACCTATGCCTATAAACAAGAAAGATCTCCAATAAACAACCTAACTTTACACCTCAAGAAATCAGAAAAAAAAAATAAAAATAAAAAAACTAAGCCCAAACTTAGCAGAAGAAAGAAAATTAACAAAGATCAGAGAAGAAAGAAATGAAATAGAAACCACAAAAGCAATAAAAAAAGATCAATGAAACCAAAACCTGCTTTTTTTGAACTGATAAAAAAAAAATAACAAACCTTTAGCTAGATTACTAACAGAAATGACTTAAATAAACAAAACTAGACATGAAAGAGGAGATACTACAACTTATACCAAAGAAATATAAAGAATCAAATAAACTATTATAATTATATGCCAATTAACTAGACAACCTAAAAGAAACTGATTAATTCCCAGAAATATTAAAACTTCTAATACTGAATCATAACAAAATAGAAAATCTGAAGATACCAATAATGACATTATTGAGAATGATAATGAGAAATCAAAAATCTCCCAACAAAGAAAAGCCCAGGACCAGATAATTCTCCTGGTAAAATCTACCAAATATTTAAAGAAGAGTTAACACCAACCCTTCTCAAACTCTTCCAAAAAACTGAAAAGGAAGGAGTACTCCCAAACTCATTATATGAAGATGGCATTACCCTAATCTCAAAGCCAAATAATGACACTACAAGCAAAGAAAACTACAGGCCAATAACCCTGATAAATATGGAGGCAAACATTTTCAACAAAGTATTAGCAAGATGAATTCAACACCACATTCAATCATGCCATGATCAAGTGGGCTTTATACCTGAGATGCCAGGATGAATCAATTACACCTATCAATAAGATAGTAATCACATTAACAGACTAGAAGAAAAAAATCATATAATCATCCCAATAGATGAAGAAAAAATAGTTGACCAAATACAACTTCCTTTCAGGACTAAAAACTCTCAAGAAAATTTGGTAGTAAATCAGAAACATAGTAAATGCCATATTTGGCAAGGCCACAGCAAGCATTATATCAATGGTGAAAGGCCTCAAGTTTTTTCTCTTATATAAGGAATAAAACAAGGATGCTCAATCTCACCGCTCCTCTATCACAGTAATTGACATTCTAGCCAAAGCAATGAGGTAAGAAATAGAAAAAGGCAGCCAAATTAGAAAGGAAGTAAAACTGTTTTTGTTTGCGGATATGATTTTACATATAGAAAACCCTAAAGACTTCACTAAAAAGTGTTAAAATAGTAAGTTCAGCAATGTTGAAGGAAACAAAAATCAACATACAGAAATCAACTGCATTTCTATACAGTAACAATATATGAAAATAAACCTCTTTCACAATAGCATCAAAACAATAAAATACTTAGGAATAAATTTAACCAAGGTGGGAAAAGACCTACATACTGAGAACTATTAGACACTGATGAAAGAAACAGAATATGACACAAATGGAAAGATATCCCATGTTCATGAATTGAAAGAATGAATATTGTTAAAATGTCCATACTACCCAAAGCCATCTATACATTAAATATAACTTCTATTAAAATTTCAAGGACACGTTTCATAGACATAGGGAAAAAATCCTAAAATTTGTATAGAATCAAAAAAGGTTCCAAATGGCCAACACAATTTGGAGAGAGAAAAACAAAGTTGGGAGTCACTTATTGCAAACTCTACTATAAAGCTATAGTAATCAAAACAGTATGGTACTGGCATAGAAACGACACCATAGAACAATGACAAGAATTCAGAGCACAGAAATAAGCCCTCACATCAACTAATCAACTAATATTTGATGAACTAATATTTGACAGAGAAGCCAAGAATACTGAGTAAGAAAAGGATCATCTCTTCAGTAAATACTGTTAAGCAAACAGGAAAATCACATGCCGAAAAATGAAAATGGACTCCTATCTTAAATATTATTTTATAAAAATCATTTTACAGGGGCTTCTGGGTGGCTCAGTGGGTTAAGCTTCAGCCTTTGGCTCGGGTCATGATCCTGGGGTCCTGGGATCGAGTACTGCATCAGGCTCCCTTCTCAGGGGGTAGCCTTCCCCCTCTGTCTCTGCCTGCCTCTCTGCCTACTTGTGATCTCTTGCTCTGTGAAATAAATAAATAATTTAAAAAAAAAAAAGGCATTTTACACCATAAAATGACATACAGTCAATCTACCAAAATCGTATCACTAAAGATTGTCTAATGACATGAGAAAAAGCTCAGTATTATTTAGGGTATCATGACCTACAAAGCAGTATACTCACTTTGATTCAAATTTTACTTATGAAATCGGTAACTCTTGGTGATAAGAGTATGGACCACATTTGCTTTATTTAAACTTCATTTCACTTCTAATTTTTCTATAATAGCCATGTACTACTTTTATAACCACAATAAAAATGTATTATTTAAGAAACACAAATTCATAAGAATAGAGCAAAGTGGAGGAGGAAAAGGACAAAGAATAGGTAGGGAGCTTTGAGAGAGAAGAAAAACACATTTCCTTGGGACTAGGATGAGGAGATGAGCATGAGTTCAGAAATAAACGGTATGAAGGCAGAAATTTAAGAGTTCATAATTATTAGCCATATTTTTCTCTACGAAATAGAAGATAATGCTATCTTTTTATGGAGAGGAGGATGAAATGTAAAAGGGCTGAGGAAAATAACGGAGGTTTAAAATCACTATTATGAGAATTAGCAGAAAGGGAAGAAGAATAATGAGGAAAGATTTCTAGGGTCCAGCTTAGTTTAAAGATCATTTTTATCAACATGAATCTATACAACAGTATAACATTCATCTATTAGAACCTTTCAGTGTGTGTGTGTGTGTGTGTGTGTGTGTGTGTATAAAAGCATGAGGTAGACACATAGTTGAATTGATCTAAATTTGGGGGTTTGGGAGTGTAGACCAAGGACAAGAGAGTAAAGATGCTGAGAATGATATCAAAAAGGCAAAGATATGAACAATGGCGTCTAGGCTGACCAAACAAAGGACTCAGAAAGTGGCATTACAGTGTCAGAAAATGGAAGGGTCCAAAGCCTAGAGGTTTCAGTCAAGTCAAAGCTGCTCTGTGAAGATGGTGGAGAGAACCAGGGGAGCAGAAAGCTATGGGAGACGTTACTGTATTAGGGATTAAGATTACAGAGGTGTGTCTGCTCGGCTGTCAACACAGAGAGGACCGGCCGTGGAAGAAAACTGGGAAGCTGACTGACTCGAGATCAATGACAGAAATGGTCCGTTCAGTCCCGAGGCCAAGCGCTGGGTGAGTCTTTCACATGGATGTTATTGTGCCCAAGTTGATAATAAGCGCTGGGATGAAGAGAAAGACTATAATCAAGGGTTTGCAGTCTTCAGGGAATAAAGGAACGTAACCAGGAAGTCAGGAGATGACAGAAGCAAACAGACATCAGCTCCCAAGCACTTCTCTTCCAAGTTTACCACAACTCCCTGCACATTCATGAAAAAGAAACATCCATTTCAAAATATTATGATACTTTAATCCTAAAATCAGCAAAGGCTACTCAGTAACGGATGGAATACTATTCTGACAATGAAATGAATGGGAAACCATTAAAATTTTCAGTGGGTTAAAGCCTCTGCTTTCGGCTCAGGTCATGATCTCAGGGTCCTGGGATGGAGCCCAGGCTCTCTGCTCAGCGTGGAGTCTGCTTCTCCCTCTCGCTCTGCCTGCCTCTCTGCCAAATAAAATCTTTTTTTTTTTTTAAGAATTTTTATTTATTTATTTGACAGACAGAGATCACAAGTAGGCAGAAAGGCAGGCAGAGAGAGGAAGGGAAGCAGGCCCCCCGCCGAGGAGAGAGCCCGACGCGGGGCCCGATCCCAGGACCCCGAGATCATGACCCGAGCCGAAGGCAGAGGCCCAACCCACTGAGCCACCCAGGCGCCCCTCAAATAAAATCTTTTTAAAAAAATTTCGAGAGCCACGTTTTGTGTATGAAAATATTTAACTCTTACTTCAACCTGGCCATGGTGTAAAGGTTATCAGAGTATACCAGCACGTGGGGACAGGTAATCACCAAAAATTCAGATTCCCTTAAATAAGATCCTTCACATAAAATATTTTACAAACATACTTTTCAATTTCCCCCAACTCCCTTCTCCTCTCTGACAGCCCTTGTCCTCCATGATATTTGTTATGCTCCACAAATAAGTGAAACCATATGATAATGGACTCTCTCTGCTTGACAAATTGGAAGGGGAGATGAACCATGAGAGACTATGGACTCTGTAAAACAATCTGAGGGGTTTGAAGTGGCGGGGGGGGGGGAGGTTGGGGTACCAGGTGGTAGGTATTATAGAGGGCACAGATTGCATGGAGCACTGGGTGTGGTGAAAAAATAATGAATACTGTTTTTCTGAAAATAAATAAATTAATTTGAAACAAAACTAAACAAAACAAAAAACATACTTTTCATAAAATAAGGCATACTGATGTGAGGTTATTCGGTTTGTCGTACCTCCCCCAGTCCAAGAACAAATATATTCTGCACAATTTTTCCAAATAATTTACCACTTCTTTGATGATTTTCAGTTTCCCAATGATTGGCTCAGCAGGAAAACTACGAAACTACTCAACAGTGCAATTCTTGAGCAGGTGCTATCAGAACCTCTTCCAGAGGCAAATCAGGTTTTCTGTCTAAAGAGATTTCTGCAGGAGATGGTGTGGTGAGGGAGTGCTTCTCTGATTGTAAAGAAACCTGTTGCAATGTTTTTTCCCTTTTATGCAGTAGACTCCAATATTTTTCAAACACCCCTGTCAGTCAAATATGTAAATACATCAAAACATGTATATATTTTAACAGGTTGTATAAATGCACTCTTACTAGTTTATACATTAATTTTTTAAAAAACTTAATTTTTCTTATTTTTTATATAGTAAATAAATAAAAGCAGAAAGTTTAACATACCCTTCCCCACCAGTGACCTGTGCTGTGAACCAACCCATCTTGCAAACCACTTCTAGAGAGACTGGAATAAATTCTGTTCATACACAATGTGTGCTTCCTTCCAGCTATAAAAGACCGAACCTGCCAATAGTGCGGACATCGATGATGAAAGTGACGTCAATCCACAACATACACAGTTACCAAGCAGTCTAACGATCACTGGAAGACTGAAGCTTCCTTTGAATCAACTTAAGAAATAGTTTCACATCTTATAAAGGAATAAAGAAAAAAAGAACTCACTTTGAGAGATGAAATATTTTTAAATAATGACAATATCAGATTTTAGGCATGAAATATAATGAAATATAAAATGTATTGAATTTTAATACATTTAATTTAATACATTTAATTTAACTTAATACATTTAATTTAATAAATAATATTTATATTATAAAAATTAAAAAAACATGAAAATATAAGCCAGTCTATTCATTAACTTATCAAAAATTAATTGTATGGCCATGGCATACCTTGCATTTTTCCCACACACTAACTATATTTATATGTTTTGTAACCCACAGTCTCTCTTTAGATATGGAAATGACCACAGAGTGATGAAATGAATTTCTAAATTATTTTAATACAACACAGGAATAGACTAGACACTGGCGATTTAGAGTAGACTGCCATACAAAATAGCAAACATCAAGATCTGTTTATTCATGTAACCAAAGAGTATCCCTTTCTAATTTCTTACGACTAATAATCAATAAACACTCAACAATCACCATTTTCTCTTAAGGTCCTCTACATCAGATCACATTTTAATAATCACTCTTTCACAACCACATTTAATTCTTATTTCTACTCTTCCTTCTCCCTTGAAAGATAGAAAGTAGGTCCTGCCAACCCTTTTTCTAATGGTGTCATCAGCCCTACAGATAAAGGGCTGGTATTCAAGATCGATAAAGAACTTCTCACACTTGACACCCAAAAAACAAATAATCCAGTCAAGAAATGGGCAGAAGACACAAGCAGACATTTCCCCAAAGAAGGCATGCAAATGGCTAAGAGACACATGAAAAAAATGTTCAGTATCATTAGCCATCAGGGAAATTCAAATCAAAACCACATTGAGATGCACC
Organism: Mustela nivalis; assembly: GCF_964662115.1. Classification (NCBI taxonomy): domain Eukaryota; kingdom Metazoa; phylum Chordata; class Mammalia; order Carnivora; family Mustelidae; genus Mustela; species Mustela nivalis. The sequence continues at coordinate 1,441,870 of NC_139035.1, forward strand.
TTGTATCTGTTAGAATGGCAAAAATTTACAAGGCAGGAAACAACAAATATTGGTGATGTGTGGAGAAAGGGGAACCCTCTTACACTATTGGTGGGAATGCAAGCTGGTGCAGCCACTCTGGAAAACACTGTAGAGATTCCTCAAAAAGTTAAAAATAGAGCTACCCTATGATGCAGCAATTGCACTAGTGATTATTTACCTCAAAGATACAGATATAGTGAAAAGAAGGGCCACATGCACCCCCATGTTCATAGCAGTGAAGTCCACAATAGCCAAACTGTGGAAGGAGACAAGATGCTCTTCAACAGAAGAATGGATAATGAAGATGGTCCACACATACAATGGAATATTCTCAGCCATCAGAAAGGATGAATACCCAACATTTGCACCAACATGGATGGAACTGGAGGAGATTACGCTGAGTGAAATAAGTCAAACAGAGAAAGTCAATTATCATATGACTTCACTTATTTGTGGAACTATATAAGGAAAGGCACGGAAGACACGAGGAGATGGAGGGAAAATGAATGGGGGAGATCGGAGTGGGAGATGGACCATGAGAGACTATGAACTCTGGGACAAACAATCTAAGGGTTTCAGAGGGTAGGGGTGTGGGGGATGGGTTAGCCCAGTGATGGGTATGAAGGAGGGCACATACTGCATTAGAGCACTGGGTGTTATATGCAAACAATGGCTCATGGAACACTACGTCAAACACTAATGATGTACTGTATGGTGACTAACATAACAAAGTAATAATTAAAAATAACAATGGTGTCACCAGGTCTTCCCATAACTGCTTCTAGAGCCCCTACCTTTAACTCTTCCAATTTAGTTTGCTCTTGTTTCATCAAGAGAATGACTCCATATGCTCACCATCAAGCTAAATATGAGGAACTGCTATTTCCCACCACCTGGAATCCCGCTCACACAGAACCCACAGTTTTAGCCTGGCCTTTAAGGCCATCCACCCCACACTCATCTCTACCAGCATCTGCTACCTTATTTCCTCTGTCTAAAAAAACTGATTTCCTTGTGCTTTCAGGTATGCACTTCCTATTGAACGAAGCAAATATCCTTGCTGTACAGCACAGCAAGTCTGTAAATGCCTTCACTGCAGCCTCCACATGCTTCAGAGGCCTCCCCATTCTCTTCCTGCCCTCACTCGTCTTTGAAATCCCTACGCACAACTCTCTTCCTCTGAGTAAGTTTTCCCAATTTTCTCCAGGTCACATCATTTGCTCCTTTTACTAGACAGTCCTTCAACATTTACGTTTTACTTGAACTAATAATATTTTAGTCCTTATCGTAAGTTTCCCTGCAAGTGTTCTAAAAGATCGTTACGTGCGCGTGCTCTTCTGTCTCTGAGAACAGGTGTGCCGCTCTCCCCTACACACTTACTCCGGCAGCAAGCACTCACACGAGCTGATTTCTTAAAAGGTGTTGTTACTTACTACCCACCATCTATGCGAACTCCACAAACGCTGCTGGACTAAGTAAACTGGACACTCATATCCAACAAACTATTTACAAGGGATAGTAAAATAAAGAAAAGAGAATGAATTTAAATTATAGTTAGGGACAGCTAGGTGGCTCAACACATTAAGCATCAGACTCTTGGTTTCAGCTCAGGTCATGATCTCAGGGTCATGAGATCGAGCCCCGGGTCAGCTCCACACTCAGCGTGCAGTATGCTTGTCCCTCTCTCTCCCCTTCTGCCCCTCCCCTGGCTCATGAGCTCTCTCTCCAATCAATCAATCAATCAATCAATCAAATCTTTTTTTAAATTACAGTGTTTGAAATCAGTAATGCTTCCCCTACTACTACTCAGCGTTTAACATCTGCAGGGAGATTGCTCATACATGCTCTAATGCTAATTTTGTTTTTCAGGTCCATCCCCTTCCTCTTCACCCTTTTCCACCTGATGTCTATATGAAGAAAACCCGAAGCAAAATGGAAAGCGCACTGGAGAATATCAGGTTTCACGTGAGTGCCAGGGCTCGCATTTACGGTATGAGGCCATCGTGCCAATGTTCTGTACACTGAGAGCTTTACTTAGAGTCCCCCAATGTCCAAGGATAATTAGTATCTTCAATAATTTCTACCAGAGGGCTTGACAAATTTATTTATCTAGACAATATAGCAAGAAGAAATAATAAAAGAAAATGCCACAATAAAGCTTTCGTCCCATCCTATGTTACTAGGCTAACAAAAAATTTACTTTTTCTTGGAATATTATATAAGAAATTTTTCAAAATGCTATTCTGAATAAAAATTCATCTGATTTAGCCATTTTTATATCAGTTCTTTTAAAGAACAAACTAAAACTATCAAACCTGTTAAGGGAGAGGGTGGTGGGGTTATGGACATTGGGGAGGGTATGTGCAACGGTGAGTGCTGTGAAGTGTGCAAACCTGGCGATTCACAGACCTGTACCCCTGGGGCTAAAAATACATTATATGTTAATAAAAAAATTAAAAAATTAAAAAACGAAAACAAACAAAAAAACCTGTTAAGATACTTAGCTAGTGAATAAAACAAGCTTGATTAGTATTTTAAACACCAACTTACAGGATCAGCAGGTCCACAGAATTCTCGAAATGTCTTTGCAGGATTACTCTGTTGAATCTCCATTGCGACGCAAGGGCCGGAACACACTTCTGTCACCATCTCCTATGATGTACAATATCAAAGAACACGTAAACATTGGTAAAAATTAATAATCTTTTGCTCATCCTCTTTTAATTCCATCACGATTCCCCAAATCTTAAAATCTTAGTTATCTCTGAATCCTCCTGGCCCCACATGCCAAGCAGCTCCCCAATCCTATCCATTTCTCCTGCAAAAATGTGTTTTAGAAATGTTCCCTCGTCCAGCTCCTACCACTGCATCACGTTAATGCAGGGCTTTAGCACTTGACACTTTCACTCATGAAATGAGCATCTAATACATGTTCCTTTTAAAGGCCTCTTCTCTTACACAAAGTCCTATCAAATGAACATTTCTAAAGATATAAATTTTGAAATGTTTCTTCCAAAGACACTTTTAAAATCATAATCATTTTCAGAAATGAAGAAAACAGGGACGAGATTCTCTCACACTGAATACCTAGAAATGAGACAATACGTACAAAACAGCAGGACTCAAACAGCAGCACAGCATTATGATTCCTGATGGAAGAGAACCAAATGAAGGAAGCCATACGACTGTCCCATCTTACTTCCTGGAGGTATTTTCCAGACAACGGGACACAGACAGGAAACACAACAGAGCCCAACACCCTACCCTCACTGAGCAGAAGAAACAAAGACAGGAGATCGGGGAGACCCTGTCGCTCTAGCTACATTCTAATGTGCGAGACAGATTACGAGAGGGCGTGAGAGAACCCAGGGAAAGTAAGCTACAGCAATCTACAGAGAAGTTTACCTAAGTCTCTGGCTAGGAGTCTGTATATGTGCGGAAGAAACTACTCAATGCCAAGAAGAGGACTGCCAGAAGCAGTGAAGTGAAACCGTTCACAGAGAGAGCACGAGACTGAGAGGACTCTGCACTTCCTCTAGTGGGAGCGGGAAGCCCTGATGCCATACGTGCCTGATGCACACAGCACACCACTGGAGCCTCCAGAAGAGCACCGCACCGTAAGACTTGGCCTTATGTACCGAGTGCTCTGTTCCCCTCCTGCAAAGCCTCAAAGCAAGCCTTCAAAAGATCAAACTGATCCTAATAACTTCAGTGAGGGCCAAAACGATGGCAAAAACTCTTCAAAGCAACATGACATACATACCACATAACATCATAAATTTCACATTATCCAGAATCCAATAAAAATTACTAGGCATGCAAAGAAATAAGAATATATGAACCATCACTAGAAGAAAACTCAATAAACTGATACAGATGTAGCAATGGCAGAAGTGATGTTGGCTACATAGAATGTTAAAACAGGCTATATATGCAAGTTAGAGGAAGAAAACAGACACGGTGCAGAGAAAATCAATGATACTAAAAAGACTCAAAAATAAATAAATAAATAAAATCTTTTTAAAAATAAAAATAAATAATGGGGCATCATTATGGAACTTCTAGCGATGAAAACTACATCCGAATTAAATACACTGGATGGGATGAGCAAAACAAAATACGGCAGAAAGACAATAATATCGAAGACATGAAATACCAATTACTCAAAAGCAAGCACAGAGAGAAAGAAGATTAAATAAAAATGCCCCATGGTAATTGTTTTTCCAACGACAAGCTGTCTAATATGCACGTAATTGGGAGTCCCACAAAAAGAAAAAAGGGGTGAGGAACAGATAAAGATTCCAAGAATTTGATAAAATGCATAAGCCAACAGATCCAACAGAGTCCAAGGAGAATACATGCTGAGTACAGTGAGCCAATAACTAATCTCACTAAAACCAAAAAACCCTAATAACATAAATCCCTTAAAATAACCCTCCACAAAAAAGAAATCATTAAACAGTAGAAGAAAGATGTAAATTACAACAACAAAAATTTGTCAATCTGTACTTCTATACCCAGGTAGAAAGGTTTTTGTTTGCTTGTTTTTTGAGAGAGCGAGGGAAAAGGGCAGTGAGGGGAAGAGAGAAAGGGTGAGGGAGAGAAAAGTAAGCAGGCTCCACGCCCAGAGCAGAGCCTGATGCAGGGCTCAACGTTACAACCCTGGGATCGCGACCGGAGCTGGAACAAGAGGTGGACGCTTAACCAACTGAGCAGCGCAGGCTCCCTGGAAGATATTTTCCACAAATGAAGGAAAAATAACTTTTTCAGACAGACAAAATGTGAGAGAATTCACTACCAGCAGCAAAATGGTAAAACAATGGTAAACATGTAGGTAAATATAAAATACACTTTTTTAGTTGGTGTGAAAGATAATTGATTATTTAAAGCAAAAATATTAAAAATGCATTAGAGGGTTTATCATATAAATAGAAATGAAAACATGTGACAACCATGGCACATACGGAGGGGGACATGGAAGAAGCAAACTCTTTGAAGGTTCCTAGCTATAGGCGAAGTGGTATGATGAAAAACACGAAGAAAAGTGGCTCTCACAGTGTCTGGGACACTCAACAAATGTTCTTTTCTTCTGTACATGGAGAAAGTACGTCAGGAAGAAGTGAAAATAAACACCGAGACCCTGCGGCAGAAGTGCGGTTGTGTGTAAGAAGATCAGCACGGGAGGGGTCTCAGGAGCCGAAGCGAGACCATAGGAAAGCAGTGAGAGAGGGGCTCAGACCCCTCAGGGACGTGCGAGCCACTCCAATGACTTTGGAGAATTTATGATACACAATGACCAAGCAAAATAAAGGTAATTTTTTACAGAACAGTATTTAAATATTCATTGGAACTCAGTCATCACACTTAACAGAAATGCCAGAAGTTAAAAGAGGAAGGAAAGAGCGTCACGATTAATACAGCACACGGAACTCTACTCATTAGAATTCCTAAAGGGATCCAAAGTCACTTTGCTATTTTGCAAAGGTCATATGTAATTGATTTCTTATGGATAATTATGTTGAGTCTGATTTCCTATCTCAGGACACTCAAGTACTGCTCACACATCAATGTCAAGAGTCCAGTTCTCAGTAGGGGCAGAAGGCAGCAGGAACCTGCCATCCAAAAAGAGAGGGTGAATTCTGCCTGCCTTTCTTTCTTTTGCCTCTCTGCTTGTCTTTCAGGGTTTATCAAAAATACCATTAAAAATACAGACATAGGGGCACCTGGGTGGCTCAGTGGGTTAAAGCCTCTGCCTTCAGCTCAGGTCATGGTCCCAGGGTCCTGGGATCGAGCCCCGCTTCGGGCTCTCTGCTCGGCGGGGAGTATGCTTCCTCCTCTCTCTCTGCCTGCCTCTCCGCCTACATGTGATCTCTGTCAAATAAATAAATAAAAATCTTGGGCGCCTGGGTGGCTCAGTGGTTAAGCCACTGCCTTCAGCTCAGGTCATGATCTCAGGGTCCTGGGATCGAGTCCCGCATCGGGCTCTCTGCTCAGCAGGGAGCCTGCTTCCTCCTCTCTCTCTCTCTCTGCCTGCCTCTCTGCCTGCTTGTGATTTCTCTCTGTCAAATAAATAAATAAAATCTTTAAAAAAAAAAAATCTTAAAAAAAAAGAAAAACAAAAAACCAACATAATGGACAGAAAAAACAGGTTGGAAAAAGGACTCCATCAAGGGTCGCCTGGGTGGCTCAGTGGGTTAAGCCTCTGCCTTCACCTCAGGTCACAGTCTCAGGATCCTGGGCTCAAGCCCCACATCAGGCCCTCTGCTCAGCAGGGAGCCTGCTTCCCCTCCCCTCTCTCTGCCTGCCTCTCTGCCTACTTGTGATCTCTCTCTCTATCAAATAAATAAATTAATAAAAAAAGAAGTCAGAGTAAGAAGCAAATCACACGTTTTTGTCCCTTTAGACTATGTTGCCTCTTCAGATGATTTCACAGGGTCTTCTGGAATTAGACCATATGCAGTGTTTAAATATTTACCTCTTCCTTGAGCTTAAACTCGAGTCCTGAGTATCAACTGTCCTGAGAAGTAAGAGGCCTTCTGGGAAATACAACAGTCACAACAACAAGTGAGACTCAGTACCTGCTACCTGCTACCTGCTACCTACTCAGTACACTGCTACCCAGTGAACCATTGACAGAGACTTCACCGCAGGTACGTGCAGTGTATACATACAGATCCTCACGCAACTTCCTCTAAACAAAACTGAATTATAAATGCAAAAAGCACTTTTAAAAGCACTAGAATAAGAATATTCATAAGACTATTAGTTACTTTAACAAAATACTACTGGGATGCAAACATTCTTATTTCCCTCTGGAGAAAATTCTCAAAGAAACTTTCCTTAGTTTCAATGGAGTTTTACATCATATAAACACAGAACATCTCATAAAGGTACCTAGATAATGTTCTGGTTCACGTACATAGTCCATTCTCCCATTAGCAGAATATGCTAAACCAATCATGATTTGGAATATTTGTTTTACACTGAATAAACCATTTCAAGCTGAATAAAAAATGATAAGCATTCCTAAATATGGCTGACAAGGCTAACACTGAAATAATGTAGCTTTTTTCTTCCCAAACAGCCCATATACTCCGTTATTAATATCACGAGACTTAAACAGTGGTTCCAGAGACTGTCTTACTGAGAGTATCATACAGAAGAAAGCACATCAGCACCATTCATTCTGGCACAGCCTGACGTTACAGTGTGATATTGCTACTGTCATTCAGATCCCTGATTTCTTAGGGAAAATGACACATCTAACCAGTGATGCTTTTGTTTTTACTCTAGAATCCCCCAAATAAAAAAAAAAAAAACCCTAAGATTAAATAAATATTACATAAAAATAAATTGCATGTATAGTACTTTAAAGCACAATATAGGAGACATTAAGTCAGAGAGGAGGGGTTTTTTTAAAGTTATTTTCCAAAGGGAAATATGGCCTACCTCCGATGTGTGCACAACACTAGTGCTCTCAACTATCTGTTACCAAATTCAATACCATGTGATATGGCATGAAAATATAAGTGGATGATCAAAAGATATGTCTCCATGGTTTACCTTATGTGCGGTAGAGCTGTAACATAACCTGAACGGAGGACAGCAGCGGTTCTCAACCAAAATTTTTAAGGTAAAATTGAAAAAAAAGAAGGAAAATATATAAAAGAGAGATTAAAAAAATGAAGAAAGTCTGTCACTGATTGAATTAAGAGATAACACATTTTAAAATTCTTCCAATTTAAGAAAAGGCATAACTCTAAAATGAAGCAGCTCACGAGATGAAGGTTCGGGAAGCTGTAACAGAAGGAAACCACCCCGGTTCCTCTAAATAGGCTGGAAATTGCGAGTATGCCGAACATGAAAAAGATGTCATAGTCTTGACTTTGTAGGGCTAAATAAGAAAAAGGCTCAGGCCAGTTCTCAGACCAGTGCACTTGTCCTTTCTAAGGAAGGCTGAAAGGAAAAGTCATAGAGAAGTGGGAAGGAGAATCTAGTCTTATTGTCAAGAACAATGAACTTTATGCGGGGAAAAAGAAAAAAAAAAAAGAAGTCAAATCTGTCAAAAATGTAGATGAGGATGCAGCCCACCAGCACAAAGGTATCTAAGATACTTTTATAAAGAGGGGGAAGGAAACTGATTTTGATCAAATATCTACCATGTTTTATTTTAAGGAACAATATTTGGCTTATTTGAATATAGTCATTTGTTTACAAGAACATATTTCATTGCCTTCTGACCAATTCCTTCTAAATCTTATTTCTTCAGACTCAGTCACATTTTCAGATGATTCTACCTGCATTTATATCATTAAGGTAGACGTTAAACGCTGCTGTGCTGTTATACTGTAATTACTCGCTTTTAAGTTTCTAAGGCATTTTGGAGAGTCTTCCACCCTGAGAATATGATAAACTCCATAGAGACTGTCCAAATGTGTCAACATCCCAGCAATTTTTTTTTTGCACTGTGGTATGTTTTTTTTTTTTTTTCACAAGTGGAACAATAAGATTTTCAAAAACTGATCTAGTGGCTCTCAGAGATAAGAGATAAGAATGCCTCAGTCACTAGGTACGACCAGACGGCAACTAGCGGACTTGTGACTACTTTCATGATTATAAATTATACTGAGATGTCCCAGATTTAAGATACACAAACTGTCTTTGGTACCAGTGCTTGACATTTACTTTGATACTTACGTTATACTCAGACACCACTCCTTTATAAACTTCATAAAACTCTTCAACATTAACTCGATCCATGCTGAACTGGATTAAAACAAAACAAAACTTATCAAGCCAACCGCCAAAGAACATAAATGAACCACACTCAGCATTTATGATCCCTTGGATATATTTTCTTTACTTTAAAATATAAACCTTGCACAAATTAAGTACTCAAAAAAGTGTTGTTAGGGACACCTGGGTGGCTCAGTGGGTTAAGTGTGTGCCTTCGGCTGGGGTCATGGTCCCAGGGTAATGGGATCGAGCCCTACATCAGGCTCTCTGCTCAGCGGGGAGCCTGCTTCCCCCTCTCTCTCTGCCTGCCTCTCTGCTTACTTGTGATGTCTCTCTGTCAAATAAAGAAATAAAATCTTTTAATAAATAATAATAAATAAAATTACATTAAGTCCTAGGGTCTCAAGAACTAAGACCGCAAATATCTGAAAAAAATAGCCTCTGAAAAAAAATATTTTGTCCCCTATTTTGTTTCTTTATTGTCACCTGAAATGAAGATCACTGAGAAATTTTTGCCTACCCGGGAAATAATTCAAACTGGGAGGATTTATTTCTTAGGCAACGTAGCTAGTGAATTTTGTTTGATTTCAGTGTTTTATCCTATAGTCCCACAACCTGCTGTATATTTTATATAACAAAATAATAGAATATATAAATTATGTACTTACAATTTGCCCTGAATATTCCAGAAGGCATTGCCTAAGGTTATTTCATTTAACTCCAAAAATAAACCACTGAGGAAAATAATAACGTTCTCACTGGCCAGCAGACTTGTAAGTGTAGAGGGCAGCCGACCCGCAATTCAGAAATAGAGCTTCTTGGCTCCAAAACTGAATGACTGTGATTGCCACTAAACTACCATGCCTTCCTCATAGGTTCAATCAATCTTTTTCTTAATTATTATTCTTGTTTTCACCAAGCACGTACTCTAGCCAACTATGCTAGGTCACAGGCCTAGAGTTAGATCAATGTTTTTTTTTTTTTTATTACAGCTATCAATTTATTTATTTTCAGAAAAACAGTATTATTTTTTCACCACACCCAGTGCTCCATGCAATCCGTGCCCTCTATAATACCCACCACCTGGTACCCCAACCTCCCACCCGCCCCCGCCACTTCAAACCCCTCAGATTGTTTTTCAGAGACCATAGTCTCTCGTGATTCACCTCCCCTTCCAATTTACCCCAACTCCCTTCTCCTCTCCATCTCCCCTTGTCCTCCATGCTATTTGTTATGCTCCACAAATAAGTGAAACCATATGATAACTGACTCTGTCTGCTTGACTTATTTCACTCAGCATAATCTCTTCCAGTCCTGTCCATGTTGCTACAAAAGTTGGGTATTCGTCCTTTCTAATGGAGGCATAATAATCCATAGTGTATATGGACCACATCTTCCTTATCCATTCATCCGTTGAGGGCATCTTGGTTCTTTCCACAGTTTGGCGACCGTGGCCATTGCTGCTATAAACATTGGGGTACAGATGGCCCTTCTTTTCACGACATCTGTATCCTTGGGGTAAATACCCAGCAGTGCAATGGCAGGGTCATAGGGAAGCTCTATTTTTAATTTCTTGAGGAATATCCACACTGTTCTCCAAAGAGGCTGCACCAACTTGCATTCCCACCAACAGTGGAAGAGGGTTCCCCTTTCTCCACATCCCCTCCAACACATGTTGTTTCCTGTCTTGTTAATTTTGGCCATTCTAACTGGTATAAGGTGATATCTCAATGTGGTTTTAATTTGAATCTCCCTGAGGGCTAATGATGATGAACATTTTTTCATGTGTCTGATAGCCATTTGTATGTCTTCATTGGAGAAGTGTCTGTTCATATCTTCTGCCCATTTTTTGATATGTTTGCCTGTTTCGTGTGTGTTGAATTTGAGGAGTTCATTATAGATCCTGGATATCAACCTTTTGTCTGTACTGTCATTTGCAAATATCTTCTCCCATTCCGTGGGTTGCCTCTTTGTTTATTTGACTATTTCCTTTGCTGTGCAGAAGCTTTTGATTTTGATGGTCCCAAAAGTTTATTTTCGCTTTTGTTTCCTTTGCCTTTGGAGACATATCTTGAAAGAAGTTGCTGTGGCTGATACTGCCTATGTTCTCCTCTAGGATTCTGATGGATTCCTGTCTCACGTCGAGGTCTTTTATCCATTTTGAGTTTATCTTTGTGTACAGTGTAAAAGAATGGTTGAGTTTCATTCTTCTACATATAGCTGTCCAGTTTTCCCAGCACCATTTATTGAAGAGACTGTCTTTTTTGCACTGTATATTTTTTCCTGTTTTGTCGAAGATTAATTGACCGTAGAGTTGAGGATCCATATCTGGGCTCTCTACTCTGTTCCACTGGTCTATGTGTCTGTTTTTATGCCAGTACCATGCTGTCTTGGTGATCAATGTTTAAATTTAAAATTTCTACAAAACACACATTTTTAAAGCAGGCTTAAGTCCTACAATCCTATGAATACATCACGAGGCTAATAGTTCAGAATGTTTTAGCTAACCATTCTTTCTAACCCTAGGCAAGATTCTTCAAGAATCAACTTTATTAGTCTCCAAGTTTTGCCTGATGACTCTGCAAACTAGTTGATATTTCTGGCCTTTTTTTGGTTTGTGGGCATTCCGAAAAATTAGGGACACAAAACTGTCAGAATCTCAGTTACTTCCCTGACCCCTGATTCTGGATTATCTAAGACTTAGCAGAAATCAAAAGCAGCTCCTTTTCAGGAAAAAAATGTATAAATTACATTGGTAAGAAAAATCTCAGCTCCAAAGTCAGTATTTCATTATCAAAATAGCATAAACTTGCTGGTCTTCACACATATAAAATCCAAATTGTTTATCTGATTCCTGTAACAACTTGTACCCCGTTTTTTGCCAAGTACACTGGTAAGTACAACACAAAGGTATGAGCTCGGCAGAAGTGGGTACTGTTTCCTCAGTGAAGGGTTTCCTATAAACGCATCCACTAGGCAGTTCTAAACAGTCGTGGGCTTTGGAGTTCAAGGGCTGTGACTGTCAGAGTCTAAAATGTGCTAACTCCAAAGAAGGTTCTGAGGAGAAACTCCAGAAACCAGCAAAAGGCGCTAGTTAAAAGAAAAATCTCAACTGATTCTCTTTCTCCATTCTCCTCTTAGTCACCGAACAACAGAGAACACGGTATTGACTACTCAACCTAATTCTATTTTTTGTTTGTAGGAACTAAATACATAGTTCCTATCCATATTTATATTGCAACCAAAGTCACCAGAACTGTATAAACCTGTTTTATAACCTTGAATTAGGTGTACCATTTGAATTTTAGTTTCCTCAATGAAAGATTATATGGGTAAAATAATTTCAAAAACATTTTTAATTATAAGGTTATCAAGGTCAGTAACTATACCTTTTTATTTTTAATGTGTTGAGTTCACAAGTACATAGAGAAAATTCAATACAAAATATTAAAAAAAGAAGTCTATCAATAGATTATGAGTTACTGCAAACTACCCACCATCTGCATAGCTGAGATTTCAAAACCTGCATCCCGGATAGCCATGAGGATCTTTCCCAGCAGTCCTGAAAATACAGAACAAATGGATGCAAAAATACAAAATTGCCAAGGCATTTTCATTTCTTAGAATTGCAAATTTTCTCCCTCAAAGTTATTTGCTTACACTCTATAGGAGAAATCACGTATTTCGCCAAGGGAAACTAAATCCCTACCATCAAGCATCATCAGTAATCATTTGTTTCACTTAGTAAGTGCTTCAGGAATATCAACAATGATCCTGAATATTATGCAAAATACCTTTAAGATACTATTTTCCCTTAAAGCCCCTGAAGCCAAATGATGTAAAGAACATGCAAATTACAAAAAATATGAAATGCCAAAGTACTGGATATGGGAGTTCCAAGGAGAAAAATCAAATGATAACTGAAGGTATGGCAGAAGCTTTAAGCGGAAATGAGAGGATGAAATGGTACTGAAAGCCTGTAGATAGGTGGGAGCATATGGGGACACAGGCGTGAAAGGACAGAAGACACAGGTCTGAGAAAATGTGAGCATGTTTGTAGGACAGTAAGGCAGAAAAGAAGTTTAAAAAAACAAAAAACAAAAAACAGAGCCTGCGTGGCTCAGTAGGTTAAGCGACTGCCTTAAGCTCAGGTCATGATTTTGGAGTCCCCGAATCAAGTCCCCCTATGGGCTCCCAGCTCCATGGGGAGTCTGTTTCTCCCTCTGACCTTCTCCCCTCTCATGCTCTCTCTCACTCTCTCTCAAATAAATAAAATCTTAAAAAAAAAAAAAAAAAAAAAAAACAGCTGAAAAGGAAAAGAGACTTGATCCAAATTAATGAAAGCCTTGGATATCAACATGAGGAATTTGGTCCTTATCCCACAAATCAGTGCTTTTTATAATAGGGCCTGAAGATTCTGAGAATCTGGGACTGATTCTGAGATTCCATTACTTTAGTATAAAAATATTCTAAGCTTTTTTTCAAGTCAACTAAAATTCTCTCTCTCTCTCTTTCTCTCTCTCACACACACACACCCTCATATATTCTGGATGATCTGGATGTTTGTTTGGTACCCAAATCCCCAGGGGCTGTGCTCTGTTTTTACTACTTCACTGCAGGTAGGTAGTGCTATCATAATTGTAGCAGGTTGAGGGATGGAGAAAAAAGACAATTAGAGACCTAGTTCTGAAGTGACACTTGTACCAAGTGAAGGTGAAATGATACCAGAGCATCCTGTAGAAACAAACATTCCTCAGAAGTCTGCAGAGTAGAACAGGCCCATAGCCCTCTGTACCATATCCATGACCTGGTGACTGACTTTTGTCAAACATCCTTTATCTTATCAATGTTGTTAAATTTTATTCATTTTATAGTCTTGTTGTAATGAATTTGTAAATTGCTTTAGGTATACAGCTGCATGTGCAAAGGTTTATTTTTACTTTCATATTGGGACATATTTAAGTTGCATTATAATTAGAATAATTCACATCTACACTGCGGGTCCATCAAGAGTATTTTTCCTCCAAAGGAAACACTGCCAAAAGAAATGGAGAGCCACTGAAAACGTTGAGCAAAACACAGGACAAAATAGTGTTTTAGGAGGAATATTGATTTAATAACGATAGGCAAACTGGTCTGCAAAAAAGGAATAAAAGACAGAGTAGCAAAGGCTTTTGAAACCATCCAGCAGGCTCACAGGACTTGGATAGCAGCACTAGAGAAAGGAGTAATGAACATAAGATATTTCTGAACAAGAACAGGACTAAACTGGACACAGTGTGAAGATGAGGGAACATAGGTTTTAAGTCCAAGTGACTGAAGATGGACAGCATCTTTAAGAAGAAAACAATTTTGCATGGAGCACTGGGTGTGGTGCAAAAACAATGAATTCTGTTACATTGGAAATTTTTTTTTTTTTTTTAAAAAGAAGAAAACAACTAATGGAAACAAATTGATTAATCTCTTGGGGAAGGTCGTCAAGATGGCATGACTGCCGGCTGACCAGTGAGCTAGACACAGGCACTGGAGGGCTCCCCACCCCCTTCCCTGCCGTTGGAATGTGGGTTCTGCTCGCCTTTCCCGCCCCCAGAGGCTGCTCTGAGGACAGAGCCTTGAGATAACGGGGAACGGTACTGCACAGGATGTGTGACTGCACCCAGACATCTACAGAAACTTTTAAGACTTGGCAGGTGGGTGCGGGAACCCACTTACCTTGCTGCTGCCCAAGACAAGCCTGTATGTAAGCTTCCTTGCTTATAAAACGGCCCACTCACTACCAACCTGCAGTGACCTTCCTGTTACTCCACTCTCCCCCTGCCCTCTGAGTTCAGGGCCAGTTTCAGATTATATTCACAAAGCTTCCAAGGAGGTTATGAACCAACAGTTAAGGAAAAAGGGAATTATTTTGAACATAGAAAAAGAATTTTAGAACAGAACACTGATCCATATTTGAGAAAAGAGCATATCTGATGGCTAAAAACGACTGATGAGGAGTGATAAAGTCCCTACACAAAACCGGTGATAAGGGACCGCATTCCAACAGCAGACAGGTCGAGGACTAGACTGAGGCCTACGGACAGGTTAGAGCTGAAATGTGCAAACAGAAGAGGATAAAAGATTTTTTGTTTGACAAAAAGAAGAGGAAAGGCAAACAAAAAAAATAATAAACAAAAAACAAAATAAAGCCTTGTAGGAATGAGTTTTGAGAAAATATCTAAAGTTTGGAAATTAAGAATGAAAATGAATAAAGAAAGATACATAAAGAGAGATGTACAGGAAAATAAAGAAGAAAAATATTTCAGTAGGGAAAATTCTTAGAACACAGGGATATTCAAGAACTAAAGGAGATGAAGGACCCGAGGAATGCAGATAAAGCCTTCAGCATTAGCAGGACAGTATGCTGACATTAAAGACATCTGAGAAAGTTGTAGCAACAGAGTGTTAGGAAAAAGAAGTTAGATAACCCACTAAAAATCTATACCGAAGACTCAGATGATAATGGATATAAGAATGTTAACCAAAATTCCAAGTCTTTAATCAACACCAAAAATATTAGTTAGGAAAGAAAGAATAAATTAATAATTACTGAGGACTGGACTCCTTAATATGAATTTATACCATTTATCAACACTCTTAAACAGAGGCTACTATTCCACTATAAAGATGAGAATATATCAGGTTTTTGGAGAATAGATAACTTGCCTGAAATCATAAAGTAATTCATCATCCAATCTCCAAATCTCTTATCGTTCTACAAGTTTAATAAGAAAAAAGAAATGCATACATGGAAGTCAGACATGTAAAATTCATGGGACAATATAACTCCCTAGGCAAGGACCATAATCATTTTAGTTCTCACCGTATCTCCAGTGCCTAGTATGGTCTTGCCACATAGCAGGTGCTAACAAATACTGTTCACTGAATTAAGAAATAACCAACGAGACATGCAATCAGAGCTCTGCTGCATGCGAACCCAGGGAACTCCAAGGCCCTACAGAGCACAGTCTGAAAATACTTGCAAATTACAAAGGGTAATTAAAGTTAGAGAGAGGGAAAGGATCATTGAAAAATGTTGGCTTAGTGATCTGAGGGACAAAAGTTCATACTTACTTCTTGCCATATATAAACAGTAATCCAAAATGAAGTTAAGGTAAATACAAAAGAAAAAAACTGTTTACAGAAATCTATTGATGGCTCTTTTCTTCTCATGATAAAGGTAGCCTTTTTAAATATAAAAGGCAAAAAGAGAGAGAGAGAGAGAGTAAGAGTTCTGTTTTTGCTATAACAGAAATAGCTCCTATTGGAATAACCTTCCCTCAGATAGTAACTATAATAAACTCCAGAAAACAAACAAACATAAAAATACAACCACCTGGAGGCACTGAGTGGTTCCCCGATTTTGCAGTGGTCAGCTTGATGGGAAGCCACAGTCGGTACTAAAACCAACAGAAAGCCCACAGAATTAGCAAACATAACTAGAAGTCAAGGTTTAGGCAACCATGGGCATTGGAAAGTGAGCAAACAGATAATCCCAGAAAAAAAGAAAATCCAGAGAGGAATATCTGAATTCTGTGTATAAACATTGCTCCAATTTTGGGAAAACAAGCATTCGTACATGGAGCAAACTCCCAGAAGCCCAGCTGAGATGAAAAGAACTGAATGGAGCTTTGATTTAGTACTCACCAAAGTGCAGAGACTGCCTAATCAATTCAGCAAGTTTACTGGTTGCACTTAAAATATCAGTATATCTTTGAAGAAGATGACAACATCTAGAATTTTGTAATATCTCATTCACAATATTTAGGGTACAATCCAAAATTCTTTGACATATGAGAACACAGAAAAACATGACCTATTCCCAAGACAAAAGAGACTCAATGAAGACCAACTTTGGATGACCCCAATGTTTATAATTAAAAACAAAGATTTTCAAGTAACTATCATAACTGCTTAATGAGTAAAAGAAAAATAATCTCAAAACACATAAAAAGATAGGAAATCTCAACAGGGATTAAGAACTTCAAAAAGAATCAAATGAAAAATAACAACATCTGTACTACAAAATTCAGAGTAGAGACTTAATAAATTTCAACAGAGAATGAGTCAAACAATCTGGAGAGAGATCAACAGAAATTATCTCATTTGAAGAAAGGCTAGACAATTTTTGAAAAACAATGAACAGAGTAGCAGGATGAAATGATACCAAAAAGTCTCATATACATGGAACTGGAGGCTAAAATAAGACAAAATATTTAGAGACCTAATGACTGAATTTTTTTTCCAAATTTGTTGAGCTACTGAATCTAAATTTATGCTTTTTCCAATCAGAAGCAAATTTTTTAAATAAAGAAAACAAGGCACATCATTGTCCAGCTGCTAATGATCAAAAATAAACTCTTGAGAGCAGCCAGAGAAAATGACTCATTGTATATAGGGAATAACAATTTCAATGACGGCTGACGTCTCAAAAGAAAAGGGAAGACCAGAAGACAGCTGAATATTTTTAATGTGCTAAAAGAAAAACAAATTGTCAACCTGAAATTCTAGCCCACCACTTCAAGAATCATGGTAAAATAAAGACTTTGAAATAAAAGAACACTAAAGGAATTTGTTTTCACCAAGCTCCTACTTCAAGAAATGTTAATGGAAGTTATTTAATTTGAAGAAAAATGAAACAAGATTTAAAAATAGGATCTTTAGTGCCCCTGGGTGGCTTAGTGGGTTAAGCCTCTGCCTTGGGCTTAGGTCATGATCCCAGGGTTCTGGGATCAAGCCCTGCATCAGGCTCTCTGCTAGGTGGGAAGCCTGCTTCCTTCTCTCTCTCTCGGCCTGCCTCTCTGCCTACCTGTGATCTCTGTCAAATAAATAAATAAAATATTAAAAAAATAGAGGACCTTTAGGAGAAATGATGAGCATAGTTAAGGGCAAATATGTAGGTAAATATGAAACTCTATTTTTTCCTCTTAATTTCTTTAAAATACATATGACTGATTAAAAAAACCAAAAATTTTAACATTGTATTCTGGGTTTTAAAATGAATAGGGGTGCCTGGGTGGCTCAGTTGCTTAAACATCTGCCTTCAGCTCAGGTCATGATTCCAGGGTCCTGGGATCAAGCCCTGCATTGGGCTCTCTCCTTGTCTCTCTACCTCTGCCTGCAACTCTGCTTACTTGTGCTCTCTCTCTACATCTCTGTCAAATAAATAAATAAAATATTTTCAAAAAATAAATAAATAATAAAAATAAAATTAATGTATGTGAATGTAATACATATCAGAAGTATAATATAAACCAGGTAGAGGAAGAAAATGGACCTTTACAAATGAAAACTTTCCACATTATATGTGAAGTAGTACAATATCAATACATTTTAAATAGACTGAAAATTCAAGATGTATACTTTAATTCTTACAAGAGCGATTTTTAAATTATAGTCCTCAAATAAGCCACATCAACATTACCCAGGATCTTTTTAGAAGTGAAAATTCTCAGGACCAACACTAGACCCAAAGAATCAGAATCTCAATGGGTGGAGACCAGAAATCATTGTTTTAAATAGACCTTCCATGTGGTTCTGTTATACGCTGAAATTGAGAAACAAAGTCCTTACCTAACCACAAAAGAAAAGAAGAAAGAAAGAAAGAAAGAAAGAAAGAAAGAAAGAAAGAAAGAAAGAAAGAAAGAAAGAAAGAAAAAATTTTTATACCTAAAAGTTCAATGAATAAATTAAAATGGGATCCTCGGAAATATCAATTAATCCAAAAGCAGAAAAGATAAAGATCAAAAAGGGGGGGAGGGGAGAGTGGAAAATAAATAATAAATTAGTAAACCTGAAACCAATCATATCAATAATTACATTAAATGCTAGTGAACAAAAAATTCCCATTTAAGGCAGAGATTTTAGACAAATTAACTAAATAAGATCCAATTATATGCTATCAACAGAAAACCAATTTTAAATATAAAGACACAGGAAGGTTAAAAATAAATGACAGAAAAGAATACCATGCAAACAATAGGTATAAGCGAGCTGAAGTGGTTACACTAATTTCAGATGAAGGAGAATTTATAATGTCCTAAGAAGATGAATGTCCAATGATACACTGGACCAGATGGACCTCATAGATATATACAGAACATTCCACCCTAAAACAACAGAATACTCATTCTTCTCAAGTGTACATGGAACCTTCTCAAGAATAGACCACATACTGGGTCACAAATCAGGACTCAACCGATAACAAAAGACTGAGGTAATTCCCTGCATATTCTCAGATCACAATGCTGTGAAACTGGAGCTCAATCACAAGGAAAAGTTCAGAAGGAACTCAAACACCCGGAAGCTAAAGACCACCTTCCTTAAGAATGCTTGGATCAATCAGGAGATCAAAGAAGAACTGAAACAATTCATGGAAACCGGTAAGAATGAAGATACTTTGGTCCAAAACCTATGGGAACCAGCAAAGGTGGTCATAAGGGGGAAATACATAACCATCTAAGCCTCCCTCAAAAAAATTGAAAAATCCAGAATACATCACCTGTCTCTACACCTTAAAAAACTGGAGAATCAACAACAAATCAAACCAACTCCACACGTAGGAAGGGAAATAATCAAGATTAGAGCTGAGATCAATGAGGTAGAAACCAGAGATACAGTAGAATGTATCAATGAAACTAGATGCTGGTTTTTTGAAAGAATCAGTAAGATTGATAAACCACTGGCCACACTAATCCAAAAGAGAGAAAGCTCAAATTAATAAAATTATGAATGAAAAGGGAGAGATCACAACTAACACCAAGGAAGTAGAAACAATCATCAAAAGTTATTATCAACAGTTATATGTCAATAAGCTAAGCAACCTAGATGAAATGGAGGCATTCCCGGAATGCCTATAAACTCCCAAAATTGAACCAGGAAGAAATTGGCAACCTGAATAGACCGATATCTAGGAACAAGATTGAAGCAGTGATCAAAAACCAACCAAAAAACAAGAGCCCAGGACCTGACGGATTCCCGATGGAATTCTACCAAACTTTCAAAGAAGAAATACCACCTATTCTCCTAAAGCTTTCAAAAATTTGAAGCAGAAGGAAAACTTCCAGACTCTTTTTATGAAATCAGCATTACCCTGATCCGCAAACCAGGCAAAGACCCTACAAAAAGGAGAATTTCAGACCAATATCACTGATGAATATGGATGCTAAGATTCTTAAGAAGATCCTAGCAAAGATGGATTGCATGGAGCACTGGGTGTGGTGCAAAAATAATAAATAGTTATGCTGAAAATAAATTTTAAAAAAATTTTAAAAAAAAAGATCCTAGGAAATAGGATCCAACAGCACATTAAAAAGATTATCCACCATTACCAGGTGGGATTCATCCCTGGGTTACGAGGATGGTTCAACATTCACAAATCAATCAATGTGACAGAACAAATCAATAAGAGAAAAGAGAAGAACCATATGGTCCTCTCCATTGATGAAGAAAAAGCATTTGACAAAATCCAGCATCCATTCCTGATTAAAATGCTTCAAAGTATAGGGATAGAGGGAATATTCCTGAACTTCATAAAATCTATCTATGAAAGACCCACAGCAAATATCATCCTCAATGGGAAAAAGCTCGCAGCCTTCCCGTTGAGATCAGGGACTAGGATGCCCACTCTTACCACTTTTGTTCAACATAGTATTAGAAGTCCTAGCAACAGCAATCAGACAACAAAGGGAAATAAAAGGTATCCAAATAGGCAATGAAGAAGTCAAACTCTCTCTCTTCGCAGATGACATGATTCTTTATATGGAAAACCCAAAAGACTCCACCCCCAAACTACTAGAACTCATATAGCAATTCAGTAATGTGGCAGGATACAAAGTCAATGTACAGAAATCAGTGGCTTTCTTATACACTAACAATGAAAATACAGAAAGGGAAATTAGAGAATCGATTCTATTTACTACAGCACCAAGAACCATAAGATACCTGGGAATAATCCTAACCAAAGAGGTAACGGATCTGTACTCAAGAAACTACAGAACACTTATGAAAGAAACTGAAGAAGACACAAAAAGATGGAAGACCATTCCACGCTCTTGGATCGGAAGAATAAACATTGTTAAAATGTCTATACTGCCTAGATCAATCTATACTTTTAATACCATTCCGATCAAAATTCCACTGGCATTTTTGAAAGAACTGGAGCAAATAATCCTAAAATTTGTATGGAATCAGAAGAGACCCCAAATCTCTAAGGAAACGTTGAAAAAGAAAAACAAAACTGGTGGCATCACATTACCTGATTTCAAGCTTTACTACAAAGCTGTGATCACCAAGACAGCATGGTACTGGCATAAAAACAGACACATAGACCAGTGGAACAGAGTACAGAGCCCATACCAACTCTATGGTCAAATAATCTTCAACAAAACAGGAAAAATATACAGTGGAAAAAAGACAGTCTCTTCAATAAATGGTGCTGGGAAAACTGGGCAGCTATATGTAGAAGAATGAAACTAGACCATTCTCTCACACCGTACACAAAGATAAACTCAAAATGGATAAAAGACCTCAATGTGAGACAGGAATCCATCAGAATCCTAGAGGAGAACATAGGCAGTAACCTCTTCAATATCAGCCACAGCAATTCTTTCAAGATATGTCTCCAAAGGCAAAGGAAACAAAAGCGAAAATAAACTTTTGGGACTTCATCAAGATCAAAAGCTTCTCTGCAGAGTAAAGGAAACAGTCAACAAAACAAAGGGGCAACACACGAAATGGGAGAAGATATTTGCTAATGACAGTACAGACAAAAGGTTGATATCCAGGATCTATAATGAACTCCTCAAATTCAACACACACAAAACAAAAAACAGCTAATCATGTCAAAAAATGGGCAGAAGACATGAACAGAACTTCTCCAATGAAGACATACAAATGGCTATCAGACACATGAAAAAATGTCCATCATCACTAGCCATCAGGGAGATTCAAATTAAAACTACATTGAGATATCACCTTACACCAGTTAGAATGGCCAAAATTAGCAAGACAGGAAACATGTGTTGGAGAAGATGTGGAGAAAGGGGAACCCTCTTACACTGTTGGTGGGAATGCAAGTTGGTGCAGCCTCTTGGAGAACAGTGTGGAGATTCCTTAAGAAATTAAATATAGAGCTTCCCTGTGATCCTGCCATTGCACTGCTGGGTATTTACCCTAAAGACACAGATGTAGTGAAAAGAAGGGCCATCTGTACCCCCAATGTTTATAGCAACAATGGCCATGGTCACCAAACTGTGGAAAGAACCAAGATGCCCTTCAATGGATGAATGGATAAGGAAGATGTGGTCCATATACACTACGGAGTACGATGCCTCCATCAGAAAGGATGAATACCCAACTTTTGTAGCAACATGGACAGGACTGGAAGAGATTATGCTGAGTGAAATAAGTCAAGCAGAGAGAGGCAGTGATCATATGGTTTCACTTATTTGTAGAGCATAACAAATAGCATGGAGGACAAGGGGAGATGGAGAGGAGAAGGGAGTTGAGGGAAATTGGAAGGGGAGGTGAACCATGAGAGACTATGGACTGAAAAACAATCTGAGGGGTTTGAAGAGGCGGGGGGGGGGGGAGGTTGGGGTACCAGGTGGTGGGTATTATAGAGGGCACGGATTGCATGGAGCACTGGGTGTGTTGCAAAAACAATGAATACTATTACACTGAAAAGAAATAAAAAATAAAAAATAAAAATAAAAGATGACGAATGTCCTAAGAGGCATCTGGAAGACAGCACTTTAGACACAGAGCTGGAGGAAGATGGGTGTTCATAACGTCTGTCACTGACAACAGAGCAGTGAGCAAAGGTGTGGGGATAGAATTCAGGCACAATTCTTCTGGTGGAAGGGAAGTCAGACAGGAGAAAAGGCAAGGCAGGTGGCAGAAGCCATATGACAGAAGGACTTATAGACCATATTTAGAGGTTTGGGTTTTATCCAATAGCTCAGAAGTTCTCACAACTTTTGTTCTCATGGACACTTTAGGCTTTAGAAATTATTAAAGACTCTAAAAAGCTTATATGTATATAGATTATATATCCATATTTATTATGTTATAAATGAACAATTTTAAGGAAAAAACTAAGAAAATTCTTTTTTTTTTTTAAAGATTTTTATTTATTTGTTAGAGAGAGAGAGAGATACAGAGCGCAAGCACAGGCAGACAGAGTGGCAGGCTAGAGGCAGAGGGAGAAGCAGGCTCCCCGCCAAGCAAGGAGCCCGATGTGGGACTCGATTCCAGGACGCTGGGATCATGACCTGAGCCGAATGCAGCTGCTTAACCAACTGAGCCACCCAGGCATCCCAAGAAAATTCTTAAATATTTATTAATTTACATATAACAAAAATTCATTACATGGTGACACAAATAGCATTTTGTGGAAAAACGACCCTATTTTCCAAAAAAAAAAAAAATTGAGAAGAGTGGTATTGTTTTTTACATTTTAAAAAAAATCTCCTTAATGTCTACCTTAATAGAAAGCAGCTGCATTCTTACATCTGTTTCAGCTTTCAATCTGCTGCTATGTGTTGTTTTGGTTAAAGTGTATTCAGTTAGAAAGCAGTGAAGTATTTTAATAGCCCTCAATATAAACGTATACATTCTTTACTTGACAAGCTTTATTTTCTTCAAAGTTCACTGTAACATATAATTTCAAACTTCTACCAATGAACTTTTTTTTTTGCTGTTACATTAAAATTCACTGGTCTATTGTATAATTTGAAAGAATCTTTTACCCATGCATGACCTTCTAATATCAAATATTGATCATTTGGAAACTATTAGTTTACTGAGTTATACAGATCTTCCAAATGCTGACTATTTTCATTACGGTACCTCAGGGGGAAAAAATCACATTTGTTAACATCACCACCAATTCCATCAGAATAGTCTGTAAGTTATTAGGAAACTTTCAAGCTTAAGGTGGTAAATACAGTTTTGCAAATTATGATTTTCATTTGCCATTTTACCTTCTTTGGGATTTTTATCTTTGGTAACAACTTTTGTCAGTCATAACTTTTGTCAGTCATCAATTCTTCAAAATAACAGGCCTACTTACTTCAAGAAAAATTCGTATCAAATACACAAGTTTGAATAACCAACTTTTCTGTCAGTCATTCTTTCAAGTAAACATGACAGTCCACGGAAAAGCCATCTAGTTGAACTCACAACTCAAACAACTAGACAAGTACTTTCCCTAAAGATCACTTACATTTCACTATGAGCAAAAGTGTTTTATATATACTTCCCATTTCTTCACACACAGTATAAAAAAGACATATACTTGAAGGCCAAGAATTTAATAAAATTAATCATTTTCACTGCTTCATTAAGGACATTCTTAAGTGAAAGTGGCTTTTTTCCTGCAAGCACATGGTAGTTAAAAATACAGTGACTACTAGTACCTAGTACGGTTTGCTACCACTATCTTCATTTTGCTAAGGCACCGGTAGTTTTATCTACCATTGGTTTTGCTCCATTAAGTGCAAATGTTACCACATTTTAAAAAGTAAATGACCTGATTATTTTTATGAAAATAGACTTGGTCTTCTGGGTACCTCAAAGGATCTTCCTTGTTATAATAAAGAAAATGCTTTACATGATTACATAAGAATCTTGATCTAAATATGGAAGCAGTATTAAGCCCCATGCATTAACTGATATGAAGAGAAATCCACAATCTACATCTATTTTAAATCTATAATCACATTAAACCATGCCCCGTGAAATATACCACTTGAACAGAATAATTCTATTCAAAGATAAACCAATAAGAGGGACGCCTGGGTGGCTCAGTTGGTTGGACGACTGCCTTCGGCTCAGGTCATTATCCTGGAGTTCCAGGATCGAGTCCCACATCGGGTTCCCAGCTCCACGGGGAGTCTGCTTCTCTCTCTGACCTCCTCACTCATGCTCTCTCTCACTCTCTCTCAAATAAATAAATAAAATCTTCAAAAAAAAAAAAAGATAAACCAATAAGGAAGATACTTCAAGTAACACTGCCATTCTGCCGAGAGGAGTCGGATGTGAGTCAAGGATATTGCTTTTTTTATATTCAGTTGGTTATGTGTGGAGGTGGGATAGAGAGGCATTTAAGAAACCTGCTCTGTGTTTAACAGCTTGAAACAACAAACTGTCAATAACCATATGTCCTTCACTTTGTTCTAGATGGAAAATGTTCAGATGACTGAACAAGTAACAATAACTATGTAAATTTAGGAGCAAAAAGAACAAGAAGTAAAATTGCATGCTATGAAGCAAACAAGTTCAAAAGGGTCAAACAAAGCAGACTGCTTTTTTCACGTGGCTGGTGTTTGCATAGCTAATTTGCTTTTTAATGGTTTGCTTATAACTCCATGAACGCTCTCGAATTTTTTGAATGTCAAATCACATCTCCATCTCCACTCCCAGTGCCTTAGTTCCATATCCCTGTACCTTCACTAGGATTGGTCATAAGCCTCTGAATAAGTAGCCACAGTCTATCCAAGCACCAATACTAGAAATCTATTGCTTTGTTTTTCTAAAAACTCTTGCTTCTTCTGGAATTAGAAACTCCCATCCTCTTTTTGAAAAATTGATCTCACCAACCATTTGATTGGAAAGGGAACTGCCTGCCATCTCCCGTACTATGCAGACAAGAGGTGGTGGCAGACCTAGCAGCACTCCGCTAGGGCCAGAGTAATGCACACAGAGATGAACCTATCCTTGGCAAAAGCCAATCGAGTCCTTCCCTGGGATGGATGGATTTTTTTTTTTTTTTAAAAGCTAGAACCAGGGAAAAAAGCACTCTCTGCTACATTCATAAGTATGTGAGCTCTGCACTGCTGGCAACGGTCCCCCTCTCCCAAGGTGCTGAGCAAAGCTTATCTAAGGGCATGAGGTCAACAGTCAAGAAGAGCAAATATAAAATCCAGAGAGAAGAGAGATGTTGACCAAATCTCTGTTTGGATTCCTCCCTAGCCTAGCGCAGTCTCTGCCCTTCTTCCAGAACAGTTAAATGAGAGAGAATCGGGGGTTTCAGGCTAGGATTCCATCAGCTGTGCTAACAGTACCCTCATTAAACCACCTCACTTACGTAAGAGAGGATGTACCGCAGCCTGAGAAAGGTTGCAGTAGGAAGGGTGGAAAAAGAAGAAACAGTTAAAAAAAAAAAAAAGACATGGTATTCCAATGTGTGATAGAACAGGATTTACAGACAACAACAAAAACCCTGGAAAAAATCCCAGGCATGGCCAA
This sequence comes from Mustela nivalis, assembly GCF_964662115.1. Lineage (NCBI taxonomy): Eukaryota > Metazoa > Chordata > Mammalia > Carnivora > Mustelidae > Mustela > Mustela nivalis. Next base: position 1,467,913 of record NC_139035.1, read on the forward strand.
ATGATCAGTATGTGGGATTAGAAGATGATCCCTCCCTTTGTCCACAAAGTTCATAAAACGATCATGGCTGGAGAGTGAAAGAGAAATAATATAATGTTCAGGTACACTTGAAGTTCAAATGGTATTTTACAGAAACAGTAGACTTAAGCCTTTAAATTAAAACTGGCTTTTACCAAATATAGAAAGAAAAATGCAAGGCAACTGAAGAAAACGGGCACTTTAACACCAATTGGCATCAATAAGCAAAAAGGCAGAGCCAAACTTTTCACACTAAACTTCCACATTAAATCATAAGACTCGAGGCTACCGTTGGAAGAAAACCGCCTGGCACCAGGCTCACATGAGCCAGGATGGAGGACCAGGTGCCAGAGCAGGTATCCGAGGCCCCCGAAGCAGGTACGGAGGGTTACAGAGACACGGAAGTGCGGACGCGATGTCCAAGACGTCCTTAGGTGTGGAAGCAGCAGCGCTATGAGTGTCTTGGGAACTGGGACAAGCCTCTCCCAGGAATTACTATGGAAATCAAGCTTGAATATAAAGTAGAAACAAATATAGACAGGATTTTTTTTTCAGTTTTAAATAAATGCGAAAGTTGTATCTATTTCTGAGACTCTGTGGTTTCTCCCTCCCACCTGGTATCTGATCAGGCTGACAAATGAGCGCTGGCAGGTCTGCCCTGCTCTGGCTCTGCTCCCCGCCAGCGTCACCCCACAAGGACGGGCACTGAGAAAGGCCCCCCTTAAGAGCAGAATCAGGATTCTACTGCTCAAAACAGCCCAGAGTTAAAAGTGAGTTGTCCTTTTTTGATATGATTGTCTGTTTTGTGTGTGTTGAGTTTGAGGAGTTCTTTATAGATCCTGGATATCAACCTTTTGTCTGTACTGTCATTTGCAAATATCTTCTCCCATTCCGCGGGTTGCCTCTTTGTTTTCTTGACTGTTTCCTTTGCTGTGCAGAAGCTTTTGATCTTGATGAAGTCCCAAAAGTTCGTCTTCGCTTTTGTTTCCTTTGCCTTTGGAGACATATCTTGAAAGAAGTTGCTGTGGCTGATATCGAAGAGATTACTACCTATGTTCTCCTCTAGGATTCTGATGGATTCCTGTCTCACATTGAGGTCTTTTATCCATTTCGAGTTTATCTTTGTGTACAGTGTAAGAGAATGGTTGAGTTTATTCTTCTATATATAGCTGTCCAATTTTCCCAGCACCATTTATTGAAGAGACTGTCTTTTTTCCACTGTATATTCTTTCCTGCTTTGTCGAAGATTATTTGACCATAGAGTTGAGGGTCCATATCTGGGCTCTCTACTCTATTCCACTGGTCTATGTGTCTGTTTTTATGCCAGTACCATGCTGTCTTGGTGATCACAGCTTTGTAGTAAAGCTTGAAATCAGGTAACGTGATGCCGCCAGTTTTATTTTTGTTTTTCAACATTTCCTTAGAGATTCGGGGTCTCTTCTGATTCCATACAAATTTTAGGATTATTTGCTCCAGCTCTTTGAAGAATACCGGTGGAATTTTTATCGGAATGGCATTAAAAGTATAGATTGCTCTAGGCAGTATAGACATTTTAAAAATGTTTATTCTTCCGATCCAAGAGCGTGGAATGGTCTTCCATCTTTTTGTGTCTTCAATTTCTTTCATGAGTATTCTGTAGTTCCTTGAGTATAGATCCTTTACCTCTTTGGTTAGGATTATTCCCAGGTATCTTATGGTTCTTGGTGCTGTAGTAAATGGAATCGATTCTCTAATTTCCCTTTCTGTATTTCCATTGTTAGTGTATAAGAAAGCCACTGATTTCTGTACAGACACTTCTCCAATGAAGACATACAAATGGCTAACAGACACATGAAAAAATGTTCATCATCACTAGCCATCAGGGAGATTCAAATTAAAACCACATTGAGATACCACCTTACACCAGTTAGAATGGCCAAAATTAACAAGACAGGAAACAACATGTGTTGGAGAGGATGTGGAGAAAGGAGAACCCTCTTACACTGTTGGTGGGAATGCAAGTTGGTGCAGCCACTTTGGAAAACAGTGTGGAGATTCCTCAAGAAATTAAAAATAGAACTTCCCTATGACCCTGCAATTGCACTGCTGGATATTTACCCCAAAGATACAGATGTAATGAAAAGAAGGGCCATCTGTACCCCAATGTACCAGCAATGGCCACAGTCGCTAAACTGTGGAAAGAACCAAGATGCCGTTCAACGGATGAATGGATAAGGAAGATGTGGTCCATATACACTATGGAGTATTATGCCTTCATCAGAAAGGACGAATACCCAACTTTTGTAGAAACATGGACGGGACTGGAAGAGATTATGCTGAGTGAAATAAGTCAAGCAGACAGAGTCAATGATCATACGGTTACACTTACTTGTGGAGCATAACAAATAGCATGGAGGACAAGGGGAGATGGAGAGGAAAAGGGAGTTGAGGGAAATCGGAAGGGGAGGTGAACCATTAGAGACTATGGACTGAAAAACAATCTGAGGGTTTTGAAGGGGCAGGAGGTAGGAGGTTGGGGGAACCAGGTGGTGGGTATTAGAGAGGGCATGGATTGCATGGAGCACTGGGTGTGGTGCAAAAACAATGAATACTGTTAACGCTGAAAAAAATAAATTAAAAAAAAAGTGGTTGTCCTCTCTCTCCTCACAGTGGCTGAGGAGAGTGAGACCCCCCCCCCCCACAGCAGGGCACAGAAGAGGGGTCTCTCAACCCCACACGGAAGCTGTCGGCCACGGGCGAAGAAACACTTTGCTCTTCAGGCCCTGGATGTTGACCTCTGGGCAAATGGCACCGTCTGAAAAGCTCTGTCCTTGGCCCTTCTTGATTTAACCTCTATATGGTCTCAGTTTCTTTCCTCATTTGTAAAAAGTGTCGCTCCTCCCTCAGAGAGATGTTACAAGGATTCAATGTGTGTTTCACGTGGAACTCCCAGGCCAGCCGGCGGCCAAGGTCGGCAGCCGCAGGTGGTAACGGTCCCAGGTGAGTCCGCGCACACCTGCCTGAACTCGCGGCTCTGCTGCCGAGTGAGCAGCATCTGACTCAGCAGCTCTGGTAAAGGGGAGCCGCACATCGCCCATCTCACGAGGGAACGCTGCGCTGCCAGGACCTCCCAAGGAGGCTGTTGCAGGTGTCCCAGTCACCTGGACACGGACCGGATGAGAAACAAGCAAGCAGTGTCTCAGCGACTACAGCCCGGCAGACACACTGACTGCAGCCCCACAGACACACTGACTGACTACAGCCCGATAGACACACGGACTGCAGCCTGACAGACACACTGACTGCAGCCCGACAGACACACTGACTGCAGGCCGACAGATACACTGACTGCAGCCTGACAGACACACTGATTCTCAAGGGAGGAAAAGCCACCATCGCAGAAGCCGGCAGCACCTGCCAAGCGCCGCGATCCGTGCCGGCGGCAGATCCAAGCAAGAAAAGAGGGAAGGGGGGCGCCTGGGTGGCTCAGTGGGTTAAAGCCTCTGCCTTCGGCTCAGGTCATGATCTCAGGGTCCTGAGATCGAGCCCCACATCGGGCTCTCTGCTCAGCAGGGAACCTGCTTCCCCCCTCTTTCTGCCTGCTGCTCTGCCTGCTTGTGATATCTCCCTCTGTCTGTAAAATAAATAAACAAAATCTTTAAAAAAAAAAAAAAAAGAAAAGAAAAGAGGGAAGGATGAGGCCCTCCCGTGGCAGCTGACACGTGCTCCCTCTCCCACGGTCTCTCCTTTTTCCATCCTTCCTAACATAACCTTTCCTCCTCAAGCTGCCGTACATCCTCTCTTAGGTAAGGACGGTGGTCTAATGAGCACGCTTGTAGTGCAAATGATAGAAACTCAGAAGACTTAAGAGTAGAGTCAATTCTCCTCAAACTGATAAAAAGATTTAGTGCAATTCCTCCCAACAAGGTATTTTGTAGATACAGAGTATTCCAGAATTATATGAAGAAGCAGAGGAACTAGAATAGCCAGAACAGTTTCAAGAAAAAGTCAAAGAAATCGGTCCAGTGCATTGCACAAGCACTGGCTAGCACAGCACCGCGGGCCAGGCAGAGCCACAGATGTACACACCAGTGGACCAGAACTGAAAGCCCAGTAATGGGTTCACACATACACGACTGCTGACAAAGACATAAAAGCAATTCAGTGGAAGAAAGACAGCCGTTTCAACAAACCCCGTGACTGACTATACAAGGAACATTAGAAATTACAGTCTAGGAGAAGACAATCACTTATCAGAAGCAAGTCTACACTGCGGAAAGATAACACAAATCTGGGAGAAGACAGTCTTTCTCATGCGCATCGCATGTGCTACTCATATTATTCCACATAATCCTTACAACAGCCTATGAGGCAGGACTATAGATTCACTTTATAGATTTTTATCATCTATAGTCAAGGGATTAAACAATCCTCTAGAATAATAGCTGGTAAGAGACAAAACTGAATTTAAACCCAGTTCTGCTAGCCCTGATTGTCACACTACAATAAAATACTACCATAAAATAATTGAAATATTTAATTGGCTTGTACACATCATTCAATTAAATAACTGATGAATACTGAAGAAGCCCAGAATACGCCACCCTAAAGTACATTGCACTGGTGTATTGACTATTTTGAGTTAAAAAGATCAAGTGTCACAGCAAATACAAGAAAAGCCCTCTGACCTTCCTCTTCTTAGAAGCAGGAGATAAAATTCCCATGGGAAAAATATCCTCCCTATACCAAGATAATAAACAATTAGTCTCAAATGAACAATTAACAAATAAACAAAAAATAAACAAAATATACAAAAAATAAACAGTCTTAAATAAACAATTTAGGATTTTTATCATTAAGGATGAGAAGCTGAAGCTGAGAATTCTATACAAACAGACCTTGTGGGCATCATTCTTCTCTTCCTTCTGCCATCCCACAGGCTCAGTCACCTCCACAGCTGGCATAACTGCCGCTCTTTGCTCGACCTAATATAAAAGCCAGTAGGTTTACTCTATCTCTTCGGTCGTCATCCCTTACGAAGGCTCCCATGTCAGGTAGAACTTGTATGAGTAAATCCATATGCCCATCTGCTGTTGAGCTATCTCATGCCCTTTCAATTCCCAGGCTCACCCCCAGAACACTCGAAGAGGGTAAAGGTGAAAGTTTACACCCCCTACAATATGCAAAAATATATATTTACATGTGCACGACTTATCATTTTGCTCTTCTGGATATATACCACAAAACCAGGAACGGAGCAATATAAATATGAGTCTGTAAATTCTGAAACATTTCCAGGGTCCTCACCCAGTTTGCTGGTTATTCAGAACTGAAGGTTTCCTTCCTCCTAGTCATTCTGAGGCTTATCAAAATTTGAAGAAAGAGCAAAATGATCACTTTACTATTTATGAGTAGTGCTGGAGAACTTTTATAGAGAGAAAATCATTCAGAGAAAAGTTGTTAGCAAGGTAGATGAACAGTAAGTATTCTTCAAAAGTATAAGAAAAGTGGTTTTCGTAGTTAATAATCTAGTAGCTCCAATTTGCTACAAGTCTCCACATCAGTAAACATTTCCTGCGGAAATCACCCTTCGGATATTAAGGTCTTTCCTGGAATCCGCACATTCCCCCTCGCTACCGTCACGCCACGGTCTGGAGGAGCCCACTCACCGCAGCGCTGCCCAGTAGCCAGGAAAGGCCCCGGACTGCGGTGTGACTTGAAAAACCCCGTAACCATGGATGTTAGGTTTACTCCATGCGATGATAAGATATAAATAAAAGGAAACAAAACGTTACTCAAAGACACAAGAGCCCATGAAAAGGACACTCTGATGAGTACCCCACGAAGAAGCAGCCAGGCTGGTACGAGACATCACCACAGTGCGGATGCCGCACTCTGAAGCACAAACCAAAGACAGGTGGTGAGAAATGAGACTGAGGGACAGAAAAATGCCAACGAAGAAGTTTCACATTTTATTTGGGTAAGAACTGGCGGAAGAAAAGTTTTAATCATTCCTATAGCCAAGAGCACATACACCAACAAAACTGATACATAAGTAGATGACATCGCGTATTAATAACCAGCTTAAATCAAGGTGGAGGAATTTTATTTTTTTTTACAATTTAAATAAAGTGAAATAAAATTAAAAAGCATTTTAATTGAAAAATAGGGCTGGTTTGCCTTTAAAATGCAATTAGCAAAAGCCAAATCAGAGCTATATATTATAAGAGTTTAATTTTCCAAGCTGAAATACAAAAGAAATCACAAGCATTACTCAATCCAACAGAAGGAACTTAATACTAAGTTCCCAGCAGACATGCATAACAAATGTCCTGGGTCATAAAGACCAGGTCCTAGCCAGCACTATGTTTCTGGGCAATACCACTTCACTAATAATCTTTCTGTAACTTTTAATCAGAAGAGAAGATACACCTGAAATTAGCTTGACTGCAAATGTGTTATGATTTTCTGCCTTCTAATAGGGAAAACACCGTATTATCTCTTTAAATCAACCACAGATGACAGTGTGTTTAGCAGAACTGTTAAAGCGAGAACGAGTGAGGCTTTTAGGTCTTACCGGATCTCAAATTGTTCTCAAATTAGCTGATCAGAAAATCTATTCTAGTAGAAAGCAGGCTTAATAAGAAACAGACCTAGTTCATCCAATAGCATTTCTGATTCTCCACTTACACCACACACCCAGATCCAAAATACACATCTATCCTTACCCATGTCCCAAGAACCGTCATCTGTGAGCTCGTAGACGGCGATAAAAAGAAAAACCAATGTAGCTTTACAGATGTTCCTGCCATATGGTAACTCAGTGTATTTAAAATTCATAATGTAATTAAGTGAGTAGGAAGGAGTAAAAGCAGGCCCCACACCAACCTAGAAACAACAGAAGAGATGCGCAGGTCCCAAGACCTCCAAGACAAGACAGTCCAGAAACCCTCCTTGCGGAGAAGGACAGGACCAGCACAGCAAAAGCAGCCAAGAACAGCTATCGCGGCTGAAACAAGATCACAAGTCTGAAACAAGGACAGTCCAAGAGAAACACAAAGAATACCAGGTAGACAGATCAGAAACTGAAAATTTTTATGATTAGGCAAACAGGTCATCAGAAGTCCAGGTCACTGCCAGGTCACGACAGCAAACAGTCACACAGCCACGGAGCAATACCAAGTGTCTCCACCGCAGGATGCTGCTGGCTTCAACACAGGGTGAGCACCCACTTTTTGAAAGAGGCAGTCCCTCTCGTGGAGGGCAACATAAGCACGATCCCATTAGAAGCAGATTTAGGAAGTTTTCATGAATTGTCCAAGTGCTACACGTGTTATAACTCACTGACGGAAATCTGTTCATCTTCTAGGTAAACATAATGAAAAAAAAACTAAAAAGCAACTCAAACCATGGATGCATTAGTTACGACATGAATAAACAAAAGCAAACACATCTTTTCTTTTTTTGTTTTTTAAGATTGTGTTTACTTGAGAGAGCTAGGTAGTGAGAGAGCATGAGTGGGGGCAGGGGCAAGCAGACTCCCCGCTGAGAAGGGAGCCCTAGGCCGGGCTCTGGACCTGGATCCCAGGAGCAGAGATCATGACCTGAGCCCAAGGCAGACCCTTAACCGACTGAGCCCCTCGGGAGCCCCTCAGTTCTTTGTCTTTTTAAAAGACATAAAAGAGATTCTTGGGGTACCTGGGTGGTCCAGTCAATTAAGCGTCCGACTCTTGATCTCAGCTCAGATCTTGATCTCAGGGTCGTGAATTTAAGCCCCACCTTGAGCTCCACATTGGGCCTGTTCCCTAAGCCAGTCTTTTGTATGGTTTTTCCAAAACGGTGCCCTGATCTGTGTTTACTCCAGCCACCCAAAGTCATGGTTAAGCAAATCCACAAACTCAGACACCTACTTCAAGAGCATTGTTTCTTCTGAGGGTTTTAAGCAGCTCTGATTTCCTCAGCCGACAGGACCTATATTGTTGTTTGTAAATAGGCTTAGAAACAGATATAATGCCACCAATATGGGCCACAAATGATGTAGCGCCTGCTCCCCGTCTGCGGGAAGCACATTACCATCTTGCCCTGGTGCCGGCCGCCAGTTCCGTCCAGTTTCTCTGTACAGTCCTTACGCAGGAGCAACTCTCCTGTCTAGTGGCTCTTAAAATGTGGTCCCTGCAAAAGCAGTAGTAGCAGCACCATGACTTTGGGACTTGTCAGATATGAAGACCCGCTTAATTGGACACTCAGGAGGTATAGCCCAGGCACCTTTATTTCAGTGAGACCCCCAGGTGACCTGGACGCATACATTTGAAAGCCAGGACTGTGAGCCAGATCTCTGGAGACAGCAGGGCATCGCAATAACCATTCTCCTGACCACGAGAAAGGGTAATGTGACCTGAAAAACCCACGATTTTAACTTTCAGTCACATTATTCCTTAATCACACTAAGCTAAACCTTAAGGTCTTAACAAGGAAGTCAGAAAATGTTAAATTCTTAAATTTTGTACTTTTTCGTCCTAGTTTTCTTTACCCTGTATCACTCATTTTTAAGACCATTCTTCCTCCGAAAACATGCAAAATGGAAATAAAAAGGTGTAAAGTCAAAGGGTTTCCCTCCCATCACAGCATCTCAGTGCTGCTTCTCAAAGGCAATCACTGCTAGGAACTTCTTATATATTCCTCTAGAAATACTCAATCTGTACACAAATATACAGACAGGAACATTGTTTTACTGAAATACATACTATCACCATCTATTCTATGCCTCACTCAATTTCTGTGTATTTACTGTAAAAATACAAAATTTATGTATTTTGTGGTAAAATATAATAGGTAAGCTCAGTTCCATAAACAATTTAAGATATATATATTATATATATATATATATATATATTTATTTTATTTTATTTTATTTTTTTATATACAGAGATAGATCACAAGTAGGCAGAGTAGCAGGCAGAGAAGGTGGGAGAAGCAGGCTCCCTGCGGGGCAGAAAGCCCGGTGCGGGGCTCGATCCCAGGACTCTGGGATCATGACCTGAGCTGAAGGCAGAGGCTTAACCCACTAAGCCACCCAGGCGCCCCTCATAAACAATTTTTTTTTTAAAGATTTTATTTATTTATTTGACAGAGATCACAAGTGGGCAGAGAGGCAGGCAGAGAGAGAGAGGTGGAAGCAGGCTCCCCGCTGAGCAGAGAAGCCCGATGTGGGGCTTGATCCCAGGACCCTGGGATCATGACCTGAGCCGAAGGCAGAGGCTTTAACCCACTGAGCCACCCAGGCACGCCCCTCATAAACAATTTTAAAGTGAACATCTATGGTAACTACCACCAAGATAAGGAAACCAGAATACCGCCAGCCCCACAGAAGCCCTCCGTATGTGCCTCCCCACTGCCCTTTCTCCTCTCTGCAAATCCCTGACCACAATAGCCTTTCCCATGCACTTCTTTCTTCCTCACTACAGACATATGCGTTCTGGGAAAACGCAAGTGACTCCTGCCTGTATCCGAACTTCTTAGGAACAGACTCACATGGCATATATCCTTAATTCTTGATTATTCTGCTCAACTTCACGATTTTGAAATGTGTACAGGTTGACTATCTGGCTCTGTTTGACAGGGAAGGAAGAACACGCCACGTTGCAAACAATCTCTAAATAGTGGGAGTAAGTGATTTTTAAGACAAACATTTGTCTATATTTCTAAGCTTTCCATAATGTAGATTACTAATTATTAATACAAGAAAAATTCTGATAAAAGCTATTAAGATAAATGCCCAGCTAAAACTTAGCATTACACACACCTGTCTATCTCTCTGGTGTATTCCCTAAAAGGAACATTCTGGTAATTTCAACAATAAAGAACACAGTTCCTAAAGAAAACGTTCAACATTATTGAATTATGAATCAATGTAAGATGATTTTCTTAGAGTGATGACTTTTCCTCAAGATCTCAAATTGGAGATACATATATACAGACATAAACATCTATCTATAGCAATATAGGGCATAATTTATCCTCACACCATTCTTGTGAAGGATTTGAGGTATGTGCATTGAATCACATTAACAGTGATCAGATTAAGTGAAAATGATTAATACGAAGCCAAATGCTATACAACCTGACAATGGAAATTTCATCTTCTGACTCAGCCTAGTGCTTCTTAAGTAAGTGTTGGCTTCTACAGCAAGCTCTTACTAGCTACATCCCCTAGGGCAAAGGAAACATAAGCAAAAACAAACAATTGGGACTTTATAAAAATAAAAAGTTTCTGCAAAGGAAATGATCAACAAAACTCAAAGGCAACCTACAGAATGGAAGAAGATATTTGGAAATGGCGTATCTGATAAAGGGTTATTATCCAAAATATATAAAGAACTTATCAAACTCAATACCCAAAAAACAATTCAGTTAAAAAATGGGCAGAAGACATGAACAGACATTTTTTCCAAAGAAGACACAGATGGCCAACAGATACAAGAAAAGATGGTCAGTATCACTCATCACCAGGGAAATGCAAATCTAAACTATAGTAAGATGTTACCTCACACCTGTCAGAATGGTTAAAGTTAACAACATAGGAAAAACCACGGTGCTGGCAAAGATGCGGAGAATGGAGAATCCTCTTAAACTGTTGGTGAGAAAGCAAACTGGTGCAGCCACTGTGGTAAAAAGTATGGAGGTTCCCCAAAAAGTTAAAAATACAGCTACCCTATGTCCCAGCAATTGCACTGGTAGGTATTTACCTAAAGGATACAAAAATGCAGATCCAAAAGGATACATGCACCCCAATGTTTATAGCAACATTATCAACAATAGCCAAATTATGGAAAGGGCTCAACTGTCCACAGAGTGATGAATGGCTAAAGATGATGTGGGTGTGGGTGTGTGTGTTTGTGTGTGTGTTTATAATGGAATGTTCCTCAGCCATCAGAAAAGAAAGAAATCTTGCCACTTGCAACAACATGGACGGAGCTATAGAGTATTACACTAAGCAAAGTCAGTCAGTCAGAGAAAGATAAATACCATATGGTTTTACTCATATGTGGAATTTAAGAAACAAAACAAATGAACACAGGGGAAAAGAGGCAAGCCGAGAACCAGACTCTCACCTGTGGAGAACAAACTGATGGTCACTGGAGGGAAGTGGGCAAGGGCATGGCTTAAACAGGTGATGGGAATGAAGGACCCTTGTGATGAGTGCTGGGTGTGGTATGTCAGGGATGAATCACTAAATTCTACACTTAAAACCAATACTACGTTGAATGTGAAACCACCGGGATGTAAATAAAAAACTTGGAGGGGAAACAAAGAAAAAGATTTGGCTTGAAACTTTCTTAACTTCAAATCCAAGACATTCTCAAGAATAGGAAAAACAGGGGCGCCTGCGTGGCTCAGTGGGTTAAGCCTCTGCCTTCAGCTCAGGTCATGGTCTGAGGGTCCTGGCATGGAGCCCCGCCTGGGGCTCTCTGCTCAGCGGGGAACCTGTTTCCCCCTCTCTCTGTCTCTCTGCCTGCTTGTGATCTCTCTCTGTCAAATAAATAAATAAATAAAATATCTTTTAAAAAATTTAAAAGAATAGGAAAAACAGAATAGAGAGTCTGCAGCATAAATCTAGCCAAAATTTCAAGACTGATTCCAAAAACACCAGAGACCTGTGAGCTCTCTCCAATTTGCTGAAATGCAGATCATTACGGTGACCCCGAAGAGACCCCGCAGAGACTCCTTTGAAAACTACTCAGAAACGACTACCACGAAAACAGCTGCGGAGAAGTGCCGAGGGTTGGGAACCCATTCGCTGTCTGCAGACACACAAGCCACAGGTAACATGAGAGTGTAGGAGATCCAAGCTGGTGATGGTGATGAGTGAACTAACGGCCAAAGTAAGTGACAGCCTGAGCCACAGGTGTCCTGCAGGAAGACGTGTGACTGCAGAGCAGAGGAGCGCCGCTACCAACAGTCCCCTCCAAAGCAGGTAGAGCAACCTCCTCCCCGCGGCACTCTTCCTCAGTGCCAACTGCTCCATCTCCAAACGCTGCCACTTGCAAACCCAAGCTGCCCGAAGACCTTTCTGCGAGCTTCTACCTTTGCTTTAGGTGTATGCCTTTTTTCTGCTTCACAAGAATCAATTATAATTATATTGTCAGGTGCTCGGCATTTATAATCTGCCACTTAACTTGAATCATCTTTTTTTTTTTTAAAGATTTTATTTATTTATTTGACAGAGAGAGGTCACAGTACACAGAGAGGCAGGCAGAGAGAGAGAGGGGGAAGCAGGCTCCCTGCTGAGCAGAGAGCCCGATGCGGGACTCGATCCCAGGACCCTGAGATCATGATCTAAGCCAAAGGCAGCGGCTTAACCCACTGAGCCACCCAGGCACCCCTGAATCATCTTTTAAGTCTTACAACATGAGGTCATGTTACCTTGGCTTTTCATTTTTAAAACATTTTGTGATAAAGTTACATCATGTGGGGGCACGTGGATGGCTCAGCTGGTTAAGCCTCTGTCTTGGGCTCAGGTCATGATTTCAGGGTCCTGGGATCAAGTCCCACATCGGGCTCTCTGCTCAGCGGGGAGCCTGCTTCTCTCTCTCTCTGCCTGCCTCTCTGCCTACTTGTGATTTCTCTCTCTCTCTCTCTGTCAAACAAATATAATCTTTAAAAGAAAAAAAAAAGTTATATCATGTGTCCAGACCCCCTGGAACCCTCCTCCACAGGGAGAGCCCAGTTCCTGAGTTGGAGGAAGGAGGCTGCTCAAAGGCAGCTCAGAGGACCCTAACCTGGGCAGAAGACACTCCTGTGTACCTTCAGTCATCGTGCAATTACACAGGCGTTTCTGCAGAGGCTGAGGTTAGGAGAAGACATAGAAACCACTACCAAGGATTCCTCCAAGGCAGAGGAGTGGGAACACGCTAACTTTCCTGCAAATTTTTTTTTAAATTTTATTTATTTATTTGACAGAGATCACAAGTAGGCAGAGAGGCAGGCAGAGAGAGAGGGGGAAACAGGCTCCCTGCTGAGCAGAGAAGTGGATATGGGGCTCCATCCCAAGACCCTGAGATCATGACCTGAGCCGAAGGCAGAGGCTTTAACCCACTGAGCCACCCAGGTGCCCCTCCTACAAACTTTTTGATATGTTTGCCTTGAGTCTAGATCATGCCTAGCTATGTTTAGTGTTAGTTCTCTCTCTGACAAATAAAATCTTAAAAAAAAAAAAAAGAAAGAAAGAAAAAGAGAATACAAAGAATGGGGCACCTAGACGGCTCCATCCGTTACGTGTCCCAGACTCTTGATTCCACTAGGGTTGTGATCACAGGGTCAGGAGATTGAGGGCCGAGGCTCAGCACGGAATCTGCTTGAGATTCTCTCCCCATTCCCTTCTGTCCCTCCCCAACCTCTCTCACCCTTTCTTAAAAAAAAAAAAAAAAGCAGTAATTAAACACACACACAAAACATTATTCCCATGTAAGTGAGAAAGTTTTCAGAAGGTATTCTAAGTTTACAATTTTCTAGAACTTGTTCATTATTTGTCTCTTAACTGCCACTGTTGGCCAGAATGGCAGTAATTTCTCTATCTCCTATCTTAAACTGTAAGTACTTTTATTCCACCCAGTTAGGATGTTAGGTATTAGAATCATCCTTTATACTACTGATTATAAAACCTTCTGCCCGGAATGGCTTCCCACAAGCAATCAACTGACCCGGTGTTCATGGAATAGTGTAATTCGTTCCAGCTGTGAAGTCAAATAGCTTTCTGGAGTTCAGTGAGTTAACTCCCTCCCAATTCTTTGATTCCACGCCTGTAAAATGAGCTTAGCAACCACACCTGATGATGGGAATGTACAGGGTTTAAGTGACAATCCATATAGAGTCAGAATGGTACAAAGTAATATGATAATGGCAAACTTGGTAGAAAGCCTGACCCGACCACCTAAGAGCTGTGTGACTTTGGGTAAGTTACTCAACCCCTTACGGCTTGGGTTTCCTCAGCGTGACATGGCCTTCACACACTACCTATGCTATAGTTTGGAGAAAAAAATAATCCATGTAAAATACTTAGCACTCCATAAATATAACTGGTGTTAGTATTAAAACTGGTTCTGTTGTTCTACAGTTAAGAGAAGCCCTAAGTGCTTCACCAACAAGGCTGGATTCTTCCCCTCTGCCCTTAGTCAAGTCATCACAACTGACAATCCTAGGGACTCAGAGTTTATTTAAAGGTTTTTAGATGTTGAAACATGTTAGCAACCAAAATTTCACTGTTTCTAAATAACAAACTTTCCAACAGCCTAATATATACCTACTTCTGCAGGACCACTAAACCAGCAAAAATCTTGAAACTCCTTCTAAATCACTAAACTCATCTAAAGTTCTTATAACTTAACAAATTCACTAGGTATTTCCACTGCTTATAACTTTGTGCATTCAAAGGCAGGGTTTTTCTTACGTGTTGTTCAATGTACTGTTCAATTTACAGCATCTGCTGTAAATTCCCTCCAACTGTTTTGTTTACTGTTTCAGATGGAATAGAAAACATTCACAGAACTCTAAAATTGTGACATTCTCAGCAAAACTGGGCCTACTCCAAGAATTTTCATTGAAACAGAGTTAGATTTACGATGTTTACATCCAATCTCTTTGCACACAAAAAATTTCACGTCTCTTTGACAATGTCCCAGAAGCTGAATTACTTGAAGGAAATCTAATACAAAAAAAGCTGAGAATTTAACCAACTCAGTCAGCCCCAAATCATGGGGCTGCCATCAGTGGAATGTGTCTTACAGGTGCCGGGCCAACCTCACATCAAAACTACCACTCAGTCATAGGGCAGTTCTATTTTCAACATTTTGAGGAACCTCCA